>NC_041383.1:562454840-562460192 GCF_002162155.2 Triticum dicoccoides | reverse complement strand
ATTCTGATCACGGGATCAGAATAATATTCTGATCACAACCTGAACTGCCTAAGTAACGCGCCTGAACTTCCCTCTATACTGGGATGAACTTCAGCTAAAAAGTGTCCAAATGGGGCTTGCGATATACCGTTGGAAAGCTATGGACACCAATATCATGATCCAAGTTAAATTTTTGGCAAAATGTAAGCGGTTTAAGAGCAGTTTTGAAAACCGTTTTTTCTTCACACAAAAAACGTGAATCGTATTTTTGATTGCATTTTTAAACCGTTTATCGGAATGAGGTAAATAATATAGCATTGGAAATCTGCTGCAAAACCGCTCATTCGACATGTTGAAAGTTTTCTCTAATTCCCTATGGATAAAGAGTAATTTTGAAAATCATAAAATTTTGCTAACCGAACAGCCGAGTTCGTATTTTCAATGTAATTTCTAAACGGCTAATCCATTTGATGCAAATGATATGGCATTGGAAAGCTTGTGAAAACGCGCTACTTTTTCTTGTTAAAAGTTTTTTCTAATTTGGAACGGTTTAAAACTAATTCAGAAAACGATACAAGTTCCACCGAGTTCGTATTTTGGAGATAATGTTTTAACCGTACGGCCAAATGCAACAAATAATACGGCGTTGGAAAGCTTGAGAAAATGCGAAACTCTTTCGTATATATTGTTTCTTCAAATTCCGTATAGTTTTAAGTCAAATTGGAAAATGGCTAAAAACGTATTTTTGACATAATTTCTACATACTTTATCGAAATGGGGCAAATAATATACCGCTGAAAAGCTACGGAAAATGCAAAACTTTTTCATGTTGATGGTTTTCTCTGATTCCTAGCCGTTTTCAAGTAATTGCGAAAGTGGCGAGATCATTCGTTCTGCCTTTATCGCGAAACTGATTCTTCGAACATGCACCGCGTGAAGAACCTGAACTTCTCGGCACGTGTACTTGAACTTCACTCTGTTTTTCATGTGCTTTTTTTTGCTCGTATATCTCTATCCACTGCTCTTATCTCTCCATCCACTCACAGGAATTGAGCAAGTGATATACCGATGGAAAGTTGCTGTAAACACGCAAGTTTCCCGTGTTGATCATTTTTCATACTCGCAACGATTTTAAAAGTTTTTCATCTGAAATTCATTCAGCGTAGTAGTTGAACTTCATGGTGTTTTCATGTTGAACTTCTGTGACGTATTTTTGTTTGTACGCGCGCCTGAACTTCTTTCTGTAGGAACCCGACCTTCGGGCTATCTTCGCAATCGTGCCTTCTACCGCGAGTTTTTCTGGTTAGTCGTGTTCCATGTGATGTAAGTGTAATCTTCAAACGATTTTTAGCAACTAAATGTTTTAGATAGGAATCTCGCTCATAGGCGGAGTTTGCACTCGGGTCGTGAAGAACTCGCGTTTTTTGCGATTTTACTGCCTGAGTTGTTCGACCTGAACTTCCCCCTGTGCTAGGTTGAACTTCCCGCAACATTGCCCAAATAGGGCTTGCTATATACCGTTGGAAAGCTATGGACACAAGTATCATGACCCAAGTTAAATTTTTCGCAAAATGTAAGCGGTTTAAGAGCAGTTTTGAAAACCGTTTTTTCTTCACACAAAAAACGTGAATCGTAATTTCGATCGCATTTCTAAACCGTTTATCGGAATGAGGCATATAATATGGCGTTGGAAAGCTGCTGCAAAACCGCTCCTTCCACATGTTGAAAGTTTTTTCTAATTCCCTATGGTTAAAGAGTAATTTGAAAAAACGTAAAATTTCGTAAACCGAACAGCTAATCCAATGGAAGCATACGATCTGGCGTTGGAAAGCTTATGAAAATTCGCTACTTTTTCATGTTGAAAGTTTTTTTCTAATTTTGAATGGTTTAAGAGTAATTTAGAAAATGGTCCAAGTCCAACCGAGTTCGTATTTTCGAGCTAATTTTTTAACCGTGCGTCCGAATGCAACAAATTATATGGCGTTGGAAAGCTTGAACAAATGCGAAACCTTTTGGTATGTATTGTTTCTCCCAATTCTTTACGGTTTTAAGTCAGTTTCGAAAATGGCGAAAAACGTATTTTCGCCGTAATTTCTACATACTTTATTGGAATTGGGCAAATAATTTACTGTTGAAAAGCTAAGGAAAATGCTAAACTTTTTCATGTTTATAGTTTTCTCCGATTCTTAGCCGTTTTCAAGTAATTTCGAAAATGGCGAGATCATTCGTTCTGCCTTTATCGCGAAACAGATTCTTCGAAAATGCACCACGTGAAGAATCTGAACTTCTCGGCATGTCTACTTGAACTTCACTCTGTTTTTCACGTGCTTTTTTTGCCCGTAGATCTCCATCCACTTCTCATAGCCCTCCATTCACTCACCAGAATTGAGCAAGTGATATACCGATGGAAAGCTGTTGTAAACACGCAATTTTCCCGTGTTGATCGTTTTTTCATACTCGCGACAATTTTAAAAGTTTTTCATCTCAAATTCATTCATTATAGTAGTCGAACTTCGTGCTATTTTCACATTGAACTTCTGTGACGTATTTTCGTTTTTAATTTTCTCATCCTTTCGTTAGTGTTACACAAATGATATTCCTTTTGTACAAACCACTCTCACAATATTTTTTTAACTTTCTTCGACGGAGGACTTGAACTTAAAACAATAAAACTTTTAGTCTTTGCTTTTTTATTCTTTTTTAATACAAAATGCACACCGTGTAGTACGTGAACTTCTGACAGTTATCAATCTGAACTTCTCTCGGTTACATGAAAATATCTGAGTTTTTATGAATATTAATCTGAATTTCTTAATTCTTTTTTATGAAATTTTGAAGCGCTCTATTATTACAAGTTGAACTTCTTGATATTTAATTTTTGAACTTCTTTTTTCCATTCTTTAATAACGAGGAAAATCTGAGTTTTCTATAATCATCGAACTTCTCCATCTTTTTAATATGGACTTCCTGGTTTTATTTCGTAATCTTTTTTATGAAGTTTTTAAGCGCTCTATTTTTAAAAGTTGAACTTTTGTTATTTAATTTTTGAAATTCTTGTTTCCATTATTTAATAACGAGGACAATCTGAGTTTTCTATAATCATCGAACTTCTCCATCTTTTTAATATGGACTTCCTAGTTTTATTTCTCAATCTTTTTTTTCAATTTGAACTTCATGGTTGATTCTTCAATACTAAGGGACATCTGAGTATTTTAATAACGATAAAATCTTAGTTTCTAAATGAACATGGAACCACTTCATTATTTTCGTTTGAACTTCTAGTTTTTTTAGAAATGGGGAAAATCTATTTTAAAACTTTTTTTAGTTGTTCCTTTTCTTAATTTGAACTTCTTCGTTTTATACTTTAGTAACGCGAAAAATCTGAGTTTTTCATAATATTTGGACTTCTCTTTTATTTTAACTTGAACTTCTTAGTCTTATTCTTAGAAAAATCATATTTTTAAATAAGCATCCAACTTTTTTTTAAATTAAACTTCATACTTTTATTTTTCCAAGAAACGAAAAGAATTTTGGTTTTTCTATATCCATCAAACTTCTCCTTTTTTTAATTTGAACTTATTCATTTTATTTTTAGTAACAAGGAAAATTTGAGTTTTGTCATAAATATGAAACTTTTCTATTTTTGTAATTTGGACTTCTTGATTTATTTCTTTCAGTAAAGACAATATCATAGTTTTGTAATAAATATTGAATTGTCCATTATTTCAATTTCAACTTCTAGAGTTTTTTTAAGAAACAATGAAAGTCCTTTTTATGATTTTTGAACTTCTCTATTTTTAAATTTTGAACTTCTTGATTTTATTTATGGAAACGAAAAAACTGAATTATTTATTAAAATCAAACTACTCTATTAGTTTAACTCGAACTTTTTAGTTCTTTCACAAAATGCGTAAATTGTATTCCCCTTTCATTAATTTTTATTTTTGCGCTCGATAACAAAGAGAACATTCTTTTTCTTGCTAGTGTTTTGAAGTGATTTTCTAGACTTAAATTTTGTTTTGTGCTCTTTTCAAATTTGTTTGTCACTTGAAGTTCTAAACAATCGCAACTCTCCGATGTTTTACCTTGCATGTTTATTTTTTTATTTGAACTTGCTGAGATAACACACTCGACCTTCTCGAACACAACATTTTGACATTCACAAATAATAAATTAAAGCAAAATTTTTGACCTAGAGAGCATGTACAATTTTCACCACATTTTCATGAATAGTCAAAGCTACATCATCGGATCCGGATTTCAGAGCAAATGCTTTATGAAAAGAAAATAAGAATACAAAATAACAAGGGAGATCTAGCTGAAGGGAACAGTGTTGAGGTGGAGCGAGGGAACTAGATGCAACCAAGAAACAAGTGAATTATTGAATGGTGATGTAGACCATCTCAAGAAAAAATCAGTAGTGGCAGCAACAACCACTGAATAATCCATCAACTCCCCATAAAGTTGTTGTAGGTTGTGTACATGTACATATCTAATTCTCTTTACACACATGACGGTAGCGTTGCGACTATCATTTTTGTAGGCAATATGGTTTGAGGCTAAGGGAGGCCATCTCAATAGTACACAGGATGTGAGATCGCATACCCATGATTTGCACCCCAAAAACAACACAAAGATCACACCCCGTTGCTGAACTCTGACATTCTTTCTGCACCTTATGTGACCTTCTCCCTGCCTTTATGGTGACCTTCTCCCTACCGCTGTGGTGACCTTCTTCCTCCACAAAGGAACAAAAGAAATCAAGTTCTTTCACCTAATGAACAAAATTTTCTTCAATCAGTAACTAAAATGGGGTAACAAAAAATCTGCACAATCATTTTTACAAATATTGCCAAAGGTTGGAGGCAGCTTGCAGACCGCAGAGCCCATCATCTAACTTCTTTTTAGGCATCAGCAAAATGACAGAGCAAAATAACAGACAGTATGCAATAAAAATTATCTTATGAAAGAAAAAAGATATGGGCCTCGTCCGGTTGCTGCAACAGTGGGATTCGCAGGGGGGCTGAGGCGTTGAACATCTTGCTGCTGCATCGCTGAACGGCCGGAGGTGGTGGTGGCGAAACGACCCTGAGTGCTGCATCGCTCGATGCGTGGTGGCAAGATGCAGGGGCGGCGCTCGATGGGACGTAGCCAGGAGGAGGACGGCGCGTGGACAGAATGGATCGTCCATGGGGGAGGAGGCTCACCGGCCGTGGGGGAGTATGCCTGTTGGCTGTGTGGAAGAAGGTCCGCCGACATGGGAGAGGAGGCACGACGTCCATGGGAAAGAAACAACGGCGATGGGGGAGGAGGCGCGCCGCTGTTGAGGGAGGAGGCCCGCCGGCCGGGAGGGAGGAAGGGAGAAGGTTGGCC
>NC_041383.1:562452804-562454481 GCF_002162155.2 Triticum dicoccoides | reverse complement strand
GGGAGAGAGGCGCGCCGGGGCCGGGGAGACGGCGGCGAGAGGCGCTGGATCCAGGGGAAGGAGGCGCTGTCGCGGTGGATCACAGGGGATCGGGGGAGAGGTTAGGTACGAGCGGTCGTGGGGTGGTGGGGTAGGATTTTTTTTCCGCAGCGGGTTGGGGAGTTCGGGAACAACCCGATCGCTCCTATATAGGGCTCTGTGATCCAAATAGTTATTTTGATTTCAGAATTAGAATAGTGTTATATATATATATATATATATATATATATATATATATATATATATATATATATGTGTGTGTGTGTGTGTGTGTGTGAGAGAACCATTATGCACTACTCCTCCAGCGATCGCTCCCAACCTTCTTGATGACCTCCAGTCAATTCTACCTGCTGTCGCCACCAATCTTTCTTGCTGTTGTGGTGCCCCATTGACCTATGTAAAGTTGACATCTCCCTAGTCTTTATTATGATTGCTTGAGAGGGAACTAAACCATAAGGTGACAAGCCCCCCTGGTTATTTTGTAATTTATCCTCAATTGCGGCTAAAATTGATTAGGTAGATCTTGGTTTTTGTTTCCATAGTATATCCTGGACCCCTCCCATGCATCACCCGGTGCCTTCGAATGGATCATCGCGTTACTGGGCGAAACTTGAATCCTCCAAGGCAGTGTTGCTCAGATGCACTGAAGGAGCTACTCGTGGCTCAGCACCTCTGAGATGACGACATTTAGTTCCTCTAAACTTACAACTAAAATTATCCTTATTAACTCCAAATAAAAATTCACTATTTTTTAAAGTCCAAGTGCACTTATCCTTCTATTCTTATCTATCCAATTTACAGGGTCAATATTTTAGAGGGAGTTTATCAATGTAAGTGGACACAAGTCTAGTGTTTCCTTGGTTTTTTTTATTCTATGGTGTTTTGTCTATATTTAATTTGCACATAAAGGGAAACTGTCAACACTGAAAAATATTCAAGTCAGTACACAAGCATGTGAGGTCAACATAGGGATTTAAAGTATTGAGTTAAACGGATTAGGAGGGTATGTGTGTTTGTGGAGGGGGTGTTCCTGTGAAAAATTTCCACTCCAAATTTTAGTGGTTCAAGTTCTAGTCTTCACTAGTTTAGTCCTTACGACATCTACATATGCACATCTACAAAGAGCATGATTGTGAAGGTAAATTTGTAGGTAAGTAGGAGTAAAGTTTAGAGAGGAAGAAAACATGGTGTGGCTCAATGATGTTTTCCCAAGGTTTGGAATTTGGTGTTATACTACTCCTTGTAGGTGGAGGTTCAGGCACAAAATCCTATGACCACTATGGTCTCGACAACGTCGCCTAAAAGGATTCCACAAAGTGCATGCCCACCTATTCCACCATGACTTTATACCACAAAGGTCAAGGACCGACTCAGGGTTGATCTTGCATGAAGAAGACGATCATCGGTCATTTCTCAAACTTCTGATTCCTACACAACAGCGTGAAGGCTCTCATTTAACTTCTAACCATCTAGGAGGCACACCTCCAAGAGTAACAGGGAAAGCAGAGTCACTTGTATGAACCTCTCAAAAGATCTTCAATCAAACTCTCTCAAAAACACGTAGGATCTCTCACTCACAAAAATAGGCTTGAAGCAAAGAAAGGTGAACTCAACCACAAAGTGCATGCCCACCTATTC
>NC_041383.1:562374041-562452626 GCF_002162155.2 Triticum dicoccoides | reverse complement strand
GGTCAAAGACCGGCTCAGGGTTGATCTTGCATGAAGAAGACGATCATCGGTCATTTCTCAAACTTCTTGATTCCAACACAACAGCTTGAAGGCTCTCATTTAACTTGTAACCGCCTAGGAGGCACACCTCCAAGAGTAACAAGGAAAGCAGAGTCACTTGTATGAACCTCTCAAAAGATCTTCAATCAAACTCTCTCAAAAACACGTAGGATCTCTCACTCACAAAAATAGGCTTGAAGCAAAGAAAGGTGAACTCAAATGAAGAGTTTCAAGACGATGAGGAGGTTGGACCTTAAACTAGTGAGCCGCTCTCATGGGTCTCACAATGTCTCGCACGAGGTGTTCAAATTTGTCTCAAATCGACTTGCCCACTCAAGGGGAGAGGGGGGCTATTGATGGAAGATCGTCCCTCACTGGATTTTTTAAGCTTCTTCTTACTAAGATATAGTGTTAAATCTAGGGTTTGATCATTGGGGTTTGAGAGGACAACCGTCCTCCGAACTATAAACCAATGGTTTGTTTATAATGTATGTATTTTTACTAATATATTTATTCTCACAGTACAGTCTTCATAGAGCGCCATAGTGGAATTAGATACTTGTTCTCTAGAAGTGGCTATTTCTCACTCTGCTTTGAAATAATTATTTCTCAATCAAAGTTCATAACCGTCCAACAAAGATCTTCTATCATTTTGTACTTGGACAAATCACAATTAGTAAATTAGATACTTCTTACTGGTGATTTTAAAAAGGTGATTAACTATCATCTTCTTCAAGCAAGATCAACCCTGAGCCCGTCTTTCGGAAAAGAGTGGTTGAAAATCACATTTGCAAGTTTCAAAAAATTCTAAAAAAATCACACACGTTCATACTATGTATACTACATGTGTGTACAATTTTAAGATGATATACATTATAATGAGAGCTAAACTAAAATTATGAAATTGTGGTCTGAAAATGGTGAAAGGTGCACTGTTCACTATCAACAATGCATGAATTTTTCTTTATGATGTATGCTCTCATGATAATATATTTCATTGTCAGACTTTATACACATGTAGAAAATACATCCATATGAACATGTAAATTTTTTCAGGATTTTTTCAAACTTCAAATCTTTGATGAGCGGAGCATTTTAGAGGACGAGCTCCATGGAGCTCATGTTTTTTGAAAAAAAAATCACATTTTGAAATTTAAAATAAAAGCTGGAAAAAATCATACAAGTTCATATGGGTGTATTTTACATGTGTGTAAAGTCTGAAGATGAAATACATTATGGTTTCGTGCATTTTTAATAGTGAATAGTGCGTATATTGTTCATCATTTTCAAAATCATGATTTTATCTTTCTTTTGTAGCTCTCATCATAATGTATATCATCTTGAAAATTTACACACATGTCGTGTGTGATTTATTTTATTTCTTGTTTAGAAAGAGAAAAAAAGAGCTCCGTGGAGCTCGTCCTCCATTTAGCATTTTTGTACTTTGATCAAGTTTATAAATATATATATCAACGCCTATAATATCAAATCAATACCATTAGATTCATCCTGAATATATTTTCATACAATATATATTTTGTATTATGGATACATATATAATTTTCCTATACCAAATCAATACCATTAGATTCATCATGAAATATATTTTCATATAGTGTATGTTGGGTATATATATAAACTTGATCGAATTTCGTTTACAAAAAAAACTTGATCAAATTTGTGATACTCGGTTTTCACGAATAGCAATGCACACATTATGTGACGGAGGGGGTGGTACATATAGAAGGCATGCATTTATTGAACGAAAGAATAAAATTCAGATCCACTGTAAAATGTTTGAATCGAAAGTGATTGATTGTCTTGATCGATGGTTACAAAGAGTATATATATATCCCCTGGTGAGATGCAACGATCCCGAAGAGATGTGTCGGTTCCAGGAGGATGGGAGAGAGGCGACGGTTGCGACGAACACAAGCGTCCGTGCGGGCGCAACCGCTTGTTCGATGGGCAAGGGGAGATTTCCCTTAATTACAGATTATAATTTAATCTTAACACTCCCCCTAATCTACGCTTGATCATGTAGAATCATCTTCACGATTGTCCGGGAAGTTCTATCATCTCAAAAGATTCTCCTTCAAAAGTTCTTCATAAAATCTTTGATGAGATCCTGAAACACATACTCACAAAGAAAAATAGCATAATGTGATGTCATTAAAATAAGGATATCTCAGGAAGAGACTCCCCCTGACACCTGCAAGTCCCTAAGTCTTCGCATACCAATTCCATGAACACATTTCTGGAACGTAGAATTTGGTAGAGACTTGGTAAATAAATCAACAAGGTTGTCGCATGATTTGACTTGCAAAATGCTTATTTCCCTGCTTTTCTGAAGATTATGGGGGGAAAACAATTTAGGAGAAATATGCTTGGTGATATTACTCTTGATGTACCCTGTTTGCAGATGCGCAACAATGGCCGCATTATCTTCATAGATAATGGTAGGTGATTCTATCGAACCAATTCCACATGACTGTTGTATATGGTTTATCATTCTGCGAAGCCATACATATTCACATGTTGCTTCAAATAATGAAATTATTTCAGAATGATTGGTAGATGTTTCCACCAGAGTCTGTTTCAAAGACTTCCATGATATAGCAATACCACCATGTAGGAACATGAAGCCGGTCTGAGATCTGGCATTATGGGGATCAGACAAATAGTCGGCATCTGCATATCCAATCATATCAAAGTCCTGATTTTTCTGGAACTGGAAAAATAAACCAAGATCTTTTGTGCCTTGGAGATATCGAAAGACGTTCTTCACTCCAGACCAATGATGTTTGGTGGGAGCTGCGCTATGTCTAGCAAGTAGATTCACTGCAAATGCAATATCAGGTCGTGTGCAATTTGCAAGATACATAAGCGCTCCAACGGCACTAAGGTATGGAACTTCAAGTCCCAACACCTCTTCTCCATCATCTCTTGGTCTAAACGGATCTTTCTCCACGTCTAAAGATCGAACCACCATGGGAGTTTTGGATGGATAGGATTTGTCCATATTTAATTTCTCCAATATTTTCTGGATATAGGCAGATTGGTGTACCATGATTCCTGATGGAAGGTGCTCAAGTTGAATACCTAAGCAAAATTTGGTTTTGCCCAAATCCTTCATCTCAAATTCCATCTTTAGGTGATTGCGTGCTTCATCAATGTTTGGTGTGCTGCCGATGATGTTGAGATCATCAACATACACAGAAATTATACAAAACCATGTAGAGGACTTCTTGATGAAAACACATGGGCAATCAGTACTATTGCAGTAACCTTTCTCAAGAAGGAAATCACTGAGTCGGTTGTACCACATCCGTCCCGACTGCCTTAAGCCATATAATGACTTATTCAGCTTTACACAATACATGTTGCGTTTTGCATTTTTATTCGGGACCGAGATTCCATCTGGAACCTTCATATATATGTTCGAATCTAGTGACCGTAAAGACATGCGGTCACGACGTCCATCAACTGCATAGATAGACGCTTTTGCACTGCCAGAGATATAAGATATCGGAAAGTGGTTGCACTCATCACTGGAGAATATGTTTCAGTGAAATCAATGTCGGGTTTATGCGTGAAACCTTGTGCTACGAGCCTTACTTTATATCTCACCACCTCATTGTTTTCATTCCGTTTCCGGAGAAAAACCCATTTGAATCCCACAGGGAAAACACTGGGAGGTGTAGGTATTGCTTCAATGAATACCTTTCTTTTGTTAAGCGAGGCAATTTCTGCTTGGATTGCATCCTTCCATTTAGGCCAGTCGGAGCATTTTTGGCACTCAACGATAGACCTTGGATCATGATCAGTGAGAAGGGTATCTGCAATCTTTTCAGCAAAATATATGTCGACAGTCGTAGTCTTACGGTCAAATGATTCTCCAGAATCAACATAGTTGATGGAAATTTCCTGCACCCCTAGTGACTCTTCGTGATTTCCCAATACTATCGAGTCTGGGTGTTCTGATGTCCCAGTCAGTTTGTACACACTAGAACTGGGTTGTGGAGGTTGCCCTTCCACGGGGTGTATACTACCCATCAGGTGTTTGTCAACGTTGAGTTGACCTGCATTTACTGACTCTGAGGTTTTTCTCCTCGATTTCCTTTGTTGCTTGCTAGAAGCATGCTCCAGGTCAGAGACCGTACTACTCCCCATCTTTTTAGGAATAGGGAGTTGAGTGGTTTTTGTTGGTACCTTCACTCTTTCCGGTGCGTTTCTGGCTGGGTTTAAGGACTTTGTAACACCTTTCAAATCAGTAAATGAATCTGGCAGATTATTTGCAAGATGTTGCAAATTAATGATCTTCTGAACTTGAAGTTCGGTCTCTTGGGTACGTGGATCAGAGGATGAAATGGCATGAGCATTCCAATCAATTTCCGGGCATTCTTTCTGGTACTTGAAATCTCCCCCTAATGCCGGAAAATGTTCCTCATTAAATATGCAATCAGCGTGACGGGCTGTGAACAGATCCCCAGTCAGGGGTTCCAGGTACTTGATAATCGACGGCGATTTGTACCCCACATATATCCCCAACTTCCTGTGTGGGCCCATAGATGTCCGCTGTGGTGGTGAGATCGGGATGTATGCAGCACATCTGAACTTACGCAGATGGGAAATGCTTGGAGAATTTCCACGTACCAATTCCAGAGGGGAAGAACTGTGATATGCAGTTGGCCTCAATTGTATCAAGTTAGTAGCGTGTAAAACAGCGTGACCCCAACAAGAGGTTGGCAAGTTGCAATTCGTCAACAAAGGTCTTGCAATGAGTTTGATCCTCTTAATCGATGCTTCAGCCAAACCATTTTGTGTATGAACATATGGAACAGAGTGCTGAACTTCAATCCCCAAAGCCATGCAATAATCATTGAAAGCACGTGAGGAGAATTCTGCAGCATTATCCATTTGAATTGACTTAATTCGACTTTCAGGATAATGGCTTGCAACTTAATGACTTGCCTTATTATCTTGGCAAATGCATGGTTTTGTGTGGATAGAAGACACACATGTGACCATCGTGTAGATGCGTCAATCAGAACCATGAAATACCGGAAAGGTCCAGATAATGGCTGAATGGGACCACAAATGTCTCCTTGAATACGTTCAAGGAACTGAAGTGGTTCAGCTTGTATTTTGAGGTGTGAGGGCCTCAAAATTAGCTTTCCCGTGGCACAAGATGTGCACACAAAATCAGAAGATTGAGGAAATTTTGACTCAAGCAAATTATGACCAATGGAATTGCTAGTAATTTATCTCATCATCCCTATTCCAGGATGGCCTAGGCGATCATGCCAGGTTTGGAATGCGTTAACATTTTGAAAAATTACTTTGTATGCAACATGTTCCACGGGTTTGATGTACGTATAGTATAAACCAGACGATAGAGAAGGAATTTTCTCATGTACCTTTTTGCCATATCCGTCATCTTTAGTAAAGAGTAGATACTCCTCGTTGTTGTCTTCATGGGTTTCAATGTGAAAACCATTCTTACGGATATCTCGATAACTGATCAGGGTACGTGATGAGTCGAGATGCAATAAAGCATCCTCAATCGTCACTTGTGTACCGCTTGGGAGGGTGAATATGGCACGTCCAGTACCAACAATCATTGTATCGCGTCAAGCGATAGTTAGAGTATCTCCATTCATCTTTTTTAGAGTTTGGAAATATTTCATCTCCCTCGATATGGAGTTTGTGGTACCACTGTCCACAAGGCATAAGTCCTCTTCCATCGGATTGTCCCCGTAGAAAACTATATAAAACAAAGTATTTTCAATAAGAAAACCTCATAGTCATATATAGAATACAATCTTTATTATATCAAATGTGTTGATACAATACAATATAAAGACAACAACAAACTTATGTTCTTATTACAATCATCACAAATGGACATAATTAAGTAGATCACTAGGAGATTGAGGGACTAGTCGAAGTCGCCAAACACGTGGTTTGCGGTGTACTCAATCAACGTGTTCTCCGTTTCAGCAGTATCCTCAGGCAGATAAGGAATCATGGTGTTGCTCGGTCCAGGAGAACATCATGCGAATCACCGACTCCTTTTGCGCTATGCAGATGAAGGTTGAAGTTGGCTTCAAACCTTTTCCCTTGAGGTGCTTTGCGTCCCTGAGATTGCCGGTACAGCAGAACCAGATGCTTGGGAATTGTGCACTTTTCAGTAGAATGAGTGTAGCGTCCACACTTGCTGCAAAGCTTAGATTTATCAAACCTGGGCTTTGAAGTGCCTTTTCCCTTGCCTGGGTATCTAGATCTCCTGTTCCTGTTGCGCTTTCGCTTATGCTCGAAATTGGATTGTTTACCCCGAGGGGTACCATTAAACTTTTGTCTATTTGCAACATTCAGATGGACTTCAAGTAAAGGTTGTGCCCCAACTGGGCGCTGAGAGCCATTCTTAGCAAGTAGCTCATCATGCTTTTCAGCCTGAAGTAACATGTGAATAAGCTCGGAATAGATAGTGTAGTTACGAGCACGGTATTGTTGTTGGAGGATCCTATCTGAAGGAAGCATAGTAGACAAAGTTTTCTCTATCTTCTCCCCCTCAGTAGGTTCCTTCTCACAAAAGTGCATTTTGGAACATATCTTATGAATAGCATGATTGTACTCACCAATGGACTTGAAATCCTGAAGACGGAGATGAGTCCAATCATGGAGTGCTTCTGGCAGGACTACTGCCTTCTGCTGTTCATACCTCGTTTTGAGGGCCAGAAACAGAGTACTAGGAGATTCCTCCTGTAAATACTCAGACTTGAGATCTGGATGAATATGGTGCCTTATGATGAATAAGGCAGCATAGTTCTGTTGTTTTGTCAGTGGCGTGGCCCCATCCAGGAGAGGAGTCTTCGGGGGTTGTATTGCACGCGCTATCCCACGGGACGCAAGACTGATCTTGATGTCCATAGCCCATGTAGGGTAATTGTGTCCATTGAGGGCAAGCTCCTCAAACTCTTTGGCAGTCATCTTTGCCTACATGAGGAACCAGAGATAATTAATTTACGGGTGGTAAATTAAAACCATCATGGTTCTGTAATAAGAACGCAAAAATTTGATGCTCAAGTGTAAAACTTGAAAAATTCTCAACCTCAATTGTGTAAACATAACACATTGAAGATCACTTAGATCTCACAGTAATAGGCTACATTGCCATTACCTTGTGTATGCTACAATTCATATATAAGGAGGGAGAAATATTCAAAAATTTGCAAGTTTGATATGCAAGAGAAGATGATCTCAATCGCAAGTACATGTTCAAGAGAACTGGGTATGTGATAAACACATAGAACATGTCATTCTTCCCAGAAGAACTCTGGTACTCTATTTATATGCAATCCATTACATAATATAAACACACCTACTAATAATTACACAAGTCCTAACATAGAATAAATCTAGAACAGGACTAAAATGTAAGTAGTAGTCAATCTAAGTACTAAACAGTACTAAACATAGTCTAAAATTGCACAAATACAATAATTAGTACTAATGTTAGAAAACAGAGAAAAAAAATATCCACACTTCTGGCCGGCCCACCCGTTGCAGCACCGCACAGGAGAGGAAACAGCAGCCACCGTGGGCGCCTGGGCCTGGGCCTGCCCGGCCTTTGGCCGGCCCATGTGCCGCCGCACCGCACAAGAGACGGGGGGAGCGGGTGGATCGGATAAGGGTCGGAGTATCCTAACCCCGCACCACCACCTCTGCTCGATCCCCTCTCTCACACGGCGGCGCCGTCGGGAGGAGCGGTTGCCGCAGGCCCTCGCAATTCCGGTGGTCACCGGCGTTGCCTCGACGACCCCTCCTCGTCCGAAGAAGAGTCGACGACGACGTGATCCGGGCGAGCAGCTTCTGGTGCTGCGCTGGCGAGTCCGAGGCTTGCCGGAGCCCACGAGCCGGCGCGGCGGCTGGGACGGCAGTTGAGGGCGGCGACGGCGCGCCCGAAGAGGCGGCCAAAGCGCCACTCCGCGCGGATGCTCGGGCCCGCAGAAGCTTCCAGTGGTGGTGGGGAGTTGATGCCGGCACCTTCCATCCCTACTCCGAGGCGGATGACGCCGGAGGCGTCGGTGGGCGCTGACACGAAGCCAAGTGCGGCCTCTTCATCCACAATGGCACGCATCGGGACGGGCGCGTAGCCAGGAGGGCCACGGCTCGGGCCAACAGCCTCGCCGGCCGGCGTCGGCGTCGAGGGCGGGAGCCACGCGGCCGGTGGCGGTGGAGGTGGAGGCGGAGATCCGGGGGGGCGATCCAGGCACAGCGGCGGCCCCGTTCATCATCGGGGCGCTCAGGCCGGCCACCATCCGAGGGTCGAGCCCCATGGGCGCGAGGAGCACCGCGGTGGGCGTGTCCTGTGGCACGGCGACCCTGTCCCGGGGCGTGGTGAGCACCAGGAGCGGCGCGTCCGTCAACGCCGTGGTCGCGTCCAGCGGCGCGGTGACCACCACGGGCGCCATGTCCAGTGGCGCGGTGACCATAACGGCCAGCGGCGCAACGGCCGAAACGGCGGACGGCCTGCATCCTGCGACGGAAACGTCGGAGGCCACCAACGCCATGGTAGCGGCGACGGTATCGATGACCGTCCTCATGGATCAGGCGGAGAAAGAAGGAAACAAGGCCAGGCATCTCATCGGCGGCGAGTGCTCCCTCTGTTCTCCTCTCGTTGTTGCCTTTCGCTCTCGCTGGTTGTCTACGTGCGTGATAACGTGTTTGAATCGAAAGTGATTGATTGTCTTGATCGGTGGTTACAGAGAGTATATATATCCCCTTGTGAGATGCGACGATCCCGAAGAGATGAGTCGGTTCCAGGAGGATGGGAGAGAGGCGACGGTTGCAACGGACACAGGCGTCCGTGCGAGCGCAACCGCTCGTTCGATGGGCGAGGAAAGATTTCCCTTAATTACAGATTATAATTTAATCTTAACATAAAACACAGTTCTTGATTGCAAATACAGAATTCAGATCAACTATTAAACACAATCCTTGATAGAGAAATACAAACTTTTGGATCCACCATAAAACATAGCGCTTGATTGAAAACAAAAATTCACATCCAGGCTTCACGCTATCCTATCCTAAGCAAAAACAAAATAAAAATCAACGCTCTAAACCATCTGTTTTTGCACCCGTGCCGCTGATAGCCTCTACATAGAGTAACACGGAGAAGAACCCCCCTGGATCTTGGCCTTGCAGACAAGCACCGCGTCCAGACATCTGTTTATGTAGCACCCCACGGGAGTCCGCACCGCCACGTCCACCACCGCCTGGCCGCTCTCTAGCTCGCCGGCCAGCCGGTCCCGCAGGAACTGAGGCACCTGCACGTTCAAGCCCCACGCCTCGGCCGCGACCTCTCCCACCCCTGATGTGTGCACGCAGAGCTCCGGCACGGCGCCCTTGGCGAGCAGCGCGTCCCCGTACGACACGACCACGGAGGAGCCGGCGCCGCCGATGCACTTGTTGAAGAGCTTGTTGCGGGTGCTGTCGATGTGCAGGGTGATGCCGAACACCGGGCTGAGCGCCTGCCGGTCGCCGTGGAGATCCAGGCCGCCCACGCTGGTGATGGTCACCTCGTACGTGCTGTCGGCTGGCCTCGTGAGCAACCACGCAAGAGGAGCCAAAATACCTACCGCGAAAACTATCGTTATCACGCCTAGCGCCCACTTCGTGCGCTTGCTTTCTTGGCCTTGGGCCATGGTGTCGAGGAACGATGACGAGAGGTCGATCGCATATGCCGTGTTTGGGTAACTAGTTGGGGAACTCTATCTATATAGTGTGGGGAGGTGGGATGGTGCTTCTGTTTTGCGTTACAATTGATCTCCGGCTCGTTCGCGCTCCTCCATGAGTCCTACTCGCAACGGAGTTGTCCACCTAGAGGTCAGGGGCGTGACCGGGGCAGGTTACTGCCCAAACAAGAAGTTTCCGACCCTCGCATGATCACAAATACACATTAAAAAAAATCATGTAAAAGATATGTGCACAGTGCAATTTGGTTGGAAAAAGGTAATTCATGTTACAACAGTACAAGGGGCGAGTAATAATAGAAAGTTAGCATCTAAAAACTGAGTCATGCTCAAACCAAATCCATCCATCAGGTTCTCTGGGAGCACTCAAGGTTGGCTATGCCATGCCGGCGGCCTTTTTGTGCAGAAAATTAAATCATCATTTTGGCTGCAGCATTCTCATGCCACTGGGCTGCTCATCTCACTTCTTGAACTGAGACGTACTCCTATCCATTGACTACAGACCTGGTGTTTGATACTTGCTGGAGAATGAGGCGCTTGTCTTGTCGGATTGTTTGCCCCATCCTGGCAACCTCTGCAGCCCTTGATATGGACGACCTAAAACTGTTGCCGACAGAGGTTCGCTCGTGGAACTTCGATGACATCCAAGAGAGCTTCTCTTCTGCAGAAACCAAGAGCTGTTAAATATGGATACTTATTTGCAGCAGTGCTGATAACGAACAAATACAAAGAGCCAGATAATAACTACAGGTTTAGATGGTTTCACGGTCTCTTATTTGGATAAATGGCTACTATTGTACGGTATCTACTTTTTTCGCGAATACGCTAAGGATGCGTATCTTTCCATTGATAGAAGGAGAGTGTTTACAGCATGGGATTAGGACGATACACTATGCCATGTACACAATAGAGAGGCATGGAAGTGGACGTCATTGTACGGTATCTACACATCTTGATGATGTGCTAGCACTCACCATTAAGTCTTCCGCGGTTCAGAAACTCACAAAGATAGTCATGCAGAATCTTCAGAATACGCCTCTCTTGCCCTTTTTGTAAGTGTCTGACAATTTCTGCTTGGTGGCTGAGGGAATTGCAGGGGCTGCGGTTAAACTGTTTTCTGTTGAGCACACTTGTCCATCATGTTGTTTCTGAATTGCTTCCATGCCATGGTTTGTTGAAGCAAGGCAACTCTCTGATCGATCTAATTTTCCTTTGTTGTGTTCTCCTTAACACCTGAATATGAAACAGCAGTGTGATTCAGAGAAGATATACACCGTGATAAGATGTAAATTCATATATGCATTCTTCGCCACTAAATCCTTCAATGAAATATACCACTGGCAATAAAAGTTCTGTACGTGCGAGTTCTCATCCAAAACAGAAGCAAACATGGAAAGCTTCTCCTAAGCAACTTGCAATCACTTGGTACTAACTGAGAAGATTTGCACCTGGTGTCAGATAGTGAGTTCTACTTTTAAGGTATGTGCAAATTTTCTTTAGGTGGAGTAACAAAGCAATCCCTTGAACTGAATGTGACAAAGGTCTCTCTATTCTATGCTGTACTTCCTAATAGTTTGATGGCAAATCAACTGACCAGAAGAATGTGAGCTAGCAAACAGAAAACCATTTAGCATAACTAATCACATATTAGGATCATAGCTATGATTATTCTTCTGCAGAGAAAAACAATACCTACAAATGTTCCAGCAGCTTGCCTTAATACTAGAACCAATACTTTACAGAGCTCATCGACATTCTCTATCTGGATAATATCAGATAAAAGTGGCCTTGAGGAAGATAAGAAATACTCCCTCCGTCCGAAAATACTTGTCATCAAAATGGATAAAAAGAGATGTATCTAGAACTAAAATACGTCTAGATACATCCCCTTTTATCCATTTTGATGACAAGTATTTCCGGACGGAGGGAGTATATGTCAGACAGCACAATTAAATGAGTTCAGATGAGAAATTGGCTATAATCATGGGCAAAATGTCGTCTATAAGTAACTCCTTGCGGCGCTAATTTGACAGCACTTTGAGTGCCTTCTATAGGAAGGGGTGAGGAAAGACGAAGTCACCTGACATGGGAAAAAACAAAAGTACTCCCTCTGTCCCGAAATATCTGTCTCAACCTTAGTACAAATTTGTACTAAAGTTATTACAAAGTTGAGACACTTATTTTGGGACGGAGGGAGTATATGTTAATAACCAGAATTTCAACTTTTGTTTAGCTTTTATTTTAACTGAACGATATGTTCTAGCATTTGAGCTACTAACCATATATATTCAGCCAGCTATCCATAAGACACAACATGTGTTTGGCTGCTATAGTCTATGTACCTTAAATTATTTCTAAGTCCACATAACGAAAGCAGAAGGCATGAAAATTATGAAAGCCTTTCCGGAAAATTATAAAAGGGATCCTGTAAAAGAATTACTTGTGAACAATCATTTTTACTGATGACCTGATCTCTGCATAATGGAGCCACTGAGAGATTGGAGAGCTTTTCTGTTGCATGAGAAAGAGCCACCATTATAGCAGGATTTTGCATATCATGTGAATAGACAAGGTGTCACTGGGTGGTAAGGCCTATTGCTTTCCTATCTTCACTGCTCTCATAGTTCCTGCAATCCGTACATTTGCAGTTCTCTGAACAGAGAACATTAGATTGAAAGCACTCACGGTATTTCTTCAGGCACTCAGATCTCTTGCAGTGGCACCCCTTCGTGTTCTTAACCACAACAGGGCCTTCTGCCACTTTAAACTGGGATGTAATGAGAATGGATTTCCTACATGACATGAGAAGGCAAACCTATTGGTATACAACTAAGAATTTGGCTTGTTTGTCAGATGACTATTGCTAACCTTAAGCCCTCAACTCATGGTATGGGCTCAAGAGTCGGTACTGCTAGCAGAACACCATGCTCAAATTTCTCGATTTTAAGCAATATACCCAAAAGGAAGACAGGTAATGGCAATCCATGACTCCATGTATCAGTTGCTAACATTGGAAGACAAGTTCTAGATGACAAAAAGGGGGTTTGACCTCTCTATCATTGTTGATGCCCAAACCTCACCGATCTATTGCACATAAAAATATAAAGATGTGACACTTTAGTCTAATGATATATGAGTCTTGACCTCAGAAAATTATTTGCGCCGTTATTTACGGGCCACTTCATGTGTTCCTTCATTGTGTTTAAATTTTGGATACAGACAAGGAAACAGGCAAAACAAGATGACATAGATAGCCAAGCCCTTCAGCAACTAGAGAACCAGAGGAAAACACTAAGTGATTCTTGCGAAATATACAATTGTGCTCTACCTCGCTGTTCTGGGCTGCATCTGGAGGTAAAGGCCACAGGATTCCTTTCCATTACAGCATTGATAGCATCCTATCTTGCAGACTCATGACTAACATTACTAGAATAGTTTTTGCAGTTGCAATCACTGCAGTATCTACCTGATGCAAAACACTCACAATACCTAGAAATGCATTCAATCAAAAGACCAATCAGTAGAATTTTATGATAAAGAATACAATTCAAGTCGTTGCCTAGCTATTAAAAATAGTAAGGGACATCAACTGGCTTGAGAGAATGCAAGGAGTTCATCATTAATGCAAGTGTTCAGATAGAAAGCAAAATCTCATTACTGTTGTAGATATTAAAACATTTTAATAGACTTGGTCAAATATAAAGCTTGCCTTAGGACAAAACTAGAACTTCAATCAATTCAAATGTAGGGAGCATTTTGTTTTTGTTATAACTTTGGCACTATTTTAGATGTCTTTTTGAAAATTCAGTTAAAAATATCCTGACACTGCGCAAGACACAAAGGAGTGACTACAGCAATCTACAATTATTGGTTCTATTCACTTCCATATTTTCTATTAAAAGTACTCTAAAGATGTAGCCTGGGAAGGAAGCTAATCACAGAGCATAGAACACGAACTCTAGCATCAAATTATTAAAGAAAAATACTACAAAGAAATAACATCTGTATCAGGTTTCATTTGGAGGTTCGATATTTTGCTTGCTTGCATTGTGCCCCTTCAGCAGTACTTGGCACAAACACAGGCAGACGCACACGTTATGCACGTACAATCATAAAGAGATTTTTCACAGCAAGCAATATACACAATATATGATAAATAAGCACTGACCTTAAATGGTTGGAAAATGACTTAAATGTTAACCTAAAAGACAAATTCAGTAGCAACAAAATCATTATGCTGCATATTGTTTGAACAAATTGTAAGGGAACCTACATCTTCAGACATTTTGAGTTCTTGCACTTGCAGTGTTTGCTGCTTGGTGTCTTGCCTGTGGATCCTTTCCACGGATATCATGTATTGTTTCCAGCCAAGGCTTGCAGGGAACGAATGGAACCACGGAAAACCTGTAACTGTACTGTGTAGGGCAAGAAACAAATCCAATGTCCTAGTAAGTAGTTACAGTTTCATTTTCTTCAACCAAACATCCCATCTGACTATATGCCTTAGACTCTAAATAAACATTATCATCGGCAAATTACATAGCAGGGAGAGAGCTCACACTCCTACAGAGGTTGCAGGCATTGGCAGCAGTGCCGGCAACGATTGTTTAAAACTGGAGGTACCTCTGGTAGTGGCAGCTCCGCAACTTGCAATGCCTCCAGCAATGGAGGTAACATTATTTGACAGCTTTTGCAAGTTGCAATCACTGCAGCATCTACCTGATTCAAAACACTTCAATCAATCCAAGTCATTGCCTAACAATAACAGCACTGGTGTAGCATGGACCAACAGTCACAGATACAAGTAGTTAAAAGACAAACATTCAGCAATGGAAAATCCATGGACCAACAGTCACAGATACAAGTAGCTAAATAGCTAAAACAAGCATAACACCATTTTTGCTTACAAACAATCGTTAAGCAAATGGAGGTCGGTTTAACGACTAACGACTAGGGGAATGTAGGCAACGTAAGAATATCCTTGAAACACAACCATGCCTTCACTTCCTTGTCTTCTTCAATCTTGAGTGCCAGATAACACCTATTGTAGGCAAGATCAGCATATCCTTGAAACACAATCATGCCTTCATTTCCTCGTCCTCTTCAATCTTGGGTGCCAGATAAAACCTAATGTAGCCCATCTCGCCAATCTTGTACTCAACAACCACCGGCAGTTCAGATGAGAGGCTGATGGTGACTTGGTCCGACAGTGGGCTTGCCTTGGTGAAGGAATTCATGTACCTCAGAGCAAAGGTAAGTGACACCGGCTCTTGCATTTCTATAATGGTAGATTCCTCAGGCTGCATTGATAAAAACAGTCATTAGCTATCATACTGGTACATGTCCCTGAAACGGTACTCCAATATGAAAACCAAGGCTCAAACTGAAATAATATTTGCAAGTGTAAAATATAGGTGAGATAAATACTCCACATGGATTAAGCTGAGTAAAAGTCTTATTTGTTCACTGATGGCACTGACGACCTCAACCATAAAATGGTAATCCAATATTTTACACTTGCAACTATTACTTTGGTTGCTAGGCTCACCAGCTCAGAGTACAGGGTCCACCAAAATTACTTCATATAGTAAATAATTTCATGTTACAAAAATATGTAGCTGCAGTTCTAGTAGATTTGTTGGACTCAAGCTTCCGTAGACAAAGGGATGTAACAAACTAACAACATTTTTTGAACTGAAAAACTATGTAACTATACAAACAAACTAAACATTTCAAAGCAACATAACTGTAGCTAACTGCAGACTGCCATTTTAAGCTGTGTAAGGGAACAAAACAGCAGGACTGCAGGGTAGTGTGCATCTATGAATAGACATGTTGCACAAATTTATCATAATAAACTACACCGACGATAACTACCAAATAGTCCAAATATGATAACTGAGTAATTAGTAAACAATCTGGTTGAGAATTAGGTGTGGCTGACTATTTATGTTGCTGCAATTAAGGTATTAGCAAAATACAATCATCCATGCAATTGGGATTCCTGACTCTCGTTATGCAATACACCACAAAATCACAATATGCATAAAAGATGAACAGATCTACACTAAATAGTGGAGAAACAATGCAAGATACCTTGTCAACAGTCTTATTCTGCCTGCAAACAATGTTTGCGGTTCCAATATCTCCAGCAGTGGAGAACTTGACACCCTCCTTGGTGACAGAAATAATAACTGCATCGCACAGAAGACATGTAAGAAACAGAGATGACAAGTGCAGCAGAGCACAGTAATACAGAAAATGGGGGATTCAGCATACCAGTGTCGCCGATGCTGCTAAGATCCTTGCAGATCCTGGAGAACTCCGAGGAGGGCATGCGGACGATGGCCTGGTACTCGGAGTCGGGGATCCCGAGGTGCTCGCTGTCGATGTCCATGAGCTTCATCTCGAAGTCGGCAATCTTATCCTGATCTGTTGACCCACCCAAACCACGGTTACCATCGACACCTACGGCTAACGAAGAGGGCCAGCGGAAAGAAATGTAAAGAGGGGCGGCAGGGTGCTTACTGGGTGACTCGAACATGAAGGTGACGGTGTCGGAGCCGTCGTCGGCCTTGATGGTGATGATGTCGTCGTTGCCGGCGCAGCGGAGCATCTTGGCCATGTTGCCGAGGTTCATGCCCATGGAGAGGTTGCGGTCGCAGCGGTAGTGCTCGAAGCCCTCGGAGCGGAGGAGCAGGGCGACGAGCGCGACGTGGGAGGAGTCCATGGCCTGCAGCGAGAAGCCCGTCCCGGAGCAGTCGAAGTTGGCGTCCGTCACCAGCTCCTTGATCGCCTCCAGCACCTTCTTCAGCAGGCTCCCCTGCACCAGCCTCAGCTCCAACATCTTCGCGGGCGGGCGGGGGCCGGCGGCGGCGGCGGGGCGCGAGGATGGATCGAGAAACCCTGGGGAGAGGCGGGGGCGCGGGGGGACGGCGGCGGCGTGAGGGGAGGAGTGGATCGAGAAACCCTAGGATTTGGGGGGCGGCGGGAGTGCGGTGGTGGAGGAGAGGGGAATGGGCGGGGGGTTAATAGGGGGAGTGTTTCGGGGGATGCGGAGCGGAAAGAATGGGAGGGAGAAATTGGCGCCCGCGAGACATTTTCCCGCTCGCACTCCCTTCCCATGGGAGATTGGCCTGCGGGTGGGTCCGGAGGTGCTGCGGCCCCACATGTCGGTGGAGGGGAGGGGTCGGTTTGGAAAAGGGCGGGTGTTTCTGGGGCCGCGCGGGAGAGGGAATTCGCTTTCCCGCCATCTCTCTCGCTCGCCGCGTGGGAGCCTTCCCTTCCCTCCCTCCCCTCCTCGGTTTGGGGTTTGGAATTTGGACTTTCGATTTCGTTCGTACTACGTTGTTTGAAATTTCGGAGCATCTAAAAATGGCAGGAGATGCATATAAATTGTTGTAACAAAGTGCCGTGCAGTTTGTGTGTCCTGAAAATTCGAAGTGTATCAATCACATAGTCTGCAACACTCAACGCATTTTGAGTAAGTAAGGCATCTCCAACGCAGACCCTCGACCACTCGCATCCATCCGGACCGCAAAGGTGAGGCGTTGCAGGAGTTGGGACTGCCACCACATAGAACTCCGACGTTAGCACTAGCACCCATGTCATATAAGTCATGATAACAATGATCTTCTATTTTAACAGAAATAACAGGCATGCCTACAATAGGTCTATGTGTCTTAGCATCAGGTCTAGCGATTCTAGCAGCTTGTTCACAAAAATAAATAACATGCCCATCAATATTACCAGCCAAGAGATCTTTAACCATAGCAATACTAGGTTCAACTTTAATTTGCTCAGGAGGTTTATATGTTTTAGTATTACTCTTACGAACAACAGTTGAAGCTTTAGCATGATCCTTCATCCTAACAGGGAAAGGTGGTTTCTCGGCATAAACAGTAGGAACAATAGGATCATTATAAGTGATAGTCTTTTCTTCAACTGTAGCAGGTGTAACTACTTTTACTTCAATGGGAGGATTATATTTAAACCACTTCTCCTTAGGGAGATCAACATGAGTAGCAAATGATTCACAGAAAAAAGCTACTATCTCAGAGCCAAGTCCATATGTAGTGCTAAATCCACGAAAAGCATCGGTATCCATAAAAGATTTAACAGGATCAAACTTAGGTGTCATACCTGACTCCTTACCATCATCGGAATCCCAATCTTCAGAGTTGTGTTTAATTCTTTCCAATAAATCCCACTTGAATTCAATAGTCTTCATCATATAAGAACCATCAGAAGAAGTATCAAGCATGGTGTGATTGTTGAGAGAAAGCCAAGCATAAAAGTTTTGAATAATCATTTCTCTTGAGAGCTAATGATTGGGGCATGAATATAACATTGACTTAAGCCTCCCCCAAGCTTGAGCGATGCTTTCTCCTTCGCGAGGCCAAAAATTATATATATAATTACGATCACGATGAACAAGATGCATAGGATAAAAACTTCTGGTGAAATTCCAATTTCAATCATTAATAGTCCCAAGATCCCATATCATCACATAGCCTATACCATGTCAATGCGTCTCCCTTCAAAGATAAAGGGGAAACCTTCTTCTTAATAACATCATCGGGCATACCTGCAAGCTTAAATAATCCACAAACTTCATCCACATAGATAAGGTGTAAATCGGAATGCAATGTTCCATCTCCTGCAAAGGGATTAGCTAGCAGTTTCTCTACGATACCCGAAGGAAATTCAAAGTAAACATTTTCAGTAGGTTGAGGAGCAACTCTTTGCTCTGCTGGTCGGGGTGAATATACCCCGAACAAGCCCCTCAAAGGATTAGTTTCCATAGTAACAAGTGACAGTAAATTTCAGCACACTATATAAATGTTTCCTTACCAAGTTCTACTTACCAAAGGCGCTTCACTCCCCGACAACGGCGCCAGAAAAGAGTCTTGATGACCTACAAGTGTAGGGGATCTATTGTAGTCCTTTCAATAAGTAAGAGTGTCGAACCCAACGAGGAGCAGAAGGAAATGACAAGCGGTTTTCAGTAAGGTATTCTCTACAAGCACTAAAATTGTAGGTAACAGATAGTTTTGTGATAAGATAATTTGTAACGGGTAACAAGCAATGAAAGTAATAAGGTGCAGCAAGGTGTCCCAATCCTTTTTGTAGCAAAGGACAAGCCTGGACAAGTTATTATAATGAGAAAAGCGCTCCCGAGGACACATGGGAATTATCGTCAAGCTAGTTTTCATCACGCTCATATGATTCGCGTTCGTTACTTTGATAATTTGATATGTGGGTGGATCGGTGCTTGGGTACTGCCCTTTCTTGGACAAGCATCCCACTTATGATTAACCCCTATTGCAAGCATCCGCAACTACAAAAGAAGTATTAAGGTAAACCTAACCACAACATGAAACATATGGATCCAAATCAGCCCCTTACGAAGCAACGCATAAACTAGGGTTTAAGCTTCTGTCACTCTAGCAATCCATCATCTACTTATTATTTCCCAATGCCTTCCTCTAGGCCCAAATAATGGTGAAGTGTCATGTAGTCGACGTTCACATAACACCACTAGAGGAGAGACAACATACATCTCATCAAAATATCGAACGAATACCAAATTCACATGACTACTAATAGCAAGACTCCACCCATGTCCTCAGAAACAAACGTAACTACTCACAAAGTATATTCATGTTCATAATCAAAGGAGTATTAATATGCATTAAGGATCTGAACATATGATCTTCCACCAAATAAACCAACTAGTATCAACCACAAGGAGTAATCAACACTACTAGCAACCCACATGTACCAATTTGAGGTTTCGGTACAAAGATTGGATACAAGAGATGAACTAGGGTTTGAGAGGAGATGGTGCTGGTGAAGATGTTGATGAAGATTGACCCCCTCCCAATGAGAGGATCATTGGTGATGACGATGGTGATGATTTCCCCCTCTCGGAGGGAAGTTTCCCCGGCAGAACAGTGCTACCTCTTGAGCACTGTGTTGGATTTCCCCAAAGAGGAGAGGATGATGCAGTAAAGTAGCATAAGTATTTCCCTCAGTTTTTGAGAACCAAGGTATCAATCCAGTAGGAGATCACGCACAAGTCCCTCGTACCTGCACAAAACAATAGCTACTCGCAACCAACGCGATTAGGGGTTGTCAATCCCTTCACGGTCACTTACGAGGGTGAGATCTGATAGAGATGATAAATAATATTTTTGGTATTTTTTATATAGAGATGCAAAGTGAAAAGCAAAAGGCAAAGTAAAAACAAAGCAAGTATTAAAGTAATGGAGATTGACATGATGAGAATAGACCCGGGGGCCATAGGTTTCACTAGTGGCTTCTCTCAAGAGCATAAGTATTCTACGGTGGGTGAACAAATTACTGTTGAGCAATTGATAGAATTGAGCATAGTTATGAGTATATCTAGGTATGATCATGTATATAGGCATCATGTCCGAGACAAGTAAACTGAAACGATTCTGCATCTACTACTATTACTCCACTCATCGACCGCTATCCAACATGCATCTAGAGTATTAAGTTAAAAATGGAGTAACGCCTTAAGCAAGATGACATGATGTAGAGGGATAACTTCATGCAATATGATAAAAAAACCATCTTGTTATCCTCGATGGCAACAATACAATATGTGCCTTGCTGCCCCTTCTGTCACTAGGAAAGGACACCGCAAGATTGAACCCAAAGCTAAGCACTTCTCCCATTGCAAGAACTACCAATCTAGTTGGCCAAACCAAACGGATAATTCGAAGAGACTTGCAAAGATAACTCAATCATACATAAAAGAATTCAGAGAAGATTTAAATATTATTCATAGATAAGTTGGATCATAAACCCACAATTCATCGGTCTCAACAAACACACAACAAAAAGAAGATTACATCGAATAGATCTCCACAAGAGAGGGGGAGAACATTGTATTGAGATCCAAAAAGAGAGAAGAACCATCTAGCTACTAACTATGGACCCGTAGGTCTGAGGTAAACTACTCACACTTCATCGGAGAGGCTATGGTGTTGATGTAGAAGCCCTCCATGGTGGATGCCCCCTCCGGCGGAGCTCCGGAACAGGCCCCAAGATGGTATCTCGTGGATACAGAAAGTTGCGGCGGTGGAATTAGGTTTTTGGCTCCGTTTTTTATCTGTCGGGGGTACGTAGGTATATATAGGAGGAAGGAGTACGTCGGTGGAGCAACAGGGGGCCACGAGGCAGGGGGGGCATGCCCAGGGGGAGGGCGCGCCCCCCACCCTCGTGACTGCCTCGGTTGTTCCTTGGAGCAGGGTCCAAGTCTCCTGGATCACGTTCGGTGAGAAAATCACGTTCTCGAAGGTTTCATTCCGTTTGGACTCCGTTTGATATTCTGTTTCTTCAAAACACTGAAATAGGCAAAAAACAGTAATTCTGGGCTAGGCCTCCGGTTAATAGGTTAGTCCCAAAAATAATATAAAAGTGGAAAATAAAGCCCAATATAGTCCAAAACAGTAGATAAAGTAGCATGGAGCAATCAAAAATTATAGATACGTTGGAGACATAGCAGGCATCCCCAAGCTTAATTCCTGCTCGTCCTCGAGTAGGTAAATGATAAAAAAGAATTTTTGATGCGGAGTGATACTTTGGCATAATTTCAATGTAAATCTTCTTAATTGTGGTATGAATATTCAGATCCGAAAGATTCAAGACAAAAGTTCATATTGACATAAAAATAATAATACTTCAAGCATACTAACTAAGCAATTATGTCTTCTCAAAATAGCATGGCAAAAGAAAGTTCATCCCTACAAAATCATATAGTTAGGCTATGCTTCATTTTCGTCACACAAAGATGTTCCCAACTTCTATACCCCCGATGACAAGCCAAGCAATTGTTTCATACTTAAATAATCTCAAACTTTTTCAACCTTCACGCAATACATGAGCGTGAGCCATGGATATAGCACTATGGATGGAATAGAATATGATGATGGGGATTGTGTGGAGAAGACAAAAAAAGGAGAAAGTCTCACATTGACGAGGATAATCAACGGGCTATGGATATGCCCATGAATTGATGTCAACATGAGGAGTAGGGATTGCCATGCAACGGATGCACTAGAGCTATAAATAAATGCTCAACAAAAGAAAACTAGTGGGTGTGCATCCAACTTGCTTGCTCACGAAGACCTAGGGCATTTGAGGAAGCCCATCGTAGGAATATACAAGCCAAGTTCTATAATGAAAAATTCCCACTAGTATGAAAAGGACAACTTATGAGACTCTCTACATGAAGAACAAGGTGCTACTTTGAAGCACAACTTATGAGACTCACTATATAAAGAACAAGGTGCTACTTTGAAGCACAAGTGTGGAAAAAGAGATAGTAGCATTGCCCTTATTTATTTGGGCCTTTTTTTCTTTTTTTTGGCCTTTCTCTTTTTTTTTGATTGGGCAATGCTCTAATGATGATGATCATCACACTTCTATTGATTACAACATAAGGATTACAACTCGAAACTAGAACAAGATATGACTCTATATGAATGCCTCCGGTGGTGTACCGGTATGGTGCAATGAATCAAGAGTGACATGTATGACAAATAATGCATGGTGGCTTTGCCACAAATACGATGTCAACTACATGATCATGCAATGGCAATATGACAAAAGTAATGTATGTCATGATGATGATGAACGGAACGGTGGAAAGTTGCATGGCAATATATCTCGGAATGGCTATGGAAATGCCATAATAGGTAGGTATGGCGGCTGTTTTGAGGAAGATATAAGGAGGTTTATGTGTGATAGAGCGTATCATATCACGGGGTTTGGATGCACCGGCGAAGTTTGCACCAACTCTCACGGTGAGAAAGGGCAATGCACAGTACCGAAGAGGCTAGCAAAGGCAGAAAGGTAAAAGTGCGTATAATTCATGGACTCAGCATTAGTCAAAAGAACTCATATACTTATTGCAAAAATTTAGAAGTCATCAAAAATCAAGTACTGCGTGCATGCTCCTAGGGGGATAGATTGGTAGGAAAAGACCATCGCTCGTCCCCGACCGCCACTCATAAGGATGCACAAGCCAGGTACACTTCATGTTTCAAATTTGTTACACAACTTTAACCATACGTGCATGCTACGAGACTTGCAAACTTCAACACAAGCATTTCTCAAATTCACAACTACTCAACTAGCACGACTTTAATATTATTACCTCCATATCTCAAAACAATTATCAAGTATCAAACTTATCTTAGTATTCAACGCACTCAAAAGAAAGTTTCACATATCTTGAATACCAAGTATATTAATATTAAGCAAATTACCATGCTATTAACGACTCTCAAAATAATCTAAGTGAAGCATAAGAGATCAATAGTTTCTTTAAAACAAATCCACCACCATGCTCTAAAATATCTAAGTGAAGCACTAGAGCAAAAATTATCACGCTCAAAAGATATAAGTGAAGCACTATGAGCAAAACTATCAAGCTCAAAAGATATAAGTGAAGCACATAGAGTATTCTAGCAAATTCCAACTTGTGTATGGCTCTCTCAAAAGGTGTGTACAGCAAGGATGATTGTGGTAAACTAACAAGCAATGACGCAAATAATACAAGACGCTCCAAGCAAAACACATAACATGTGGTGAATAAAAATATAGCTCCAAGTAAATTACCAATGGAAGTAGACGAAAGAGGAGATGCCTTCCGGGGCATCCCCAAGCTTTGACTTTTTGGTGTCCTTAGATTATCTTGGGGGTGCCATGGGCATCCCCAAGCTTAGGCTCTTGCCACTCCTTGTTCCATAATCCATCAAAAGAATTCACCCAAAATTTGAAAACTTCACAACACAAAACTCAATAGAAATCTCGTGAGCTCCGGTAGTGAAAGAAAACAAAAGACTACTTTAAGGTACTGTAATAAACTCATTCTTTAATTATATTGGTGTTAAACCTACTGTATTCCAACTTCTCGATGGAATATAAACTATTTTACTAGCCATAGATTCATCAAAATAAGCAAACAACACACGCAAAACAGAATCTGTCAAAAACAGAACAGTCTGTAGTAACCTGTACTAACGCAAACTTATGGAACTCTAAAAATTCTACAAAAATAGGAAGTCCTGGACAATTTGTCTATTAAACAGCAACAAAAAGAATCAACGCAAAAGCATGCTCCTGTGATTTAAAAAAATTATATTTGTGCGCGCAAAGTTTCTGTTTTTCAGCAGAATCAAATCAACTATCATCGTAGGTTATCCTATAGGTTCTACTTGGCACAAACACTAATTAAAACATAAAACCACATCTAACCAGAGGCTAGATGGATTATTTATTCCTAACAGAAGCAAAAACAAAAAACAAAAAATAAAATTGGGTTGCCTCTCAACAAGCGCTATCATTTAACGCCCCTAGCTAGGCATAAAAGCAAGGATAGATCTAGATATTGCCATCTTTGGTAGGCAATCCATAAGTGGCTCTCATGATAGATTCATATGGTAATTTTATTTTCTTTCTAGGGAAGTGTTCCATGCCCTTTTTAAGGGAAATTGGAATCTAATATTCCCTTTCTTCATATCAATAATCGCACCAATCGTTCTAAGGAAAGGTCTACCAAGAATAATAGGACATGAAGGATTGCAATCTATATCAAGAACGATAAAATCTACGGGCACGTAATTCCTATTTGCAAAAATAAGAACATCATTAATTCTTACCATAGGCTTTTTAATAGTGGAATCCGCAAGATGCAAGTTTAGAGAGCAATCTTCAAAGTCACAGAATTCTAGCAAATCACACAAAGTTTTGGGAATAGTGGAGACACTAGCACCCAAATCACACAAGGCATGAAACTCATAATTTTTAGTTTTTGTTTTAATGTTAGGTTCCCATTCATAATAGAGTTTTCTAGGGATAGAAACTTTCAACTCAAGTTTTTCTTCATAAGATTGCATCAAGGCATCAACAATGTGTTCGGTAAAGGCCTTATTTTGACTATAAGCATGAGGAGAATTTAGCACGGATTGCAACAAGGAAATACAATCAATTAGAGAGAAATTTTCATAATTAAATTCCTTGAGATCCAAAATAGTGGGTTTAGCAACATCTAGGTTTTTATTTCTTTCAATCCCACTTTCATCAATTTCATCATCAAGGTCTAAAAACTCTGAATTCTTAGAACGCCTTCTAGGTAAAGGAAGATCATATTCAGTTTCATCAAGATTCATATTGCAAAACAAAGATTTAACGGGGGACACATCAATAACTTTTAGATCTTCATCTTGATTTTCATAGGAATTGGAAGAACACGCTTTAATAAAGGCATCTTTGGAAGCACACATCCTAGCGGTTCTTTCTTTGCACTCATCAATGGAAATTCTCATAGCTTTGAGAGACTCATTGATATCATGTTTAGGAGGAATAGATCTAAGGTTTAAAGAATCAAATTCAAGAGAAATTCTATCAACGTTCCTAGCCAAATCATCAACTTTAAGCAATTTCCCTTCACCAAAGCATTAAAATTATTTTGTGAATTCATAAACTCTTTAACACTACTCTCAAATTCAGAGGGCATTTTATTAAAATTTCCATAAGAGTTGTTGTAGGAATTTCCATAATTATTAGAAGGATTACTAGGAAAAGGCCTAGGATTAAAATTCGCTCTATATGCGTTGTTACCAAAATTATTCCTACCAACAAAATTCACATCCATAGATTCATTATTATTCTCAATCAAAGTAGACAAGGGCATATCATTAGGATCAGAAGAGACACTCTTAGTAGCAAATAATTTCATAAGTTCATCCATCTTTTCACTCAAAACATTAATTTCTTCTACCGCATGCACTTTTTTATTAGTAGATCTTTCAGTATGCCATTGAGAATAATTTACCATAATATTATCTAGAAGTTCAGTAGCATCTCCTAGAGTGATTTCCATAAAAGTGCCTCCCGCGGCCGAATCAAAAGATTTCTAGAAGCAAAATTCAATCCGGCATAAAAATTTGTATAATCATCCACAAGTTCAAACCATGTGTAGGACAATTACGTATCGTTAATTTCATTCTCTCCCAAGCTTGTGCAACATATTCATGATCAAGTTGCTTAAAATTCATAATATCATTCCTAAGAGAGATAATCTTAGCGGGAGGAAAATACTTAGAGATAGAAGCATCTTTGCATTTGTTCCAAGAATCAATACTATTTTTAGGCAAAGATGAAAACCACGCTTTAGCATGATCTCTAAGCAAAAAAGGAAATAGCTTCAATTTAACGACATCATTATCAACATCTTTTTTCTTTTGCATATCACATAAATCAACGAAGCTATTCAGATGAGTAGCGGCATCTTCACTAGAAAGGCCGACGAATTGATCTTTCATAACAAGATTCAACAAAGCAATATTGATTTCACAAGATTCAGTATTGGCAAGAGGAGCAATCGGAGTGCTAAGGAAATCATTATTATTGGTATCGGTGAAGTAACACAATTTGGTAGCATCTTGAGCCATCGCGACAAACAAGCAATCCAACACACGAGCAAACAAAAAAGGCAAACGAGAAAAAGGGGAAAGGGAAAGAGAGGAGGAGATTGGGAAAGAGTGGGCGAATAAAACGGCAAGGGTGAAGTGGGGGAGAGGAAAACGAGAGGCAAATAATGTAATGCGAGAGATAGGGATTGTGATGGGTACTTGGTATGGTTGACTTTTGCGCAAACTCCTCGACAATGGTGCCAGAAATTCTTCTTGCTACCTCTTGAGCACTGCATTGGATTTCCCCGAAGAGGAGAGGATGATGCAGTAAAGTAGCGTAAGTATTTCCCTCAGTTTTTGAGAACCAAGGTATCAATCCAGTAGGAGATCATGCACAAGTCCCTCGTACCTGCACAAAACAATAGCTACTCGCAACCAACGCGATTAGGGGTTGTCAATCCCTTCACGGTCACTTACGAGGGTGAGATCTAATAGAGATGATAAATAATATTTTTGGTATTTTTGATATAGAGATGCAAAGTGAAAAGTAAAAGGCAAAGTAAAAACAAAGCAAGTATTAAAGTAATGGAGATTGATATGATGAGAATAGACCCGGGGGCCATAGGTTTCACTAGTGGCTTCTCTCAAGAGCATAAGTATTCTATGGTGGGTGAACAAATTACTATTGAGCAATTGATAGAATTGAGCATAGTTATGAGTATATCTAGGTATGATCATGTATATATGCATCACGTCCGAGACAAGTAAACCGAAACGATTCTGCATCTACTACTATTACCCCACTCATCGACCGCTATCCAACATGCATCTAGAGTATTAAGTTAAAAACAGAGTAACGCCTTAAGCAAGATGACATGATGTAGAGGGATAACTTCATGCAATATGATAAACCCCCCATCTTGTTATCCTCGATGGAAACAATACAATACGTGCCTTGCTGCCCCTCCTGTCACTGGGAAAGGACACCGCAAGATTGAACCCAAAGCTAAGCACTTCTCCCATTGCGAGAACTACCAATCTAGTTGGCCAAACCAAACGGATAATTCGAAGAGACTTGCAAAGATAACTCAATCATACATAAAAGAATTTAGAGAAGATTCAAATATTATTCATAGATAAGCTGGATCATAAACCCACAATTCATCGTTCTCAACAAACACACCGCAAAAAGAAGATTACATCGAATAGATCTCCATAAGAGAGGGGGAGAACATTGTATTGAGATTCAAAAAGAGAGAAGAAACCATCTAGCTACTAACTAAGGACCCGTAGGTCTGAGGTAAACTACTCACACTTCATCGGAGAGGCTATGGTGTTGATGTAGAAGCCCTCCGTGGTGGATGCCCCCTCCGGCGGAGCTCCGGAACAGGCCCCAAGATGGGATCTCGTGGATACAGAAAGTTGCGGCGGTGGAATTAGGTTTTTGGCTCCGTTTTTGATCTGTCGGGGGTACGTATGTATATATAGGAGGAAGGAGTACGTCGGTGGAGCAACATGGGGCCCATGAGGTAGGGGGGCGCGCCCAGGGGGGAGGGCGCGCCCCCCACACTGGCGACCGCCTCAGTTGTTCCTTGGAGCAGGGTCCAAGTCTCCTGGATCACGTTCGGTGAGAAAATCACATTCCCGAAGGTTTCATTCCGTTTGGACTCCGTTTGATATTCTGTTTCTTCGAAACACTGAAATAGGCAAAAAAACAGCAATTCTGGGCTGGGCCTCTGGTTAATAGGTTAGTCCCAAAAATAATATAAAAGTGGAAAATAAAGCCCAATATAGTCCAAAACAATAGATAAAGTAGCATGGAGTAATCAAAAATTATAGATACGTTGGAGACGTATCAAACAGCTCCACCGGAGCCCTAGATTGGTTCCGCCAAGGTTCCGCCTTGTGGCGGCGGAGTTTTGTCCCGTAAGCTTGCTTATGATTTTTTCCAGGGTAAAAGACTTCATATAGCAGAAGATGGGCACCGGAGAGCTGCAAGGTGGCCCACGAGGCAGGGGGCGTGCCATGTAAGGGTGGGCGTGCCCCCCACCCTCGTGGACGGTCGGTGGCCCCCCTCAGGTATTTCTTCCGTTGGATATTTTTATTAATTCCAAAAATGACTTTCGTGGAGTTTCAGGACTTTTGGAGGTGTGCATAATAGGTCTCCAATATTTGCTCCTTTTCCAGCCCAGAATCCCAGCTGTCGGCATTCTCCCTCTTCATGTTAAACCTTGTAAAATAAGAGAGAATAGCCATAAGTATTGTGACATAACATGTAATAACAACCCATACTGCAATAAATATCGATATAAAAGCATGATGCAAAAATGGACGTATCAGGGGCCGGGTGGGGGGACTTTGGAGGGGGGTTTGAGGATACGTCGCGGCTACCGAAAATTTTAGTAATGGTGGGTGGAGATGGTGGTGGATGAGGGAGGGCGACGGTTCAAATGCCTCGGCTACTGCAATTTTACTATAAGGTCAGTGCTGGAGGAGTGTGGGTGACAGTTGAGTACGACGGCTACTAAAATTTGGGTAAATGAATTGATGCGGGGCGGGAGTGCCCAAGATCGCGCACGGTCCAATAAGAATATGCGTGTATGATAATAAGGAAAAGTGGCGGAATCGTCGGTTTTTGCAACGCTCAAGGCGGGTAGTTTGTTTTTATATTTCTAGCTAGCAGGTCTATTGCACATGGTTCATTCTAATTTCTAAATAAACTTACCCGCCTTTAGCTTGCGCAGTCGTGGTGATTTTACAGCGCACTTGCATCGCACACGGTTAAGCCAGTACCTCCACCATTTGCTCGCGCTTGCGCAGTCGTGGTGATTTTACAGCAAAAAAATAACCTATAAAAACATAGTCTAGAAATTAGCAAAACAAGGATCCCAAGGTTTATATAATCACCATGATAGGTCACTATAGAGATATTTATCTCTTTATCTCTTTAATGACCATGTCATGGCGATTAAATGAATCTTGAGATATGCAACTTCCCATCGGGTCACCCATCCTTGGACTACTCCAGCCCGAGCATGCTTAACTTCTGCGTTCTATTCGACTAGGCTAGCGGATGGAAAGCGGCACCTTACTGATAGGAATTGCCTCCTTGCCTTTAAGGCGTTTCACGCTGGTCACCCTATGGGACCTACTCCCTCCTATCACCCACATTTGTGCTTTTAGAAACTGTGTGCGATATTTACATGGCTGGTGTGTCGCCGCCTAGCCTTCAATGAGCAATGACACCGGTAGCGGGAAAACAATGGGAAGAGGCGGGAAGCCGATGAGAGGAGTGGCGGAAAATGGTGGCATGTTTAGAAAATGTAGTAGAGAAGGAAGTGTGAGCTAGCACGACGCATGCGCATAGTGCTTACCCATGTACTGCATGTGCTGTCGAAAGGGCTGAGGGTTGCCGTTCAATCTGGGAGCATCCAATAGTGCAGACGTATGATGCGTGGGGTTTGGGTTCTGGCCAATCAGAACCCATGACTCAGATCACACACGCAGCAGGGGAAGGGGGGCATCGACCATGGTTTGATAGGCACACGACTTTCGCGAGTGAACCGTGTGCTATTTGAAAACATTTCGCGAGAAGAATCTCGGTTTTTAAATCCCAGTAAATCCAAAACTCACTCGGAAATCGTGAAACTAGCATGGTGTCACGACATGGCACATATATGTCAAGGAATTTTTTTCGTCCATTTTAGCGCAAGTTTTATTACAAGCCTCTTACAAATCGGAGCTTCTCTCAAAGAAGCCTCGTGGTTTCGATAGGGAAACGTGTCCCCCTTGTGGGGGAAACAATAATCACTGCCTCTTTTCGCCTTGTATTTTCTTCTACCGGTAACATGGAACGACAGGATATCTGTGCTAAAATTTAAACTTATTCAGGGTTTGCTTGGCCTTTTATACACTAATTGAGTTTCCTAGGCATTTAATGTCCATAATTCAAATCTGAACCTCAAATGCATGCTTCAGTTCACCAAAATGGCTAGAAAAATTATACATGCATGTGTCCTTGGGTGCATGTTTAGGTCCCATGCCAGGAATGGAACGAATTACAATTGTACCGGCGTCCTGGCTCGTCCTCAAACATTTGGAATCTCGGTTTATAAATCCCCGTAAATCCTAAACTCAGCAGTAAGTCATGAAAGTAGGCATGCACTAGAAAAAAAATACACTTCTGTGATGATACGTGTTTGTCATAGTAGGTCGCGTTTTTTGTCATGCATGTACATCCATGACGATTTTATGACAGAATCAAGATAGTCATACCTGTGCTGTCGTAGAAGTGTTCCATGACATTACCAAAATTATCATCACGGAAGTGTCCACTTCCATGACGATAAATTATGCGTCACAGAAGTGCTTTCGTCAAGGGTGACCGACACGTGGCATCCACCGTAACAGAACATCGTTAAGCTACCGGGTCGGGTTTTGGATCCGATAACCCGTTAACATCCCCGACCAATGGGGATTTTCCACGTGTAAAATCATCATTGGAGGAAACATGTGTCGGCTCATCGTTGGGACAGATGTCATCCACCCATTGGACAGAAGACGCCTATGATACGTCGACATGTGGCACAGCCCAATAGAGGCCCATTCTTGTGAAAAGGCCGGCCCATTTGACTTGGTCAAAAGGTGTCGGGCCGGCCCATGGAAAGCTTGTTAACGACATGTTCGCATATAGCCCATTTACAACCCGCTAATCCAAGGCCCGTTATGCCCTATCTGAATTAGGCTCAGTAGCGTCATCTGAGCCATCCAATATGATTCTAGCCCGTTTTCACTTCTGGCCCATGTGTGGCCCATGACGTCTTTCGGCCCATATGAGGCCCTTTGTAACTCTTGGCCCATTAACGACCCGTGGTGAAACTGCCCCGTAATGAACAATGTATCACTTTACACCCATTAATGGCCCGTGGTGAAACTGGCCCGTAATGAACAGTGTATCACTTTATACCCATTAACGGCCCATTATTCCGTTGGGTTGTTTCCAGACCATGTTATCTTTCGGCCTTCTCAAAGACCATTAATTCTTGGGCTCATTTCCAGCATTCATTTACTTACGGCCCGTTACTGTCATTTTCTGCTTGTGGGCCAAATTTGGCCCGTGGTTACAGTCGGCCCGTTTGTGGTCCGTTAATACGTGGGGCCGTTTTCATAGCGTCATCAAATACAGCCTATTAACGATGGCCCGTTATGGTCGGCCCATGAACGGACGATTCCAACTCTAGCCCGTTTACGGCCATAATGCGGTTTGTTATTGGCCCATGTTTGGCCAATCGATCATACGTCCCGTATAAGGCCCATTGATGATACGACCCGTAGAAGGCCCATTGTTTCTATGGCCCGTAGAAGGCCCATTGCTTCTATGGCCCGTAGAAGGCGCACTGTTTCTACGGCCCGTAGGAGGCCTAGTGTCACTACAATAAATATTAGCCCATGGTTATTGTGGCCTAGTTTTAAAAAATAGGTTATTGCAGCCACTAGCAAACCACGGAAAAAGAATTGCAATGACTACAAGCAAACAAATAAACAAGACAACAAGGAAATAAATAAGCAAGCAACTTACGCTAGGCTATCACGGCTATCACACATATTACATCCACTGGGCATCAAAGTTCGCCACCAGTGCAAATAAACGCGCCGACAAAAGAATATACAAAACTAAGAGCACTTCAGAAGGCACTAGGCCTGGCCAGGTCGGGCCCCCCAAACAGCCAAAGAAGCTGAGTAGACCTCAGTTGTGTCAACAATAGATGCATCAACAGTAGATGTATGGCATGATGGTGCGCATGACAGTCCTCTGATATCTTCATTGCATCTTTGACTTCAAGTCGGAGCTGAGCTAAAGCAAGCCTTTCCGCTTGAAGTTGTGACTGAAGAAGTCAAACTGATTGAGGCAGCGACTGCACAGAGGTTGTCTCACACCTGCTGGTGAGTAGCTTCAACTCACTGTCTTCACCAAGACAGGACCTTGGGGTCATCTCACTGTCCTCAAGATGGTTTGGCTCACTATCCCTAAAGTTCTGCCTGACGTAAGAGATAGGACTTTGAAAGAGAAACAAAGAGACCCGTAACAGGTTTCACAATTATATAAGCAAATAAATGGACCTGTTCTACATAAGGAACATGTTTTTACAACTACAATTTGAAACCGGTAGTTGTTGCAAACATCCAATCAGATGTAAACAGCAAAGCAAACAGTAGTGGAGGAAATGATGCCTATCCAAATCTATACTAGAACAAACTTTGAAGGCTTGAGAAGGATGAACTTACATTACATGTTAACACGGGCTGGACAAAGCCCTTCTCCATGTTGATGGAAGGATAATTTAATAAATTCCCCAAAGAAAATTCTTTACAAGCATTGCCATTATTCTACATTTTGCAAAGAGTAAATATAGATCAAATAATGTTGGAAGAAATAGAGGATAATGAAGCTCAGGTGCAGACTGATGATACATAATCAAATAACAATTAATTAAGTATAACGTTACAAGGCAAAAGGGAGAGAGGTACTGACAAGAGCAATGCAGAGCCCAATATTGTTGTGAGATTGTATGATCCTTTGAGCAAGGAGATTCATCTGAAATTATTTTTCATACAAGAGAGAAGGTAAGGCACATGCAGAATTTAGGAGTTCAAATTTTGAATTGATATCATAGACAGTACCTGACGCTGGGCTCTCAGCAGTTCTAATAGGGGTTTGGCCACTAGAGTAGGGGTAAAGTGTGGTACAGTTGGGCCTGTGTTTTCTATGGCTGCTGATCTATCTGATTTAACAGGTATCACTACCTTTTCCAAATACCTAGTTTGTACTCCTTGAGGATCTGCACTCATCCTCTTCCTTTTGGACATCTATTACGAAAGAACAACATTTGACTGGAAAAACATAGTGTGACGACACATGGAATAGGTACAGAAAATGGATAGGTATAGCATATACTCATATATGATGCTTAAACTAAGCAGATGGTGTAACAAAGTAGAAGTAATGCAAGAGGTCAGATGCAAAATATGTGCGACCAATACAACTTTGCAAAGTTAGAGCAAGCACCTTGATGGGTGAATAAGATAGGCCATCCTCCACCATGCCAAGTTTGTTAGCCAGTGGATTGTTCCGCCATATTCCTATCGTGCGCCCATTCTCATATTCATTTTGATAATGTTCAATATCTGACATTCATGAAAACATAAAAACAAGTGAGATTTTCTTTGTAATGCAGAAGTGATTCTAATCCAATATTGCCTCCCTGTAAACCCCTTTGTGTTATCTCTACAATTCTTTTAAGAGATGCCATGCATGCTGTAATTTGGTGTGTGCATTAATATAACGTGGCCTACTACTCAAAATATGAGAGCTCCAGAAGTGATGACACTTTGCAGATGACAGCCTCAACATATAGTAAAGAAGAACAAGTCGACCTGACCTGACAGATTCAAAATATACTAAGGGAGAACAATTCGACCTGACCAGTCGACCACAAGAGAAGAAGATCATCTTAAAGAAGAGCAGAGAGCAAGCAGATTGAAGATATTACAAGTCTTTCAATACAATGTCGGTTGGCCACCCATGATGAACCAGAGCGCACAGAGAAATACTATTCTTTCCGGTCTCTCCATATGTGGCTCACATGCACTTCGAAACTAAAGTAGGAACATTTAGCTAACCAATTAAACATCTCTGAGTTTTACTTATACCAGCAATAATATCGGATATGAATTTGTACAACTAAGCTTGTTTAGCTTGATGGGTGGAGCAGTGCTATTACGACACGAACCACGTAGGCTGATTGTGGTCATCATAAAATGGGGAAACCATAAGCATGATGAGTACAGTGTTGACCGTGGCAGTGGGATGGCAGATCTGAAGCTGAAAACCGCGCAAAGGGTAGTTAGCAACCGATGTTTGCTTTGAAATAACAACTAAGATTTGGTATGGACAAGAAAGTACGGTCAACAACTGACAAAGAAATGCAATTATGCTATCTCTCTATATGTCGCGACATGCATTTGGAAACTCAAGTGGGACCTTTAGCTAACCAATTAAATGTGTCGGTTAACTAATATCAGTATCATATCACAATCATAGTTGAACAACTAAGCTTTCGAATTCTGAGTGTTGTGTTGTTTAGCTTGAAGGGTGGAGTAATGCTAGTACGACAGAAAGCACCTAGGCAGATCATAGTAGAGTAGAAAAAAGGGGAAAACCCTAAGCATCAAGAGAAAAATCAGGAAAGTGGAACTAGCTGGACCAGTGGGTGGCGCACATGCTTTTCGAAACAAATATAGGAACATTAGGTGACCAATTAAACATTCTTTGTTTTAGTGATATGAGCATCATATCAGATTCGTATTTCAACACATAAGCTTTGGGTTGAGGTCTTGAGGAGCAGTGCTAGCACGACATGAAGCACCTACGATGATGGTAATGAATATAAAGGGGGAAAACCACAAGCTTTACGAGTATAGTGCTCGTGCCATGGCGGATCTGAAGGTGCAAACCGGACAAAACTACTTCGCAACCAATGTTTGCTTTCAACTAGCCACTATGATTTGGTACGGACAAGAAAAGTACAGTAAACAAATTACGATCTATTTTCCAGGTGAGATCAATAACTTAAGCACATATGGAAGAATACCACCTCTCTTGCAACGCCGTGTAGGCCTATGCTGATACGTTGAGGGTGGTGCGGGTGCGATGGTTGTCGGCGGCGGGGAAGAAGACTTTAGACGACAGACAGCTGGGTCGGGGGATAAATCCTGTTGCCGTGGACGAGGCGGTTGTAGGAGCGGCAACAACAAGGTGGACGACAGCGCCGATGAAGCGAGAGGAGGCGATGAAAGGATCCTGGTCCAACACCGTGGATGAGAGACGTCCATCTCTTGTAGTGGATGACGGGGTAGGGGTAGAGGCTCCGGCAAGGTGGAGGATGGGGTGGCGGACAGAGGAGGCTGGCCGCGGGCGGAGGTTGTTGTGCCGCCGACGGTGTATGAATGGGGAAATGGAGGGGAGGGGGGATCTCAAACTTTGGGACGCGCTTGTCTGAAATGTGGGAAAGTTATGAACTTATCCCCCGTTTAAAATTTCGGACATCGTGTCGGTTGGGGATAGGACGGTAATCTCGCATCTCCCAAATATTTGCCGGTAACTATTTCGGGCGAGGAGAGGGTGTTTTAGCGCCCATGGTTGGCGCCCACGGTGTATGAACGGGGCTGGCAGGTTGTGTCATGTCTGAGGGAAGTTACACATCTGCCCCTGTTTAAAATATTAGCCTACATCGATTTCGGATGAGGAGAGTTTATTTTGCCGCCCACCGTGTATGAATGGGGAAATGGAGGAAGAGACACATGTCTTTCGGACAAGCTTGAATCAAATGTGTTTTGCCGCCCATGTTTGGCGCCCACCGTGTCTGAATGGGCTCAGAGGCCGTCGTGTCACGTCTGATTGAAGTTACTAGTCTACCCCTATCAACAGCAGTGTAAATTCGGTCGATAAGGATGTCAAGTGTCAGGGGTAGACAGTAATTTCCATCTTGCAAACACTTGCTTCGGGCAGCCCAGAAATTATAGCGGGTGTTTAGCCACTTCGTTCAAAACTTGGGAGAATTAGCATTCACATTTGCCATGGGCCCTGGCAAACTAAATTCAAATCCAATTTGTATTCGATACAAATATCCATAGATAATTCTACGGTTTGTTATTTATTTCTTCAAAACCACAACAAAGATTTATTCGACCTTTATATATGATTATGATTTAGAAATGCCGTGATCTTCAAATTCAGTAGGTTGGATACACTCTGAGTCAAACGGTTATTTCATCCAATACAATATGCTCACACGAAAAATAGTTCACCTTATGTCAATCACACAAGTACTGAGGATTACCTCGCCTAAAAAATTCGGATCATTACAACACATGGACAACATAGGGGGTCTTGCAACATAATCCACTCAGATACATGACACAACATGCAAGTATAATAATCTAATGACAACTTCAACTGGTATCTAAAGAAGAACCGGGATTACCCTGGGCTTCAGATAGCAGAAATAGCAGGACCTCCTCCGTCTTCAAATGCAACATTCTTACTTCCTCCAATTCTTGGGTTGCTTGCATAATGCGTGCCGCTAATTCCGTAATTTCCAGCCTCAAGATAAAGATTACCTCATTCATGGTAGCCACACCATCTCTTTCTGCCTCTAGTAGAGCCTCAAGCAATATAATATCTGTGCTTAGACTGCTCTTCGGCAGTGTTGCCTCTTAACTGCTACCATCTGGTAACATGGATGGCGCACTGCTTCCACAAATAGATTCTGGGGTTACATTGTGTTGTAGTGTGAACGGCATCCTGAGTGGTTTCCGCTGGACATAAGTAAGAGATAGGTATTGTCAGGACCCCGACTCGATGCCACATCGATCTAGCATGTAATACCTCATATCACTTTGCGGCCTCACGCACGGTATTCCCACGGGTGTCACCTTACCTTTGCCCGGGACCGTTTGCGCCTTTTGGCACACGTATATGATAGTGTCGCTAGCATCCATATGGTAAGGAGCCTGGGCTGACATGGCTAGTCATAAACCCAAAGTGGCACAAACTTACAGGGACAGGCATCCATGACCTAGCATCGAACGTGTCGGTCATCAGCAAGTGAATCCGGGTTGTAGCACTGGGCTAGCAGGACTCCGGTTAACCGGGCTGTAGCGGGCTAACAGGACTCCGGTATCCATCGCGTGACATTTCCCCGAAGGGACAAACACAGGAACGAAGAAGGACACATGCCGGCCAGCCTAAGTGTTCCGGAGCAGTAGCAAGCTACCAAGGCTCAGTGGAGACACTAGGAGACATTTCCCGGTAAGAGAGGCTACTAAGAATAAATAACTAGATAGTCAGATCCCACACATACCAAGCATTTCAATCATACACGCAATATGCTCGATATGTGCAATACAACAAGGCATCACAACATGACTCTACGACACAAGTACTTTATTTAAGGCCCAGAGAGCCATACATAGTGTACACACAAGTACGGGTCACACGACCCACAATCAAGTCATACAGACATACAAGCCAACAGCGGAAGTAACTTGTCTGAGTACAGACAACTAGTAAAATAAAAGAGGCTTGGGAAGCCTCGCTATACTACGTGGTCCTTCACAAGCTCAGGATCACCACCTGGGCCTCAGTCTACTCATCGATGTCAATGTCTACGAAGAAACCATCAGAAGGGGTTGCAGCGTCTTCTGAAAAATGTAAATTAAAGCAACATGAGTACAAAGGTACTCAGCAAGACTTACATCAGATCCTACATACACGCACATTATCAAGGGGGGTTGGTGGGGTTATTGCAGCAAGCCAGCTTTGACTCTTGGCTAAGCTATCTTACGATACACCAACTTGAAATGGTTTTGCGCACACGAGTCCACTACTCACCACTTCAATACACCACCGAGGACCCACCTCCGTCATCCTACAGAAGAGCCATCCTCGGCACTCACGCTTATCTTGAGATTTTTAGTAGTATCCATTTACTTTTCTATGAACTGTATATGCAACCAAGTAGTCCTTTACCGCGGACGCGGCTATTCGAATAGATCATGTTAACTCTGCAGGGGTGTACTTCTTCATACATGTTTCCACCACTTAGCGTCTGCACACGACATGTGCTCGGTAGACTTCAAGCGAAAGCCGACGTGGGTGTAGACCACGACCTACCTAAACACCTAAGTCTCTAGTCCAGGTTTATCGCCTATCCAGGTTCCATCCGCAGGGAGTCCGACTGAGGTTTCCATACGGCCCCGAACGATGTGTACAGGGTTCCGTGACACCTAACGGGTGCCCAGTATTCCCAGCCACGTACCTACCGCATCACAGCCCACCCCGCGGGTCAGCGCTGTCCACGGCCTCCAGTAAACTACAAACACCAGAAACTACTTGCAACTCCTGGACAGAGAACTAGAGTGAATAAGAAGTCGAGCGTGGTCATATTTCAGGGCCCAATGCATGGTAGTAGCTGAATCTTAAATCACACATACAGATCTCAGTGCTTAAGGTCGGCTTCAATGAAACAACCCACCATGTACTCCTACATGGCCTTTCATCGATACCTTTACCAAATCGTGTTCACCACATCACTCTCATTATCGGCATGATCATTTCACTCTAGCTCATCACCCAGATGAACCAGACCTGACACGACTCTAAGCATAACAGGCACAGCAAGGTAGGAACAACACATACATATGGCTCAATCAACTCCTACACATGCTAGTGGGTTTCATCTAGTTACTGTGGCCATGACAGGTCATGCAGAGGAAATGGGTTCAACTACCGTAACACACAGCAGTTTGAAATGCGTTGTCTTAATGCAGTAAAAGAGAGCAGGAGCGAGAACATGGGATTGTATCGATATGATCAAATGGTTGGTTGCTTTCCTGATGGGTCGATGCACTGATATTGTTCTTCGTTAGGGTAATCGTGGTACTCCTCGGAGGCAGAACCTGCCGCAAAGAGCACCGATACACAACATTACTAAACAATATGCAACAATATGATGCATGCATGGAACATGGTAATATGAGTGTGTTGGGCTAATGCAACTATAGCCAGATGGGTTTGAACCATTTTGAATCAAAGATTCAAGTTTCAAACTCATACATGGCCCTTATAAGTGCTTAATCTAGTTCTGCTCTAAACATCAGGTTAGCTTGCTTAAACATGCATGAAACCAGTACAGATGGATAGATTGGATTTTTCTGATCATTTTTCATATATAAAACTTTGCATTTGGAGTTACAGATGATTTACTATGAATTTTTGAAGTTTGGGGGATTTTCTGGAATTTATAAATCATTCTGGATTTATTTTAATTTCAGAAAAGGATTACTGCGTCAGCATGATGTCATGCTGACCTCAGCAAGTCAACAGGCCGGTCCAGGTCAAACTGACCAGTGGGTCCCGCATGTCAGTAGTTAATTAACTAACTAAATTTAGTTAAATCTAAACTGGGTTAATTAACAGGGGGGCCCAGTTGTCATAGACTCAGGGGAGTCAACCTGGACCCACCCTAGTCAAAGTCAAGGTCAAACACGCCGGCGTCTAGCCGCCGGCGAGGCCGAACGCGGCGGCGAGAGTGGTTTTGTGCACTCCGGCGACCAAATGGGCGGCGGAGAGCATCTACAGGTAGCTGGGACTGAGCCGCAGCTCTTGGTGGCGGTGGTTGAGCTCGGGGTGGCCGGAGACGTCGCCGGTGACGTCTTTGGCAGTCGCCAGAGTCGGGTGAAGACGAGTCCGAGGCTACGGGGCACGGCGAGGCACGTGGTGAGGTGCGTTGGGCCCCTGGGAACGCGGTGAGTGCGTTAGACAAGGTGGGGTGGCCGGTGGTTAGCCGGAGACACGTGGCGACGAGCTCCGCGGTGGCACGTGCAGGTGAGATACGTGCGCTCGCGGTGGTGCACGAGAGCGAGAAAGGGAAGGGGGAGAAGGTAGCCAAGCTCACGGCGATCTCGAGGGAGCAGACGACGCGGTCGGGGACGAGCTGGTGCGGCGGCGACGGCGAAGGGGATCTCCGGCGATGGCGGTTCGGTCGAGGTCAGTGCGGTGGCTTCGGGGCACGCGAGCGCTCGGGGCTCGACTAGCTCGAAGGAGAGGAGGGTGGCGGAGCTCCTGGACACGATGTCGCAGCGCGGGGTTGACGGAGAGCGCGACTACGGCGAGGGTGCGGCGGCGGTGGCGTCGGCCATGGCGCGGGAGAGCAAGGGAGAGGCGCTGGGGGGAGGAGCTGGTGTCTGCGGGGTCGGGGAGAGGGAGAGGGGTCGATCCCCGTCATCAGCTGGACGAGGGGAGCGGCGAGGTGGCGGGCAGCTGCGTGGCACGCATGATGTGCTCGCCGTCGAGCAGCTGCCTGCCTGCCTGGCCAAGCCAAGCAGCTCGCTGGAGCGGTGGCTGGGCTGGGCCGGCAGGTGGGCCTACTAGGTGGCGCCAGGTAAGACTTTCCCTATTTCCTGTTTTTTTATTTATTCTGTAGGTTTGTGGACTTATTAAAAATACCTAGACAACTCCTAAATTTCCCAAACTGCTCATGCCCACTAGCTGGAATATATACAACATGGAACATTTTAGTTTGGAAATATTTGAGCATTTAAAATAATTTATACAATTTAAATGCCTAAACTCAAATACTTATGATTTAATTCAAAGACCTTAGGATGACCTAGAAAATTGTGCATCACTTTTGGCAGAGGTTCTGAACCAAGACAAAAATGATGGACATTTTAGAAGGGCATTTCAGGTTCATTGAAAATATTTTTAGTAAACCCTAGTTGGTTTCAGAGGGGGCTGGGGGTTCTGTCATCCCCATTTCAAGTTTCTGTTGAGAAAAATAGACATGATGCAACACTCTAATGCATGAACTAGCTAGGGTGTGACAACTCACCCCCACTCAAAAGAATCTCGTCCCGAGATTTAGGTTCCTCCGGAAAGAAGGCGGGGTACTCAAGTCGAAGACGATCCTCCCTTTCCCAAGTTGCTTCCTTCTCAGAATGGTGCAACCATTGAACCTTGAGAAACTTGATATTACGACGTCGAGTGGTACGCTCGGCTTGATCGAGGATACGAACGGGGTACTCTCGGTACGTAAGATTATCTTGAAGATCAAGCGTTTCGTGGTCCACTCCACGGATAGGATCCGAGAAGCAACGCCTGAGTTGAGAAATGTGGAAGACATCATGGACTCTGGAGAGATGCGGAGGTAGTTCCAATTGGTAGGTAACTTCTCCTTGTTTAGCGAGAATGCGAAAGTGTCCAATGTAACGAGGAGCCAATTTGCCTTTGATACCCAAACGATGGGTTCCCTTCAGAGGAGTAACCCGAAGGTAAGCCTTCTCGTCAACCTCAAAAGTCATATCCTTATGTTTTCGGTCGTAATGACTCTTTTGAAGAGATTGGGCTGTTTTCAACTTTTCATGAACAATGCGAACTTGCTCTTCTGCTTCCTGGATCATGTCCGGGCCGAAGAATTGTCTTTCCCCGGTTTCTGACCAGTTAAGAGGCGTTCGACACCTTCGTCCATAGAGAACTTCAAAAGGGGCTTTATCCAAGCTAGATTGATAGCTGTTGTTATAAGCAAATTCAGCAAATGGAAGGCATTTCTCCCAATCCATTCCAAAAGAGATAATAGAAGCTCGAAGCATGTCTTCTAGAATCTGGTTGACACGTTCCACTTGACCACTTGATTGAGGGTGAAAAGCAGTGCTAAAGGAAAGGCGGGTTCCCATAGCATTTTGGAAACTTTCCCAAAATCGAGAGGTAAAGAGACTTCCTCGATTCGAGTTAATTTCCAGTGGAACACCATGGAGAGACACTATTCGGGAGATGTACAAGTCTGCTAATTGACTAGCGGTTATGCTCTCGCGAACAGGTAAGAAATGGGCTACTTTGGAAAGACGATCGACAACGACGAAGATAGCGTTATTCCCTCTCTTGGTCCTGGGAAAATCGGTAATGAAATCCATACCAATTTTGTCCCATTTCCATTCAGGAATAGCTAAGGGTTGAAGGGTGCCAGCAGGCCGTTGATGCTCTGCTTTTACACGACGACAAATGTCGCAACTAGCAATATACTGAGCAATTTCTCTCTTCATCCTAGTCCACCAGAACCTCTGGCGTAGGTCCTAATACATCTTAGTACTACCGGGATGAATGGTGAGAGGAGATTCATGAGCCTCCTTAAGGATCAACTACCGTAGATGCTGGTTCTTGGGAACCACTAAACGGTTCTCAAAGTACACAACACCATGATCATTTGTGGAGAAACACCTAGAACCTCCGCTAGCAATGTTCTCCTTGATCCTAGATATTCCTTTATCTCGCTTTTGGGCAGCGATAATTTGATCCGTAAGAGTAGGTTTCGCCACCAAGGTGGAAAGAAATCCTTGAGGAACAATGTGAAGGTTAAGCTTCCGAAATTCCTCATGGAGAAGCGGTTGACTTTGTTGTAACATCAGATTGTTACAATAAGATTTATGACTTAGTGCATCAGCCATGACATTGGCCTTTCCTGGGGTGTAAGTTATCCCTAAGTCGAAATCTGTGATCAACTCAACCCAATGTCTTTGCCTGAGATTGAAATCCGGTTGGGTGAAGATGTACTTCAGACTTTGGTGATCAGTGAAGATTTCGCAACGATTACCGAGGAGGTAATGTCGCTAGGTTTTAAGTGCATAGACTACAGCTGCAAGCTCTAGATCATGAGTAGGATAATTCTCCTCATGTGGGTGCAATTGCCGTGAAGCGTAAGCAATTACGTGACGATCCTGCATGAGAATGCAACCTAGTCCTTGTCGCGAGGCGTCGCAATAGATAACAAAGTCCTTAGAGAAATCTGGTGGTACCAATACGGGAGCAGATGTCAGGCGTCTTTTCAGTTCCTGAAAACTATGCTCACATTGTGGAGTCCACTCAAACTTTTTATCTTTCTTGAGGAGTTCAGTTAGAGGTTTGGCAACTTTGGAGAAGTTCTCGACAAAGCAGCGACAATAGCTCGCTAAGCCAAGGAAACTTCGAACTTGCTTGACTGATTCAGGTGGAGTCCAATTAAGGACGGCTTGAACTCGCTCGGGATTAACAGCAATACCTTTACCAGAAATTACATGCCCTAGATAGGTCACTTCTGGCAACCAAAATTCGCATTTGGAGAACTTGGCATAAAGGCGATGCACTCAAAGTTTCATCAACACTAGCCTTAGATGTTCGGCATGTTCTTCCTCATTCTTGGAGTAGATGAGTATATCATCGAGGTAAACCACGACAAATTTATCCAAATACTCCATGAAGATTGAGTTCATTAGGCGAGAGAAAGTGGCTGGAGCGTTGGTTAAACCGAAGGACATAACGGTGTACTCATATTGGCCATAACGAGTAACAAAGGCCGTTTTAGGAATGTCCCCGTTCCGGATTTTGATTTGATGGTAGCCCAACCTCAAATCCATTTTAGAGAAGACTGAGGATCCAGTGAGCTAATCATACAGGTCGTTGATCCTGGGGAGCGGATACTTGTTCTTGATTGTGACCAGGTTGACTGGTCGATAATCTACAACCATCCGGTCCGTACCATCCTTCTTCTTGACGAAGAGGACGGGGCAAGCCCATGGAGATGAACTAGGTCAGATGAAACCCTTTTTCAAGGACTCATCGAGTTGTTTCTTAAGTTCAGCTAGTTCAAAAGGTGCCATCTTATAGGGTCTTCTAGAAATTGGGACAGTTCCTGGAATGGGATCTATCACGAACTCAACATATCTGTCAGGTGGAACACCTGGCAATTCCTCTAGGAAGACATCCGGAAAGTCACGGACTACCGGAACATCTTCGAGGTCTGGCAACGGGCTGGCGTTAAGAGAATATAGTTGTCGCTTGGCTACTCGGGTCAAGACATTGACTATCTTTCCCGAGGGATGTGTGAGTTGAACAGTCCTAGAGAAACAATTAATTTTGGCATGATGGGCTGACATCCAGTCCATACCCAAGATGATATTAATATCCGAAGATTTGAGGGCTATCAAAGATGCGAGAAAAACAAGTCTGTCGATTTGAATTTCATTTCCATGGCTTACTCTAGAGGTTTGCCATCTAGAACCAGGAGTAGAAATTTCCATAGTGGACGGCATGTCACAGAATGCGGTGTTATGCAAGCAAGCATAATTTTCAGATATGAAAGAATGAGATGCTCCAGTATCGAAAAGAATAGATGCCGGATGGCAATTAACAAGGAGCGTACCGAGAACGACGTTGGGATCCTCTTGAGCTTCTTCAGCAGAGATACAATTGACATGGCCACGTGCAGCGGTGGCCGGCTTGGCGTAGAACGCTTTCCCTGTCGGCTTGCCACGGCCAACAGCTTTTCCAGACTGGTTGGGGTTGGTCTGGGGACACTCGCGCAGGTAGTGGCCCGATTCCCCACACTTAAAGCAAGTCACGGAGCTGGTACGTGGAGGAGCATTGTTGGTTGGACCACCATAGGGCTTGGCTGGTGCAAACTGTTGAGCGGGGCGAGGCGCCTGAAAGGATGGCCTCGGTGTGAACCTGGGTGGCAGGGCAGTGTTAGGCACCCACACGCGGCGCTTCTGAGGACCAGCACCGGATGAGGAACCCATGTCACGGCCATGCTTGCGTGTTGCTTCATAATCAGTCTGACCAGACTCAGCACTGATGGCTTTGTTAACAAGTTTCTGAAAAGATGTGCACTCATGCAGACGGAGGTCGCGGCGAAGCTCAGGGCTAAGTCCCTTGCGGAACCTTGCTTGCTTCTTTGCATCAGTAGAGACTTCCTCAGTTGCATACCATGCTAGGTTACCGAACTCCCTGCTGTATGCATCCACAGAGAGTCGACCTTGAGTGAAACTGCAGAACTCCTCACGTTTACGGTCCATGAGACCCTCCGGAATGTGATGTTCACGGAAAGCCTCGCTGAATTCAGCCCAAGTAGTGACATGGCCCGCTGGGCGCATAGCTCCATAGTTCTCCCACCATAGACTGGCGGGGCCTTCAAGATGATATGCAGCAAAGGTGACCTTATCAGCCTCAGCTACTAGCGCGGAACGCAGTTTGTGAGTAATACTGCGAAGCCAGTCATCAGCGTCGAGAGGCTCGACGGAGTGGTGGAAGGTGGGTGGATATAACTTGATGAAATCACTGAGTGACACCAAGTTATTCCTCTGATGGTGTGCTGTGTTTTGCTCGATGCGCTCCAACAAACGGTTAGTCTCCCGCTTGTTTCTCTCGGCTTCCAGCATAACTTCGGCCAGAGAGGGAGGGTGAGGCAGGTTTGTTCCCCCAACTCTGCTGCCTTCGGCCTGCTCTGGGGGAGCAGGGTTGGTGCGGGTGTTAACCATCCTAGGAAAACAAAACAATGGTTTAGTCCAGGATGATAGGATTCTGACATAGAAATGTAGAATGTAATGGATAACTTGGAATGTAAGATGAGCATCCGTATCACATGGTAGATACAGAAACCGCTTCTTTTATTCCATCGTCATACACACCATACAAGGTTTAGTACAGAACCAAACAAAGTACTACTATGGTGAAGAGAGGATTACATCTCATCGGTGGCAGTCCGAGCTCCTATACATTATTTTTCTACACCTCCGGAAGGCGGTACAAGCTAAGTCACATCCCACGAGTCACGCAGGACGGTGGACGATACAACTAGTACGATACTAGTGATACTACTACTAACTCAGACAGCTCCGTAGTAGTCTTCATAGAAGTCACCTCCATAGCCTGGAAGCTCAACGTGATCATCCGGAAACAGTCGGTCCCGTGGAGCTTGTGGACCATAGGGGCTAGGATGAGGTCTTGGACCAATAAACGGTGGCCTGCGGGAACCACGAGGTGGGGTGATGCCTCCTACATCATGCCAATCCATCATGTCTGGCAGAGCAGACCTCACAGGATAGAGATCTCGCATATCCATATATCCCGCTTGCACAGCCGGTGCAAACCGAGTCAAAGTGGCCCAATGATCAGCACGGGTATTGAAAAGCTCTAGTCTCAAGGCCCGATTTTCACGGTCCTTGCCTTCAAGCAACTGTGCAGTGGTGCGGGTCCGTGAATCCTCCTGAGTGGAGTCAGCATAGATAGCCTGGAGATACCCTTGTGCTCCCGGAAGTGATGCTGGCATGTACCGGAAGTCAGAGTCCCGAAATAGGCCAGTCCTGACTCGCATGATGGTCATCATAGAGTAGGCAGCATCCTGCACAACCATCTCAATAGTAACCCCGAGTCCATAGGAGCAGTGAAGGGGCTCGGTAGATCCAGGATAAGATGGAAATATCCTGACAGTGCAAAAATATTGACTTTGATTAAAGTCTCGGAATTGCTCTTCGACCGTGTACTCAGGATACCAACGGTACCCTGCCTCAGTCATTACCCTGACCAACATAGCCGTATGGCCAGGTACATCTAGACATCGAGTCAAACGAACCACTTGATTCTAAGGACGGGTCGCCATCTGGAACATGATAAACACAAGACATTAAGATTCCTAGCAGAAATTGGACAGCATAACGGCTGTAAATGCTCAAAAAGGATTTTGAGGCATTTGACAAAGAATTGCATAGACACTCAACAACATCATATCAAGGTTCTGGGTCCATCTTAGCAACATAATGGGGTAGTAGAACTGAACTAGGCTTGTATCCATCAAACCTATAAGGTATTACTGATTAGTAACACGTGAACCTGATAGAGAGAAAAGATCCTAATTCCTTAACCCCCGGTGGAAGAATAGACTGACTCAGATCAGAATGTCATGAGATAGAGGAGTAAAAAGAGCCTTACGTTCCATCCCACAATCAATTCCCCTACATATAACTAAAGAATTTCTAGACTCAACATCGACCAGTTTGGCTTGGAGAACCTACAGGCAGTCCGGCTCTGATGCCAACGCTGTCAGGACCCCGACTCGATGCCACATCGATCTAGCATGTAACACCTCATATCACTTTGCGGCCTCACGCACGGTATTCCCACGGGTGTCGCCTTACCTTTGCCCGGGACCGTTTGCGCCTTTTGGCACACGTATATGATAGTGTCGCTAGCATCCATATGGTAAGGAGCCCGGGCTGACATGGCTAGTCGTAAACCCAAAGTGGCACAGACTTACAGGGACATGCATCCATGACCCAGCATCGAACGTGTCGGTCATCAGCAAGTGAATCCGGGCTGTAGCACTGGGCTAGCAGGACTCCGGTTAACCGGGCTGTAGCGGGCTAACAGGACTCCGGTATCCATCACGTGACATTTCCCCGAAGGGACAGACACAGGAACGAAGAAGGACACATGCCGGGCCAGCCTAAGTGTTCTGGAGCAGTAGCAAGCTACCAAGGCTCAGTGGAGACACTAGGAGACATTTCCCGGTAAGAGAGGCTACTAAGAATAAACAACTAGATAGTCAGATCCCACACATACCAAGCATTTCAATCATACACGCAATATGCTCGATATGTGCAATACAACAAGGCATCACAACATGACTCTACGACACAAGTACTTTATTTAAGGCTCAGAGAGCCATACATAGTGTACACACAAGTACGGGTCACACGACCCACAATCAAGTCATACAGACATACAAGCCAACAGCGGAAGTAACTTGTCTGAGTATAGACAACTAGTAAAATAAAAGAGGCTTGGGAAGCCTGGCTATACTACGTGGTCCTTCACAAGCTCAGGATCACCACCTGGGCCTCAGTCTACTCATCGATGTCAACGTCTACGAAGAAACCATCAGAAGGGGTTGCAGCATCTTCTGAAAAATGTAAATTAAAGCAACATGAGTACAAAGGTACTCAGCAAGACTTACATCAGATCCTACATACACGCACATTATCAAGGGGGGTTGGTGGGGTTATTGCAGCAAGCCAGCTTTGACTCTTGGCTAAGCTATCCTACGATACACCAACTTGAAATAGTTTTGCGCACACGAGTCCACTACTCACCACTTCAATACACCACCGAGGATCCACCTCCGTCATCCTACGGAAGAGCCATCCTCGGCACTCACGCTTATCTTGAGAATTTTAGTAGTATCCATTTACTTGTCTATGAACTGTATAGGCAACCAAGTAGTCCTTTACCGCGAACGCAGCTATTTGAATAGATCATGTTAACCCTGCAGGGGTGTACTTCTTCATACATGTTTCCACCACTTAGCGTCTGCACACGACATGTGCTCGGCAGACTTCAAGCGAAAGCCGACGTGGGTGTAGACCACGACCTACCTAAACACCTAAGTCTCTAGTCCAGGTTTATCGCCTATCCAGGTTCCATCCGCAGGGAGTCCAGCCGAGGTTTCCGATACGGCCCCGAACAATGTGTACAGGGTTCCGTGACACCTAACGGGTGCTCGCTATTCCCGGCCACGTACCTACCGCATCACAGCCCACCCCGCGGGTCAGCGCTGTCCACGGCCTCCAGTAAACTACAAACACCAGAAACTACTTGCAACTCCTGGACAGAGAACTAGAGTGAATAAGAAGTCGAGCGGGGTCATATTTCAGGGCCCAATGCATGGTAGTAGCTGAATCTTAAATCACACATACAGATCTCAGTGCTTAAGGTCGGCTTCAATGAAACAACCCACCATGTACTCCTACATGGCCTTTCATCGATACCTTTACCAAATCGTGTTCACCACATCACTCTCATTATCGGCATGATCATTTCACTCTAGCTCATCACCCAGATGAACCAGACCTGACACGACTCTAAGCATAGCAGGCACAGCAAGGTAGGAACAACACATACATATGGCTCAATCAACTCCTACACATGCTAGTGGGTTTCATCTAGTTACTGTGGCAATGACAGGTTATGCAGAGGAAATGGGTTCAACTACCGTAACACACAGCAGTTTGAAATGCGTTGTCTTAATGCAGTAAAAGAGAGCATGAGCGAGAACATGGGATTGTATCGATATGATCAAATGGTTGGTTGCTTGCCTGATGGGTCGATGCACTGATATTGTTCTTCGTTAGGGTAATCGTGGTACTCCTCGGAGGCAGAACCTGCCGCAAAGAGCACCGATACACAACATTACCAAACAATATGCAACAATATGATGCATGCATGGAACATGGTAATATGAGTGTGTTGGGCTAATGCAACTATAGCCAGATGGGTTTGAACCATTTTGAATCAAAGATTCAAGTTTCAAACTCATACATGGCCCTTATAAGTGCTTAATCTAGTTCTGCTCTAAACATCAGGTTAGCTTGCTTAAACATGCATGAAACAAGTACATATGGACAGATTGGATTTTTCTGATCATTTTTCATATATAAAACTTTGCATTTGGAGTTACAGATGATTTACTATGAATTTTTGAAGTTTGGGGGATTTTCTGGAATTTATAAATCATTCTGGATTTATTTTAATTCCAGAAAAGGATTACTGCATCAGCATGATGTCATGCTGACCTCAGCAAGTCAACAGGCCGGTCCAGGTCAAACTGACCAGTGGGTCCCGCATGTTAGTAGTTAATTAACTAACTAAATTTAGTTAACTCTAACCTGGGTTAATTAACAGGGGGGGCACTTGTCATAGACTCAGGGGAGTCAACCTGGACCCACCCTAGTCAAAGTCAAGGTCAAACACGCCGGCGTCTAGCCGCCGGCGAGGCCGTACGCGGCGGCGAGAGTGGTTTTGTGCACTCCGGTGACCAAATGGGCGGCGGAGAGCATCTACAGGTAGCTGGGACCGAGCCACAGCTCTTGGTGGCGGTGGTTGAGCTCGGGGTGGCCGGAGACGTCGCCGGCGACCTCTTTGGTGGTCGCCGGAGTCGGGTGAAGACGAGTCCGAGGCTACGGGGCACGGCGAGGCACGTGGTGAGGTGCGTTGGGCCCCTGGGAACGCGGTGAGTGCGTTAGACAAGGTGGGGTGGCCGGTGGTTAGCCGGAGACACGTCGGCGACGAGCTCCGCGGTGGCGTGTGCGTGTGAGCTACGTGCGCTCGCGGTGGTGCACAAGAGCGAGAAAGGGAAGGGGGAGAAGGTAGCCAAGCTCACGGCGATCTCGAGGGAGCAGACGACGCGGTCGGGGACGAGCTGGTGCGGCGGCAACGACGAAGGGGATCTCCGGCGATGGCGGTTCGGTCGAGGTCAGTGCGGTGGCTTCGGGGCACGCGAGCGCTCGGGGCTCGACTAGCTCGAAGGAGAGGAGGGTGGCGGAGCTCCTGGACACGGTGTCGCAGCGCGAGGTTGACGGAGAGCATGACTACAGCGAGGGTGCGGCGGCGGTGGCGTCGGCCATGGCGCGGGAGAGCGAGGGAGAGGCGCTGGGGGGAGGAGCTGGTGTCTGCGGGGTCGGGGAGAGGGAGAGGGGTCGATCCCCGTCATCAGCTGGACGAGGGGAGCGGCGAGGCGGCGGGCAGCTGCGTGGCACGCATGCTGTGCTCGCCGTGGAGCAGCTGCCTGCTTGCCTGGCCAAGCCAAGCAGCTCGCTGGAGCGGTGGCTGGGCTGGGCCGGCAGGTGGGCGTGCTAGGTGACGCCAGGTAAGACTTTCCCTATTTCCTGTTTTTTTATTTATTCTGTAGGTTTGTGGACTTACTAAAAATACCTAGACAACTCCTAAATTTCCCAAACTGCTCATGGCCACTAGCTGGAATATATACAGCATGGAACATTTTAGTTTGGAAATATTTGAGCATTTAAAATAATTTATATAATTTAAATGCCCAAACTCAAATACTTATGATTTAATTCAAAGACCTTAGGATGACCTAGAAAATTGTGCATCACTTTTGGCAGAGGTTCTGAACCAAGACAAAAATGATGGACATTTTAGAAGGGCATTTCAGGTTCATTGAAAATATTTTTAGTAAACCCTAGTTGGTTTCAGAGGGGGCTGGGGGTTCTGTCATCCCCATTTCAAGTTTTTGTTGAGAAAAATAGACATGATGCAACACTCTAATGCATGAACTAGCTAGGGTGTGATAGGTATCGTATGATCCAGGCAGTAAGCTTACATGGTAAACGACAGACGAATTATTGCCGAGCATGGCAAGCTATATTTAAATGGTTCAAAGCAGCATCAGCCGAAAAAAATTAAAATGGTAATATGAAACTAGGGATGTAAGTGGCAAATAAATGACATCCGCCAGTCCCATCTAGTTAGTTTTTGCTACCTCCCTAGTTCATTTTCCTCAAAAAACAAAAACTCTTTTGAACTATCATACCACTAGTGGACTTTAATCGGGATTAAACGGGACCCAGTTGACATCCCTAGTTGAAAGGGAGTGTACCACCGCTATATTTAAGTTGCCAAGGCATCTAAGCAGTTAAAATAATCTGAGAAAGCACTTAACGGTGTGGCCTCATATAAACTACGAAGACAGTCTTGTGATGAAGTTGAGAGGAAAAGTTAAGGACTCAAATGAAATAGGAATGCATTCCTTTATCATAGTACAACAAGCACTGCTGACATATTGGCCAACTCAGGTATAGCGTAACAACAAATAAGCATTCGAATCAAGCAATACGGCAAAGCAGACAACTGAACTATTTGTAATTCGGTAGGATTACAGGTTGAGGGCACAAGCCAAGAAAGCAACCCACTCGCATTACATTTCACATGTACTAAAACACACTGGCTTACCATATGTTGCTGTGAAGCCTCGCTGCTGTTGCAATGTTCTTTGAAGACATCATCAGCATCCCGTGGTTGCAAATCTAGTTGTTGTAGTTTATTCTGCACCCTCTATTTAGGTAAAATTAATTTTAATCGCATGCACTGGTCCGAATTGATCATCAATGGTTCATCTAAACTAATGAAAGAAGGGTGTGTGCATACACGACAATATATCTGCTTCCCTCTATTTTTATGCTTGTTCCAGGTGTCAGCCCCAAAAGAACAAATATTTTGCTTGATGGGGTTGGCAGCTCCATAATTAATAGAAGCATCAAATTAGTCATGCAACTTGGGAAGATCAAGAACACACAAACAAGTAATGAACAGAGGCTCGGAGCAGTGATGTAATAGCTAGCATTAGAAAATGTAGGGTAAAACGAACAAAAAGCAGCAGAACCACATGCTAGTTTGCTGATGTGTAATTAAGCATAGAGAACATTAAGCAGTCTGATGGAACCAACAGGTGGCATCAAGACAACACCATTATCATAAATATAGCATTCAAGAAGTAAAATAGTAGGAAGTGATATCTAGGAAGTACAGTAATACTCCCTCCGTTCCAAGATAGATGACTCAACTTTGTACTAACTTCAGTACAAAGTTAGTACAAAGTTGGGTCATCTATTTTGGAACGGAGGCAGTACTTAGGACAAAACTAAAGCATATATAACTATATGTGCACTGGTATGTAATTTAGCACATGTAACATGTTCACTACCAGAAGTATGGCCCTACAGGTGCAAGCAGAATAATGCGTCTCATGAAAAACTGAATGATGCCCTGAAGAAATTCAAAGGTGCGGTGCTTATGCTAGGAAAGTGAACGTAGGCGCCGGCCGTTGGATAATAGTACTTGATTCTCGACGGCGTATGGGTATCATTGTCATACTTGATAGCTAAGGATCGTCAATGGTGCTCGTGTTGCGGTTGAGTTTGGGCCGGCTGTCGCCGTCGCTGAAGCGGCTCCGGTGCTACGGTTGCGGCGCCTATCGACATACAAGAAAGCTCATCTGTGGTAAGTGAACAGTTGCACGATAAAGAGAAAAACCGAAGGAGTACAAATCGAAATAACCTGATGAGGTTGCGGCGTCGGTAAAGCAGGACCGGTGGAGTTGAATATGGCGTCCGTGGAGCGGGTCCGGTGTAGTGGACGAAGGCTTCGGCGGGCGCGTTGTACGGTGCTTTCGGTGAGGCGGATCTGTTGCGGCGGACGAGGGCTTGTATGAAGGGCCAGCGAAGGGGCGGACAAGGGAGTCAGTGAAGGGCCTACACTGTGGTGGACGAGGGCACCGGTTAAGCAGATCCGATGCGGTGGACCATGATGGCGGTCAAGGAGATCTGGAGTAGTGGACAAGCCAGTCGCTGAAGCGGCTCCGGTGAAGTGGTGAGTTGGCAGTTGGGGGCTCCAAGGTGCGGAAGGTATATCCGGCGGGGTGTGAGGTCCACCGCTGCGGCGGAGGACTAGATTCGGCGGCTTGCCGTGGTTGGGGGGGGGGTCGGGGAGGGGCTCTGGGGAAGAATGTTGGGGCCAAAGAGGGGAAAACAATGGAGTTACCAAAGTAGCCCTTTTCCATTCATGTGGCAGGGGTAAAACAGGAATATCACAGGGCTAAACTTTCCGGCGCGTGATATTTCGATGTGAGCGGGAAGTTTGAAAGCTTTTGGCGCCTAAAATTATAAGTGTTCTGCTCTTGTACGGCCGACTATGATATCATGGCCGACAATTTGTTTGTTTTGCATGCAAAAAGAAGTGCAAGTTTTGAAAATCAATGTCTCCAACTCGAAACTTAGATTGTCCATTCAATTCAAATATGGACCATTGAGCTACTACAAGCAAATACCATTATACGGTCCAATTCAAATGAAATTCCAAATGTGTTTATCCTAAACATGATGACAAACGCAAAAATGTGTATGTGTATGAATAAAGTGGATGATTATAAAGTTTGAACATGCTTGTATGCGTATATCTCTAGGTTTGATATATGAATTTGAAATCACGAAATCCCGGCTTAAAAAATGTACCTTCGTTTAAATGAATTACAAAAGCTAATGATGAAGTCGAATTCCAAAATTCCAATCTTAGGTTTGTAATTCTGGTACATCAAGGTATATCGCGCATGTTCAAAAGTATCGTTATCTCATAGTCCAAACTGTGAAACAAATTGATCAACCATGAGTGCACAATATCTCAATTACGCTAAAGTCCCTCAAATATAGACACCTCACTCTTTATCTGAAGCCAACCCCCCTCGCCCCCCACACACATAGAGAAGTCGTTCTCTCCCCCAAACACCAACACACGAGCACATTAACATCCATCTCTCTTCTAAAGTCCGGACCCCAATATAGGTCTATATCACTTTGTCTCTCGGGCATGCACACATCTCTTCCCTCACTCTCTAGGTCTCCCGCTATCTCTCTTTCCCAAGCACACGCACTATGTAGAGTGTGTATTTCCCATACACACAAAATGTCGCCCCCAAACGTCTATTCTAGATCTCTCATGAAGTCCCTATCACACACACGATGACTCGCTTCCCTTGCGTCTCCGTACATAGGCCAATTTCGAACAACATCAACATTGTCTCCCTATCTATACACCATTTATGGACACAAACGACCCTTCTCACCCCCTCTCTTCCTCTCTCTCTCTCTCCATCGCTAGCTCTCTCTCGCGCGCGCTCTCACACCCCTCTCCCACACACACACTTGATGTCTCTTCCAAATAGTCTGCTCCCCCCGCCCGCACCCATGCTATCACGCTGCTACACATGTCACACCATCCCCCCTTCCCCTATACTAGGTTTACATCATTAGTGGTCTCTCTACTCCACATACACACACTCCCTCTCACACACAAACGCGTGCACAAACACACACAGACACGCACAAACACCCATTTATCTAGATCCTCATCTCTCCCCATGTCTGCATGTGTATCTCACACACTCACTCTCTAATTATGTATACGTGTCTCCACGTTACACAACACAAAGCCCCATGTACATGTCTCTCTCTATCCTCCACACACATAGACACAAAGAATCTGTTATCATTGCCTCAGTCTCTAACATATCACACACGCACACTGTCTCTCTCTCTTGCAAACACGCTCAACAATGGTTTCCCCATGAATAACTTACCGTCTATTCATCATCAGTCGTGCCAGTACAACGAACATGAGACGTGAAAAATAATAAATCTACACGTGCTTAGACCACCTAGTATGACTACTAGGACTAGAGCAAGCCAAAAATCACGCGGCCGTCACCCCCTCCTTATCGGCAACGGTAAAAATCTTTGTTTTACATAGTCGAGAAGTCATTGTGCTAAGTCCCCACATGCCGAGGTGTTGAATAGAATGTAGATGCTAGTTTACGGAAGCAAGTATCGATAACACGTTTGTATCTCCATACTTATATTTCTTCTCTTACAAAAAACCGAGTTGGTGATGATGGTACGTGTGCCATCTTGCAATATAGACCGTCCGATCTATATCTTACGGATGGAAATTAAACTAAAGATACCCGCACCCCTCTCGACATTTGCAGACAAGGCCTTCCCTCGTTCATCCTTATCTCCAACAAACCTCATTGTTGAGCAATTAAGAAAGGAAGCCTCTGGAACAAACTGGCCTGGTGGCCGCTGCCGGTGTCGTCAATCCCCATGCCTCCGCTCAGTCCGACCACCAATCACCACCACACCCCACTCCTCTTCACCTTATATCACATTTCTCGATATATCATTAATTTTTACACATGGGATTACTCCCACAAGGGTCAATCACAACAAGTGTTTTATAAAAAAATGCATCTTGATGTTCCGTGCAATGCACGGATCTTGCTAGTACTCCTATAGAAGATTAAGTTGGTGATGATGGTGTGTCTGCCATCCGCCGTTTCTGACCATTAGATCTACATCTAACGACTGTGAGGTAAGTTTGTTGCCTTTTCTCACCAACATCCCACTTTTCTACCAATTTGCAGAAAAACCCATAATTAGTATCTTAAAACCAACCACATCCCTCCCTGACCTCACCAAAACAGCCCAAGGAATATATTCTAATTGAAACATAATATATCTCTAGTGACATATGTATATCAAAATTAGAGTGTTTTGTATCAAGTTTGTGAATAAGTATTATTCTAATTATGATTCGTTGCAACTCACATGAACATTGCTAGTATTTCCAACCATGCATTTTTTTATAGTATTCCATAGTTTCGAGTTTTCCATCAAGATATTAGTCACTCATGGTTGATATTTACTTTCAATCATGTACACATATGCACTATGTAACTAGCCTTGCTTATTGGCTTCCAAAGCTTAACTTTCACTCCTACTTACAATATGTAGAGTATTTAACAAAAAACTACCACTTTCAACCAGCCCTAGGAAGAATCTATTGTACAAAAAATAGCAAAAACATACCCAAAATTTCTTAATCCATGCCAAAAACTACTACCTAGTACTCCTACCGATTAGGTTTGTTTAAACCCATTTATGACAGGGTTGGCCCACACGTCCATGCTGACGAGGCAACTTAAACCAACACATTTTGTTTGACTGTTGACACGAGGGACCCACATCTGACCTTCTATCTTGTTATCCCCCCTCAAATCATTATTTTTTCTGAACATTACTTCAAACAATACCGATGCGTGTTTGTCGGTGGCGCCGGTGATGAGCAAGTTGGCCGCCGCTCCGCAGGATGGGCCGGACGCCGCGCTGGCCTCCGCACGGGTTGGTAGGCTGGCCCGAGCGTGACTCACGAGTGAGAAACCCACTGCGCTGGCCTTCGCTTGAGCCAGATGGCTGGCCTTAGCACGGCGCGCGCGAGCAAGCCGCCGCGCTGCCGTGCCAATCTAGCTAGAAAACCTTACAGACAAGCAGCTGGACGGAGCTGGCATCCGGGCTGCCACAACATGGGCTCCGCACCGCCGGTGGTTTTTACCTTTCCTTTTGCCGGTGGCGGTAGATGCGTCCCATGGCCGAGGATGACTAGGTGGACGGGCAGGAGATAGGAGGTTACTCGGGGATTTTTGTGCAGACTGACATGTAGGTCCCACAAGTCATAACGCCCGGTCGAATAGAAGGCGTTGACTTAATGGGCGACATGGGCCCTGTCAGAGGTTAGAGTTAGATTCTAACCCCGAACTAACTCTAACCAAAGTGGTGTTTGGATGGCAGGGTTAGATTGACAACAAATGTAACCAAACAGGGCCATGGGTTGAAATGTGCCTATAACGACACTTTGTAGAGTAGTCGTTTCTTGGTAGGGCTGGTTGGTAAGAGCATGTACAATGGTTGATAAGGTAGTCTTATCTTAAGTCTACCACGTATGCAAGTGGTAGTAGTTTCTTGGCATTTTAGTGGTTTCTTGCATTATTAGGGGTTTCTTGTAAGGAACAATGTACGTACTACTAGCGACAAAAGGCGATTCTAGGTTGCGTTGTACTCCAACGAGTACTACTAGTGGCTGCAGGAGTGTATACTTCGTTTTGTGGGTTCAATCCCGGCCGAACGCACGGCGGCTTTTTAAAAAAAATAGTAACTTCGCTATGAGCCAATATTTTTACACGGGTAGTTTGAGTTTTGAAGTCAAACGGACGTGCGGCACCACAATCTGGGTGCACTGGATAGCCTAGCCATGTGAACGGGTTTTCCTTCCCAGCATCCCGTGGCTCGCGTGCTCGCCCTAGCTGCACCTCGCTTACAGCTTCCTCATCAGCTAGTAGCATATTTAAATTTAAACTTGCGCCTACCAATTAAGCCCGAGGAACCGGAAAATCCCGGCGGGGCATTGGGAACTATGCAATATGGCTCTGTACGTAAAGTGCTCTACTACTACTCTGTAGCTTGTGGCGTTGCATGCATGGACTTCACTCCATTATCGGCTCTACTATAAAAGAAATTCCACTTGACGTTTTTTTGAAACAGAGGCAAAAGCTTTGCTTCATCTCATTCATAAAGAAGGAACTACTAACAAAGTTCGATGAGATCCATTACACCTCCACAAATGGAAGCGAAAATCCTAGTCTCGCTGTATCAAATAACTCAAATGTTTTGCCCCCACAATAACCGTCGCTGATAAACAGGCTGCTAGTGTGTGCGTGAGAGGAGCGGCTGAGTAGGCCAGCTACGTGAGAGGAGCGGCTGAATAGAGCACCGAGAGTACCCACTAGGCCACTATGCAGGTGTACTTTCCCTGCATTGATAGTACAGTGATGGTTCTAGAGAACAGTAGTACCCTCCACTTCCAACTGTAGCTCCTTGGCCCTGAAATTCAAGAGTTCAAAACTGGTGCATTGTACTAGACTAGACTAGAAGTACAGTACATCACACTACTAGTTGAGAAAAAGTAGTACTAGTACTGCTACAGTACGAGTACGTACTCCTCCGTCACATAATGTAAGATGTTTTTTGACACTAGTTGGCGTGTACAAAAAATAGCAAAAACAGACCCAAAACTTCTTAATCCACGCCAAAAACTACTACCTAGTGCCAAAAATTTCTTACTAGTGCTATTATTTATAGTATAATGCAATCCCATAACGTTCCATAATGCTAGTACTAGTAGTAAATAGTAGCCTCATCCCTTCGCTAATGAACAATCTACAGTTGGAAGGGACGAGGCCCTGCGGTTACTATGCTCTTATCTCCTCCTCACCAGTTCCCCTCCCCTAGAAGAGAAGGCAGTTCGTTGCTGCTCCCATGGATTTGCCAGGCAGTTCTCCTCCTCATCAGGGCCGAGAGACCTTGGACGACGATCCTCTGGGAGAAATCGCACGCCGCTCCGACGTCCTCACCGTCGCAAGATTTGGTGCTTCCTGCACCAACTTTTTCAAGATGGTGCTTAAACAGGCTTGGGAAAAGGCCATGCTTGTTGGTCTTCCATGCGTCCTCGAGGAGAAGGTTCTTCTATGGGACAATCCTTCGAACAGTCCACCGCTCCCTGGCCATGGTTGCACGTTGATTCCGCTAGAGTTGCCAACGTTGAGAGGTAGTCGGATTTTGTCTGATGAGCAGGTCAGTAATGGAGTTTGATCATGTAGTACTTAGTTATTCCATTTCCATCCCGTAATTTCTCTGCTGCCCACCGTCTTATATATAGGTCTGGGTCGGTGCCAACGAAGATTGGCTTGCATACCTCCGGCCAGATACCACCATCATTTTGCACAACATCCACAGCAGTGCGGCCGTTCCGGTAGACCCCTTCTCCACCATTGGGATCGTCCTTCTAGACTGGCTGGGCTTGAACATGTATGATGATGCCTACATGATATTGAAGAAGATAGCAATTGCGGACCCGCCGACAAAGCGACACAGCTAGGACGATTACTATCTCATCGCGGTGTTCGACATAAGGATTGCCATCAATGCAAGAGGCAGTAACGACAGAGGTTGGTGCATGTTGGCGGCGGCAGTTTTGTACACCTACACGTTTGAAGACGCCGTGCGCCATCTAGGCCGCATCTTCGCGGTGACAAGCCAGGGGACTTGTTTCATCTGGTTGCCATCCTACGGTACGGGAGATTACAAACGGAATGCACAAACCATCATTTGCATCCCTAACGGTACTCCATTATTTTGTAGGGACCAGTCATCCCCCGATCAAAATAAGATCGCTGATCCTGGATGTGCATTTGCATCCGCGATTCGGTCTAACCTGGAACCTTGCAGCTGACTTTGGCATATTGGGATCAACTATCTTAGCAGTCGTTACCCATGGTACCACTGATGTGCAACATGGTCACACAATCTACCATGATCGGACCGTCACCATCTACCCAGGTATTCCATTTTTAACCCTCTCGCCTTCTCTTTCATTGTTGTACTAGTAGTATACTCAGTACTACTAGTAGGAGTACTTTTTACCTTGGAGGACGCGTATAGCTAGCTAGGCCCTTGAAGACTTGAACCCACTAGCTGCCATCATTTTTGTTTTTCCCTGTCTTACTATCTCATCCATGTAGCGAAGAGTGGCTATATATAATAAGCCGGTTATTTTACTTCCTCTGTACCGGAGTAGTACTATTTGCTGCACAGTATTACTGACCGCCATATTTGAGCACAACATTATTATGCATGAACCTTGACTATGTATGTCACCATGTGTCCAGATCTGAGATGCCGCATGTACCAGATGAACGGTGCCGAGTTCTACCCCCGTGATGCTACGTGGGTGCCGAGGAACACTCTTGGAGAGTACTCGCTTTTCATCGGGGACAACTACCCCATATTGAAGCGGATGCCACCTTCCGTGCACGACACGGAAGGCCTGCCGTTCATGAAGCATGGTTATGTCTTCAGTGCGCACCACCGGATGAACGACATGCTGGGACACGCTATCCCTGATTTATGCCGCTTTAGCTTGGATGAGTCTCCATCGTGTGGAACTGGACTAGAAAGTTGCGACAATGAGTCTCCACCGCTATGGATCATGCCATCCATGAAGAACACTTGGGACTGGAACCTAGAGGAGGACATGTAGCCCATCTATAACGTGTAAGTGGAGTACGGTAATTGTGAACGGTAGCACTGTGAATATATGTAGACTAGTCGTGCACAAATTTATCACATGAATTGGAGATGAACTTGTGTGGCATACTGGCATTTGTCCTTTAGAATTTATTACTAGTAATGTGTTATGTGTACGTGCAACTTGTGTGGTTGTTGCACGGGCTCCAACACACTCTTTGAGAAAAAAAGGTGGCACGGCTTTGGATATAGGTGACGTGGCGGCATCATACAGTAGCATCGTTCGCTATAGTTGTAGTACACTCCTACTAGGACGACAACTCCTATAAAACCTTGCTCTTGGCTCTTTGCCTCTTCGGGAGGTTCAACAGTCCATACTCGTGTGAACCTTGCACTTGGCTCTTCGCCTCTTCGGAAGGTCCAACAATGATGATACTACAGTACAATATGCTTCTGGCAATCTGACACCGATTGAATTGCTGCACGTCCACCGCAAGGGCGAGGGCGAGGGCGAGGGAGAGGGAGAGGGAGAGGGAGAGGGCGCTGTAGTCAAAACCCTCTCCTCGTCCTACAAACCACCACACGCGTGGGCGAGGGAGAGGCATAGTAAGCAAGCTTATCCTCGTTCGGCGAGTTGCGGGACACATCAAAGCAGTACTAGTCCATACTGCGTCCTTTCCGATTATATGGCTTAATTTGAAACGAGAAAAATACACTGGCGGTCAACGTATGTAACAATACCCTCTTTACGGTCACTATATATAGTTTTGCGGTGATTATACGATCACTAGCTCATCGTAGAGCACCGTATTGCACCCTACTGACCCGCCACATAGTCGACGTGGCACTTTGTTGACTGGTTAAATTGTCACCTGATTTCTGGGTCCCACCTGTCAGTTGGCAGAGCAAAGAAATTAGTTAAACAAAACTTTACTCAGGCGTGACAGGAGTCCAACCCTTGCGCGCGAACCACCCTGGCTATGTATGTGAGTGCATGCACGTGTACTCCCTCGGTCTTCTAGCAAAGAGTGTACATCAGCTATAAAACAAAGAGTGTAGTACATGATGTACATCTACACTTCCAATGCATTTAGCCTTTAATCTAAGGTTAGGCAAGTTTGATCAACTTAGGTGTGTGTTTGGTTCAAGCCACATCTTAGGCAAGCCACACTATGGTCCCACATCACATACACACAAAAAGTGTGGCAAGATTCCCTTAGGCTTGCCAACTTGTGGCTCTCATTTTGAAGAACTAACCTTAGGCAAGTTTGGCAACATTGTATGGCAAAGTGTGGAACTCCTTGGCCTAGAACCAAACAGCCCCTAAATCAATATTGATTGACTAATGCACCAACTTGTGCTGTAGGTATAGGCTACATGTCTATCCTTAATTACAGCATGGAACGGCCTTCATTTAATCTTCTTCTCTCAATGGTCGCATGCACACATAAGTCTGCTACTTTTGGGCGTTAATTATGCCCTGGTCAATGTGTAAATCTCTAAATGTACAATCTTTCATGGACATAGGGAGTAGGTTGAGCACTTGAGCATGAGCGTGTGTGTTGCGTCATGTGTTGTGTGCCGCATGGGTGCATGAGTGTTGCGTGCGTCCATGTGTACGTGTGAGTGTTGCATGTTGCATGCATGCATACATGCATGGGGCTAACTCCCTCCCATTGACATGTTCATATTTCAAGCTTCCTCTGTTCCCTCCATATGGTGATACTCCCTCTATTCCCAAATATGGAGTAAAAGCCTCCCTCTGTTCCCAAATACGGAGTATTTGTCTTTCTACAGATTTCGACAAGTGACTAGGTACGGAGCAAAATGAGTGAAGTGAGCGTAGAGGCATAGGGATACTGTAGAAAGGAAGTCTTCGCGATCCATTATTCCCCATCTCTGTCAGAGAGAACTATTCAACCAGTCTTTGCAGTGAAGTGACAATACACGCTGCAGCAGATGGGACACGTAATTAATAAGCTGAACCAGCATGTTGGTGTTACTATATCAGCCTTACCCAGTACTGCCATCATGTTTGCCAGTAGAGCACGCTTCCGCAAATACACCTACGTACCTTTGTCCTCCATTAACTGGCATATGGGCCCTCTTGTGGTAGACCCACATGTCATCGGTGTAACTATTTACACTCCGAAGGACGGTATATCCTGGTAGTAGTACTAGTACAATTGAGATTTAATGCACTTTCTTCCCCGTCTTCCACTCTTCTTCCTCCTCTCTTCTTCTTCCTCCTCTCTTCCCCATCGTCGTCCGCACACCATTTACCCCCGCTCACTGCTCGCCCGCCCGTGCCATCTTCCTTGGTAGCTCGCGCGTACCATATCCCCCCGCTCACTGCTCGGCCACACGAGGAGAAGCTTCTTCGCTCGCTCACCCGAATCCACTTCCCCGCTGGCTCGCAGGCACCGAAAACCCCAATGGCAGAACCGACTAACACGGAGAGCCGCGATTGGAATTCCCTCCCAGATGTTCTCTTGGAGCAGATCTGTAATCGTATGGACCTACTCAGCACCGTCCGTCTGGCCGCATGCTCGGTGTCTTTGTACCGTCTACTCGTTTGCAACTGGCTGGCTCTTTTCAAGACACCCTGCTTGCTGATGCCCGATCCTCGCAGGTGGCCCATACACCGACTTGACGATCCTACAGAGGTTGCGGTGGTGCCCCTAGACATGCTACCACTACCCGTCCACCTGTCCTTCATGCGCGGCCACTATTGGGCGGGCATGAAGGCCAACTGGATCGTCCTCATCCACCAATCCGGTAGTCCGTGGCGTCTTGTGGATATCTACACCCAGTGAGAGATCACCCTTCCATCATTGGATACCGCCGCCATCGAGCCTCACGGCCCACCGGACACTCCTTCCTACTATGCACGAGACGCATCAAGCTTTTGGCTCGACCTCTGTTTGCTGAAAGTTGTAATCTGCGAAGTGCCCACACCATCAGAAGACTACATGGATTACAAGCTCATTGCCTTGTTCGACATGGGATTAGTCTATCTGGAATCCGGTCGCCATACATGGTTATGGCTCATCATCAATCCTGTTGAGGCAACATTTCTGTCTGATGCTATAGTGCACGATGGCATCGTTTACACGGTCAACGCACAGTTTGGCTGCCTATACTGGTGGAATCTATTGTCGTGTAATTGTTCTATCTCATCTCATCTTTACCTTATGAATACGACTGCCTGTTCATTGTTACAAATTTATAATAGATAGTATGTCTATAACCACATCATTGCTACTCCCCCCGTCCCAAAATAAGTGTGTCAAATTTGTACTAGCTCTAGTACAAAGTTGTACTAAGCTTAAGACCGTTATTTTGGGGCGGAGGGAGTATATGTTCCTCTCATTTCCTAGATTTTCATGACCACACATGTTATTGTTAGAGTTGATATGAGAACAATTGGCATCTAATGATTGTTAGAACACATATTATGAGCATAACATCATGATTGCTATATGGTACTCTCATTTCCAAGATTTTTATAACAACACATGTTATTGCTTAGAGTTGATATGAGAACAGTAGTAGTAAGTGCTATGGTAGAATATGAGTAGTGTTGGGGAACGTAGCAGAAATTCAAAATTTTCCTACGTGTCACCAAGATCTATCTATGGAGAGACCAGCAACGAGTAGAAAGAGAGTGCATCTACATACCCTTGTAGATCGCTAAGCGGAAGCGTTCAAGTGAACGGGGTTGATGGAGTCGTACTCGTCGTGATTCAAATCACCGATGATCCTAGTGCCGAACGGACGTCACCTCCGCGTTCAACACACATACAGCCCGGTGACGTCTCCCACGCCTTGATCCAGCAAGGAGAGAGGGAGAGGTTGAGGAAGACTCCATCCAACAGCAGCACAACGGCGTGGTGGTGGTGGAGGAGCGTGGCAATCCAGCAGGGCTTCGCCAAGCACCATGGGAGAGGAGGAGTAGGAAGAGAGGTAGGGTTGTGCCAGAACTTCGTGTGTAGCTCCCATGCGCCTCCCCACTATATATAGGGGTGGAGGGGCTGGTTTCTTGCCCTCCAAGTCCATTGGGGCGTTGGCCAAGGTGGGAGGAAAGAAATCTCATTATTTCCTTCCCCACCGATTGTTATCCCCCCTTTTTAGGGATCTTGATCTTATCCCTTCGGGATATGATCTTATTCCTTCTAAGGGGGGATCTTGGTGCGCCTTGACCAGGGGTGTGGGGCCTTGCTCCCACTACCCACGTCCATGTGGGTCCCCCCATGCAGGTGGGCCCCACTCCGGAACCTTCTAGAACCTTCCCGGTACAATACCGAAAAATCCCGAACATTTTCCGGTGGCCAAAATAGGACTTCCCATATATAAATCTTTACCTCCGGACCATTCCGGAACTCCTCGTGACGTCCGGGATCTCATCCGGGACTCCGAACAACATTCGGTAACCACATACAAACTTCCTTTATAACCCTAGCGTCATCGAACCTTAAGTGTGTAGACCCTACGGGTTCGGGAGACATGTAGACATGACCGAGACGTTCTCCGGTCAATAACCAACAGTGGGATCTGGATACCCATGATGGCTCCCACATGTTCCACGATGATCTCATCGGATGAACCACGATGTCAAGGACTTAATCAATCCCGTATTCAATTCCCTTTGTCTATCGGTATGTTACTTGCCCGAGATTCGATCGTCGGTATCCAATACCTTGTTCAATCTCGTTACCGGCAAGTCACTTTACTCGTTCCTAACACATCATCCCGTGATCAACTCCTTGGTCACATTGCGCATATGATGATGTCCTACCGAGTGGGCCCAGAGATACCTCTCCGTTTACACGGAGTGACAAATCCCAGTCTCGATCCGCATAAAACAATAGGTACTTTTGGAGATACCTGTAGTGCACCTTTATAGTCACCCAGTTACGTTGTGACGTTTGATACACCCAAAGCACTCCTACGGTATCCAGGAGTTACACGCTCTCATGGTCGAAGGAAGAGATACTTGACATTGGCAAAGCTCTAGCAAATGAACTACACGATCTTTTGTGCTAGTCTTAGGATTGGGTCTTGTCCATCACATCATTCTCCTAATGATGTGATCCCGTTATCAACGACATCCAATGTCCATAGCCAGGAAACCATGACTATCTGTTGATCACAACGAGCTAGTCAACTAGAGGCTCACTAGGGACATATTGTGGTCTATGTATTCACACGTGTATTACGATTTCCGGATAATACAGTTATAGCATGAATAAAAGACAATTATCATGAACAAGGAAATATAATAATAATACTTTCATTATTGCCTCTAGGGCATATTTCCAAGAGTCTCCCACTTGCACTAGAGTCAATAATCTAGTTCACATCGCCATGTGATTAACACTCACAGGTCACATCGCCATGTGACTAATACCCAAGAGTTTACTAGAGTCAGTAGTCTAGTTCACATCACTATGTGATTAACACTCAATGAGTTTTATGTTTGATCATGTTGCTTGTGAGAGAGGTTTTAGTCAACGGGTCTGAACCTTTCAGATCCGTGTGTGCTTTACAAATCTCTATGTCATCTCCTAGATGCAGCTACCACGCTCTATTTGGAGCTATTCCAAACAACTGTTCTACTTGGAGCTATTCTAAATTATTGCTCCATTATATGTATCTGGTCTCTCTACTCAGAGCTATCCGGATAGGTGTCAAGCTTGCATCGTCATAACCTTTATGACGAACTCTTTTACCACCTCCATAATCGAGAAAATTCCTTAGTCCACTAGTTACTAAGGATAACTTTGACCGCTGTCCTGTGAGCCATTCTTGGATCACTCTTGTACCCCTTGACTGACTCATGGCAAGGCACACTTCAGGTGCGGTACACAGCATAGCATACTGAAGAGCCTACATAGGGGACGACCTTCGTCCTTTCTCTCTATTCTGCCGTGGTCGAGCTTTAAGTCTTAACTTCGTACCTTACAACTCAGGCAAGAACTCCTTCTTTGACTGGTCCATCTTGAACACCTTCAAGATCATGTCAAGGTATGTGCTCATTTGAAAGTATTATTAAGCATTTTGATCTATCCTTATAGATCTTGATGCTCAATGTTCAAGTAGCTTAATCCAGGCTTTCCATTGAAAAACACTTTCAAAATAACCCTATATGCTTTCCAGAAATTCTACGTCATTTCTGATCAACAATATGTCAACAACATATACTCATCAGAAATTCTATAGTGCTCCCACTCACTTCTTTGGAAATACAAGTTCCTCATAAACTTTGTACAAACCCAAAATTTTTGATCATCATCAAAGCATACATTCCAACTCCGAGATGCTCACTCCAGTCCTTAGAAGGATTGCTGGAGCTTTGCATACTTATTAGCATCTTTCGGGATTGACAAAACCTTCCGGTTGTATCACATACAACCTTTCCTCATTAAAATCGTCGAGGAAACAATGTTTTGACATCCTATCTGCAAGATTTCATAAATAATGCAGTAATCGCTAATATAATTCCAACAGACTCTTAGCATCGCTACGAGTGAGAAAATCTCATCGTAGTCAACTCCTTGAACTTGTCGGAAAACATCTTAACGACAAGTCGAGCTTTCTTAATGGTGACATTTACCATCATTGTCCGTCTTCCTTTTGAAATCCATCTGTACTCATTAGCCTTACGACCATCGAGCCGTTCTGCCAAAGTCTACACTTTGTTTTCATACATGGATCCTCTCTCGGATTTTATGGCCTCAAGCCATTTATCGGAATCCGGGCCCACCATCGCTTCTCCATAGCTCGTAGGTTCATTGTTGTCTAGCAACATGACCTTCAAGACAGGATTACGTACCACTCTGAAGTAGTACGCATCCTTGTCATCCTACGAGGTTTGGGAGTGTCTTGATCTGAAGTTTCATGATCAATATCATAAGCTTCCACTTCAATTGGTGTAGGTGCCACAGGAACAACTCCCTGTGCCCTGTCACACACTAGTTGAAGAGACGGTTCAATAACCTCATCAAGTCTCCACCATCCTCCCACTCAATTCTTTCGAGAGAAACTTTTCCTCGAGAAAGGACCCGATTCTAGAAACAATCCATATTGCTTTCGGATCTGAATTAGGAGGTATACCCAACTGTTTTGGGTTTCCTATGAAGATGCATTTTATCCGCTTTGGGTTCGAGCTTATCAACCTGAAACTTTTTCATATAAGCGTCGCAGCCCCAAACTTTTAAGAAACGACAACTTAGGTTTCTCTAAACCATAATTCATATGGTGTCATCTCATCGGAATTACGTGGTGCCCTATTTAAAGTGAATGTGGTTGTCTCTAATGCCTAACCCATGAACGATAGTGGTAATTCGATAAGAGACATCATGGTACGCACCATATCCAATAGGGTGCAACTATGATGTTCGGACACACCATCACATTGGTGTTCCAGGCGGTATTAATTGCGAAACAATTTCCACAATGTCTTAATTGTGTGCCAAAACTCGTAACTCAGATATTCATCTCTATGATCATATCATAGACATTTTATCCTCTTGTCACAATGATCTGCTACTTCACTCTGAAATTACTTGAACCATTCAATAATTCAGACTTGTGTTTCATCAAGTAAATATACTCAACATTTACTCGAATCATCTGTGAAGTAAGAACATAATGATATTCACTGCATGCCTCAGCACTCATTCGACTGCACACATCAAAATGTGTTACTTCCAACAAGTTGCTATCTTGTTCCATCTTACTGAAAATGAGGCTTTTCAGTCATCTTGCCCATGTGGTATGATTTGCATATCTCAAGTGATTCAAAATCAAGTGAGTCCGAACGATCCATTTGCATGGAGTTTCTTCATGCATATACACCAATAGACATGGTTCGCATGTCTCAAACTTTTCAAAACGAGTGAGTCCAAAGATCCATCAACATGGAGCTTCTTCATGCGTTTTATACCATTATGACTTACATGGCAGTGCCACAAGTAAGTGGTACTATCATTACTATCTTATATCTTTTGGCATGAAAATGTGTATCACTACGATCGAGATTCAATAAACCATTCAGGTTTAATACTAATCTTGATGGTAGAGGGAGCGTGCGATGTTTGATAATATCAAACTTGGAAACACTTCCAACACATATCGTCAGCTCACCTTTAGCTAGTCTCCGTTTATTCCGTAGCTCTTTATTTCGAGTTACTAACACTTAGCAACCGAACCGGTATCCAATACCCTGGTGCTACTAGGAGTACTAGTAAAGTACACATTAACATAATGTATATCCAATATACTTCTATCGACCTTGCCAGCCTTCTCATCTACCAAGTATCTAGGGTAATGCTGCTCCAGTGGTTGTTCCCCTTATTACAGAAGCACTTAGTCTCGGGTTTGGGTTCAACCTTGGGTTTCTTCACTAGAGCAGCAGCTGAATTGCCGTTTCATGAAGTATCCCTTTGTTCCCTTGCCCTTCTTGAAACTAGTGGTTTCACCAACCATCAACAATTGATGCTCCTTCTTGATTTCTACTTTCGCGGTGTCAAACATCATGAATATTTCAAGGATCATCATATCTATCCCTGATATGTTATAGTTAATCACGAAGCTCTAGCAGCTTGGTGGCAATGACTTTGGGGAAACATCACTATCTCATCTGGAGGATCAACTCCCACTCGATTCAAGTGATTGTTGTGCTCAGACAATCTGAGCACAAGCTCAACGATTGAGCTTTTCTCCCTTAGTTTGCAGGCTAAGAAAATCGTCGGAGGTCTTATACCTCTTGACGTGGGCACGTGCCTGAAATCCCAATTTCAGCCCTCGAAACATCTCATATGTTCCGCGACGTTTCGAAAACGTCTTTGGTGCCTCTACTTAAACCATTTAATTGAACTATCACGTAGTTATCAAAACGTGTATGTCCGATGTTCGCAACATCGACAAACGACGTTGGGGTTCAGCACACTGAGCGGTGCATTAAGGACATAAGCTTTCTACTGATCGCATAATCGCTACTATCAACTTTCAACTATATTTTCTCTAGGAACATATCTAAACAGTGGAACTAAAGCGCGAGCTTACGACATAATTTGCAAAAGGTCTTTTGACTATGTTCAGGATAATTAAGTTCATCTTATGAACTCCCACTTAGATAGACATCCCTCAGGTCATCTAAGTGATCACATGATCCGAGTCAACTAGGCCGTGTCCGATCATCACGTGAGACGGACTAGTCATCATCGGTGAACATCTTCATGTTGATCGTATCTACCATACGACTCATGCTCGACCTTTCGGTCTCCGTGTTCCGAGGCCATGTCTGCACATGCTAGGCTCGTCAAGTTAACCCTAAGTGTTTTCACTGTGTAAAACTGTCTTACACCCGTTGTATGTGAACGTAAGAATCCATCACACCCGATCATCACGTGGTGCTTAGAAGCGACGAACTGTAGCAACGGTGCACAGTTAGGGGAGAACACTTCTTGAAATTTTGTAAGGTATCATCTTATTTACTACCGTCGTCCTAAGCAAACAAGATGCATAAACATGATAAACATCACATGCAATCAAATAGTGACATGATATGGCCAATATCATTTTGCTCCTTTTGATCTTCATCTTCGGGGCTCCATGATCATCATCGTCACCGGCACGACACCATGATCTCCATCATCATGATCTCCATCATCGTGTCTTCATGAAGTTGTCACGCCAACGACTACTTCTACTTCTATGACTAACGCGTTTAGCAATAAAGTAAAGTAGTTTACATGGCGTTCTTCAATGACACGCAGGTCATACAATAAATAAAGACAACTCCTATGGCTCCTGCCGGTTGTCATACTCATCGACATGCAAGTCGTGAATCCTATTACAAGAACATGATCAATCTCATACATCACATATCATTCATCACATTCTTCTTGGCCATATCACATCACATAGCATACCCTGCAAAAACAAGTTACACGTCCTCTAATTGTTGTTGCATGTTTTACGTGGCTGCTATGGGTTTCTAGCAAGAACGTTTCTTACCTACGCAAGACCACAACGTGATATGCCAATTGCTATTTACCCTTCATAAGGACCCTTTTCATCGAATCCGTTCCGACTAAAGTGGGAGAGACTGGCACCCGCTAGCCACCTTATGCACCAAGTGCATGTCAATCGGTGGAACCTGTCTCACGTAAGAGTACGTGTAAGGTCGGTCCGGGCCGCTTCATCCCACAATACCGTCGAAACAAGATTGGACTAGTAACGGTAAGCATATTGAACAACATCAACGCCCACAACTACTTTGTGTTCTACTCGTGCAAAGAATCTACGCAATAGACCTAGCTCATGATGCCACTGTTGGGGAACGTAGCAGAAATTCAAAATTTTCCTACGTGTCACCAAGATCTATCTATGGAGAGACCAGCAATGAGTAGAAAGAGAGTGCATCTACATACCCTTGTAGATCGCTAAGCGGAAGCGTTCAAGTGAACGGGGTTGATGGAGTCGTACTCGTCGTGATTCAAATCACCGATGATCCTAGTGCCGAACGGACGGCACCTCCGCGTTCAACACACGTACAGCCCGGTGACGTCTCCCACGCCTTGATCCAGCAAGGAGAGAGGGAGAGGTTGAGGAAGAATCCATCCAACAGCAGCACAACGGCGTGGTGGTGGTGGAGGAGCGTGGCAATCCAGCAGGGCTTCGCCAAGCACCATGGGAGAGGAGGAGTAGGAAGAGAGGTAGGGCTGTGCCAGAACTTCGTGTGTAGCTCCCATGCGCCTCCCCACTATGTATAGGGGTGGAGGGGCTGGTTTCTTGCCCTCCAAGTCCATTGGGGCGTTGGCCAAGGTGGGAGGAAAGAAATCTCATTATTTCCTTCCCCACCGATTGTTATCCCCCCTTTTTAGGGATCTTGATCTTATCCCTTCGGGATATGATCTTATTCCTTCTAAGGGGGGATCTTGGTGCGCCTTGACCAGGGGTGTGGGGCCTTTCTACCACTACCCACGTCCATGTGGGTCCCCCCATGCAGGTGGGCCCCACTCCGGAACCTTCTAGAACCTTCCCGGTACAATACCGAAAAATCCCGAACATTTTCCGGTGGCCAAAATAGGACTTCCCATATATAAATCTTTACCTCCGGACCATTCAGGAACTCCTCGTGACGTCCGGGATCTCATCCGGGACTCCGAACAACATTCGGTAACCACATACAAACTTCCTTTATAACCCTAGCGTCATCGAACCTTAAGTGTGTAGACCCTACGGGTTCAGGAGACATGTAGACATGACCGAGACGTTCTCCGGTCAATAACCAACAGTGGGATCTGGATACCCATGATGGCTCCCACATGTTCCACGATGATCTCATCGGATGAACCACGATGTCAAGGACTTAATCAATCCCGTATTCAATTCCCTTTGTCTATCGGTATGTTACTTGCCCGAGATTCGATCGTCGGTATCCAATACCTTGTTCAATCTCGTTACCGGCAAGTCACTTTACTCGTTTCGTAACACATCATCCCGTGACCAACTCCTTGGTCACATTGCGCATATGATGATGTCCTACCGAGTGGGCCCAGAGATACCTCTCCGTTTACACGGAGTGACAAATCCCAGTCTCGATCCGCATAAAACAATAGATACTTTCGGAGATACCTGTAGTGCACCTTTATAGTCACCCAGTTACGTTGTGACATTTGATACACCCAAAGCACTCCTACGGTATCCAGGAGTTACACGCTCTCATGGTCGAAGGAAGAGATACTTGACATTGGCAAAGCTCTAGCAAATGAACTACACGATCTTTTGTGCTAGTCTTAGGATTGGGTCTTGTCCATCACATCATTCTCCTAATGATGTGATCCCGTTATCAACGACATCCAATGTCCATAGCCAGGAAACCATGACTATCTGTTGATCACAACGAGCTAGTCAACTAGAGGCTCACTAGGGACATATTGTGGTCTATGTATTCACACGTGTATTACGATTTCCGGATAATACAGTTATAGCATGAATAAAAGACAATTATCATGAACAAGGAAATATAATAATAATACTTTTATTATTGCCTCTAGGGCATATTTCCAACAAGTAGGCTCTGTCATAGCTGTTTTCCTCTCATTGTTACATGATGTTTGAACCATGACATATTGCTAGAATATGAAAGCCATTGGCTTATTTTTTTAACTTGGGGTATGATTATGACCATGGCATTGCAATTCTCTGTCTATGATATGTGTCACTATTATAATAATCTTAATTCCACACATACTCTAAACATGATTGTTTATTTTTGTCCTTTTGGTCTCCAATTTGAATTGTTGCAGCAGACGCAAATGCGTTGGCCTTCATGATTCCAGGACCTGGAATCATACCAGCCAATGGGTGGTGGTTTATCGCTCGTTCAGCTGAAGACGGTCATTTGATGCTCATTCGGACGTACCAAATTGACCAAACCATTACATCAAACCACATGCAGTACAATGCATGGGGCATTCGTGACATTCATGGCTATGGCTGCTTCGTGTTCGAGAAAGATCCCAGCTCTGTTGGGCCAGGCGTATTCAACTGGAGGCGGGTTTACAACCTCGACAACCACTCCTTGTTCCTCGGGCTCAATTATCCGATCATCCAACCAATCATCGATCATATCACCGGCGACGATTACCATGCTATGCAACTTCCATTCGCAAGGGGGGGGGGTGTGTTTAGACATCATACCATGGGTTTCATGAATCACCATATCGAGAGATTCGTCGACACAACTTGTTGCCAGATAATCTTCAGTGTGTGAAAGGCATCAAGCTTCCATGCGATGGATGGCTTTTGCAAACCCGACATGCGGCGATGTGGTTCATGCCAACAGCAAATATGCACAACTTGATTCATGCTGATATCTAAACTGAACCATGCATTCTGCTGCTGTAGCACGACCCTCTTTTGTTGGATATTATGTACACATTGTTGTTAGTTTGAAGCACTCCTCTGGTTTGAAGGATAGATACCTTCCTGGGATCAAGGGCATCCTAACTCACCTGCGTAGGATGTACTAATAATGATGATAGAGATGTTGTGTAGAAACCATATATGTATATATATATATATGTATGTATATATATCAATTAGGCTTCAAGTGCATATATATATACAGTAGCAGTACTAGTATATGTCGGTCAAATTATTCATCATGTCCAGTTTCAAAAAAAAATTATTCATCATGTCCACACATTGAATTGACGTGACAACACGCTGCACGTGAGGTGACACAAGAATCCCGGAGGCATGTTCGGGTATTCTGGACTTCAGATTTGGAGTACCACTTATCTATCGAAATCTTTCATCATTCACTTAGAACAGTCGATTGATCATACATTGGGTACCATATAACTGGAATTACCGATGCAAGTCAAAGAAGGATTGGCCGGTGCTACCGGCTGGCGTCAAGTTCGATCCCACGGATCAGGAGCTGATCGAGCACCTTGAGGCCAAAGTGAGTGCTGACAGCGCGAGATCTCACCCTCTCATCGATTTGTTCATACCAACCATAGGCAGCGAGCACGACATATGCTACACCCAACCTGAGAAACTTCCAGGTAAGACACCGATCGACCGTCTACTTGCACAAACATATTCCTTTGTTTATAGCTCTATTTTTCTTTTTAGACGCGGACCTGGTGAAGCAATTACAATTTGATAGTTAATAAAAAGTGAAACAAGTGACTGCAACATGCCAAAGATGTTATGAAAATGCCAACTACGTACACTAAAACCTGTATTCGACAACACTGCAGGTATCACACTGAGTGGCCTAAGGAAGCATTTCTTCCAGCGCAATTCCAGGGCGTTCAAAAGGGGCACATGGATGCGTCGCAAGATACAGTCGGAGTGCGACATGCACGCGATGTGGCACAAGACCGGCAATACCTTGCCGGTGATGGTCAACAGCTGACAGACGGGCAGCAAAAAGGTTCTGGTGCTGCACACCAACAAGAACTTCGACTAGCAGAGGACCAACTGGGTGATGCACCAGTACCACCTCGGGGACCTAGGGCAAGAGAAGGAGCGGGAGCTAGTCCTCTACAAGATTTTGTACCAGACGAACACTAGGGCCAGGAGTAAAAAGATTATAAGTTAGTTTGGTATTGGTAGTTATACTACCTTATCGTCCGCAAGTTGGTATTGTTGTTAATGATCTTTTGTTATGAACTTGCATTTGCTTCCAACCATCATGCCGACGGTCGACGTGGATATAAAGCTGAATCATTTGTTTCGAAACGAATTTTCAGGCACCTGATTTTATTTGATGGGTAGCATAAGCACCTGCCGTTCGAATTCCCAATTCACCAATTTTTTCGAAACAAGTGCATGCACTTATTATCACGATGAAAAAACAATATCCCTGCTGCATCCCAGTTATCAGTATGTACTTGCATAATTCTCTCATTTATTGAGCATGTATATTGTTTTTTTAGGTCGAGCAAGTTTCAACTGGGTTGTAGACTGCCCAGGCTTGGTTTTGTCTTTAACAGGCCCAGCCCATGACGACAACGGGGCACAAAGATCCAGCAGGTATCTACTGGCCTCTAGCCCGCCAAGGTTAGTTATATTTTGTCTTACAACATCCGCAGGCAGTTTTTTTACTGAATCAAACACACAACCCAGTTCTATTTTCCTCTTGAAACGCATGTCCTACATCCGTTTTCTAATCTCTACCTATAGTTTTACTAGTACATATACACATATCATTATATTGAAAACACATAAAATTCCCTTTTCATATTTACATCCTTATTTTTGTTGTTTTTTCCCACCTAGCGCTGATTGTTTACCACTGGTTTTCCCTTAAACCAACTCAATTGTCCCACGTCTTATTTGCTTACAAAAACAAAACATTTTTTTTGGAAAATCAATAAGTTCTTAAAAAATGTTTATCATTTCGGGATTACAACAGTTCGGACTCCACCGAAATATGCAAAATAAGGTTGAACTTTTTGACCGTGGTCGTGGGCAGAGAATGGGTTGTAATAAATTACTTAAGAATTAGCAAATGGGCTGCAAATTATAAAAAAATAGCAAATCAGCTTTATGTTGTCTGCCATAGATTTGGAGGCTGACTTGTGGGACTACTAAGTTCATGCATACACAAGGTTTATCAAAAAAGAAACTTAGTCAACAATCAACTCTACCAACGTCAGACCGTTAGATGTCAATCTAACGGCAATCGTGCTTCTTCAGTCTCTGATCTTCTTGCCCCAGTCGCCCAAACCAGCACCGTCGGAACCGCCTGCTCCTGCCTCTCGTGCCGGCTGTGCTGTTGGGCAGGCCTCACGGCCCCATCATACTCGCATCCCTGGCCTGTCTATCCCTCTACTCACCCACACCTCCTGTTATTTTCCGGTGATGGCAGCCGAACCAGTCAACCCTCGTACTCTCCACCGTGTGGGCAGCCACCGCCATGTCTTCCCTGGCTTCGTGTCGTTCCCTTCGTAGGCCTCGCCGTCGTCCACCGCCCTGGTGCTCTCCGCGTGGCATGGTCAACTTGGTCAACGAACGACATCCATCGGAAGTGGACTGTACGTGGAGAGGCTGACAGTTGGGTCCACGACCGCACACAAGGAAATGCCTCCTTATTACGCACAAAATAATGATTCCTCCACCTGACATCTGGGACCCGCCCGAAGGGCCTCTGTATTTTGAGAAAAAGAGTTCCATCCGCTGACAAGTCGGACCCACCAACTATATCTTCGCACGCAAGGAAGTGCCTTCTTATTGCGCACAAAAAAATGAATACCCCCCTGCCAGCTAGGACCCACCATAGTGGGAGGCTGACTTGTGGGCCTACTAAGTTGATGGGGACGGAGGGCTTTGTCAACTTAGTCAATATATGAAGGATTCTAGCTCCAATGACCGTACGGTGTCCATTCAACGGCCGTAGTGCTTCTTCAACCTCTGGTCTTCTTGCTCCAGCCGCCCAAAGCAGTGTCGGTCGTGCCGCATGCTCCTACCTCCCATGGCCGGTTGTGATGCCGCGGAGGCCTCACTGCCCCTACTACTCCCACCGCTGGCCAGGCCATCCCTCTACTCACCCACACCCCCTGTTATTCTACGGCGACAGCAGCCTCACACCGCAGCCGAACGAGTGAACCCTCATACTCCTCTACGCGTGGGCATCCACTGTCGCGTCTTCCCCGGCTCCACGTCGTCCCCTTCCTAGGCCTCGCCGCCATCCACCGCCCTAGTGCTCTCGGTGTGGCGTGGTCAACATGGTCAAGGAACGACTTCCATCAGACGTGGACTGTATGTGGAGAGGCTGATAGCTGGGTCCACGGCCGCAGCAAGGAAGTGCCTTCGTATTACGCGCAAAATAATTATTCCTCCACCTAACAGCGGGGACCCACCAGACGGGCCACCGTATTTCGTGAAAAAAACGTTTCCCCCTGACTGCTGGGACCCACCAGCTACATCTTCGCAAGGAAGGAAGTGCGTCCAGGCCAAAAAAACGATTCGCCCCCTGACTGCTGGGACCCACCAGCTACATCTTTGCATGGAAGGAAGTGCCTGACAGTCGGGACCCATCTGGTCGAAGCGTACATAGCGTTGTCATTCTAGTCACGAATGTATACGTACATACTGGTGGATGTAGAGGCCTGCACGTGTCATAGTAGAGGCGCGCACGTAGCATGTACACGTACGTACAACGGCCAGTGTGCAAGAAAGAAAATACGGCCATGTATGTGTACACACGGGCGGGGTCTCGAACGCCTACTCACGCGTACGTATGGCTAGGGCTCGTGTACATGGCTGGGTTGGAATGGAGAAACAACGTCGTCGTCGTGTTCATGGGGAGCCAACCGGCTGGGTCGGAACGGAATGCGTCGTTGTGTTCATCGGGAGGGCTTGGACGGAACATGCGATGGAAACGAGGCCTGGCGTACCGTAGAACGGAGGAAACGACCTTGTGTTCGACCGGCCACGTTCGAAACAGTATCCTATTCATCGGGAGGGGTCTGGCGTACCGCAAAACGGAGGAAACGGATCTCCTACGGTCGAAACGGGGGTCCTGTTGATCGGGAGGGGTGTGGCGTACCGCAAAACGGACGAAACGGACTTGTGTTGGAGCGCGACAGTCGAAACGGGGGTCCTGTTCATCGGGAGGGGTGTGGCGTACCGCAAAATGGGACTCCACGGGATACTGTTCATCTCCACTGTCGACCTCCTCCAGCCTCCACGGGCTACTGTTCATCCACCGCCGACCTCCTCCAGCCTCCATAGGCTCCTGTTCATCCAGCCTCCACTGCGCGCTACTCCACCAACTACTATTCAACCACCCCTCCACGGGCTACTGTTCATCCACCCCTCCATCATCTACTATTCATCCAGCCCTCCACGGGGTCGTCCTGTTCATCCAGCCCTCCACGGGGTCCTGTTCATCCAGCCCCAACCGACTCGATAGATTGGGGTCCTGTTCATCCAGAGGCAATGCCATGGGGTCCTGTTCATCCACCCCACCGCTCATTGTTCATCCAACCCCCCCACAACGCTCACTGTTTATCCAGAGGCAGCATCGATCGGCTCCAGTTAGCAGTAGTAGCGAAGGAATCGCTCTATCAGGTTCAGTTAATAGTCATCGATCGATCGCTTGGGTTCAGTAACGCGTAGCCTGCAGTGCAATCGCTCGGGTTCAGTTAGAGCCCAACACCTCGCTCTGGTTCAGTTAGAGCCAACGCCTCGCACACACACGCGTACGTGTACGAGATAAAAGCGCATCGCTCGGCCCCCGACCTCCCACCTTAACCGGGACTCCCCGAAATTTTCCTCGCCCTCGCTTCTACCATGGTTTTTTCCGTCATGGACAACCCAAAGAATGTCATGCAGCTGCGTCTCCGGCCCGCCCAGGACGAAAAGCCCATTTTCTGTCATGATTTTTTGTCATAGAAGTAGGAGCCCACCACATCTATGATGATACCAGGTTTTGTCACAATTATTGTCATAGAAGTGTCATAAGTATGACAGAAAAAAAATTCGTTCGGCCCAAAATGTCACGGATGTGTCTTTTTTTTGTAGTGACGGTGTCACGTCATGGCACATATATGTCGTGGTAAAACATTGTCCAATTTGGGCCAAGATTTATTACAAACCTCTTACAAACTGGAGCTTCTCTCAAAGAAGCCTCATGGTTCCGATAGGGAAACGTGTTCCCTTGTGGTCGAAACATAATCACTGCCTCTTTTCACCTTGTATTTGCTTCTATGGGCAAGATTGAACGACATGATATCTATGCTGAAATTTAAACTTATTCAGGGTTCAATTGGCCTTTTTATACACTAATTGAGTTTCTACGTCATTTAATGTCCATAATTCAAATCTAAACTTCAAATACATGCTCCGGTTCACCCAAAATGGCTAGAAAAATTATACATGTGTACTTGGGTGCATGTTTAGATCCCATGCCAGGAATGGGAATGAATTACAACCGTACCAGCGTCCTGGCTCGTCCTCAAACATTTAGAATCTCGGTTTTTAAATCCGCGTAAATCCAAAACTCACCAGAAAGTCATGAAAGTTGGCATGGTGTCATGTCATGGCGCATATATGTTGTCGGGGGAAACTGATCCACGAACACCTATGGGACCGGAGCCCCTTTCGGTTCG
>NC_041383.1:562356129-562373707 GCF_002162155.2 Triticum dicoccoides | reverse complement strand
GCGGAGATCGCACGAAGAGCAGATCGAGGCGGAGCACACGAGCAGTTTACCCAGCTTCGGAGCTCTCCGGAGAGATAACACTCCTACTACTGCTTGTCTGATTCTATTATGTTCTTGCTCCAGAGCGAGCTAAGTGTTTTTCTGGCTTATGAAAGAGTCGAACCCCTTCTACGTTGCACATGGGCCTCCTTTTATACGTTAAAGGGGTCACCGACAGGTGGCAACGCAGAGAAGGGTACAAATGTAAAAAGTGAGGTGGTTGGTACAGTCACTTGTACAGTGTTTCCTACCTAACCCTGACGGCAGGGGACGAGGGCATTAAATGCCCGTCTGCGTCGCCCAAACAGTGCAGGAAAAGTACCGTCAGGGACGCCTCCGTTCGCCACGATGGCGATCTTGTCAGCGTCGCATGCCACTGCACACCCCTGGCTACACAGCCTCCCGCCACGCGTGCCTGGAAAAGCCCTCAGGGCGACACGTTGGTGGATGCGCTGGAGCGCGGGCGCAGAGTGGCCGCCTGCCGCGGCAAGCGCCTTGCCGCGGCCGTTGTCTTGTCGGGCCCGGAAGCTTGTCGCTCGCCGAGCCTTGAGGTGCCTTGGTTGGCCTTCCCGGCAAGCTCCTCTTGCCGGGGCCTTGTCTCTTGAGCTTAAAGACCTTGTTCTTGAATGGCTCCAAAGGAGCCAAGGAGGATCTTGGCAGTCACCCGGCAAGCCCTTGCCGCGGGGCGCTGCAACTGCCCGTGCACAAGTTCGGGGTACTAGGGTACCCCTATTCTAGTACACCGACAGGAGCCCCCGGGCCTGGGCCATACACGGTACCGAGCGCTGTTGGGCCAGGCCCAAAATAGGGCACGGGCACACGCGGCCTGGATTTTGCCGTTACTCACTCCGTATCCACCGCGCCCTCCCTAACGGCACGTGTCGAACGCGGCGTCATGGGAGAGATCGTGGGTGGATTCTTTATTCGGAAGGGCGAAACGTCCGCCCTGTCCCTCTTTATAAGCAGGGGAAACAGGGACAGTTCGTTCCCCCTCGCTGGTTGCTGCTACTCCATCTTCACAAACCTCCGCCGCTCCCCCCTTCTTTTCCAAGCCGAGAGAGATCAGCGCTCCACCCCCATTGCCACCAGCATCACCAATGCCGCCGGCCTCCCCCACCACCTCCGTCATGGCCCCGAAGGCCGACAAGGGGAAGGGCGTGAAGTCAGCCGAGGCGCAGCGGCTTGCGGCGCTGCGGAAGGAGCGGGCGATCTTCTCCCCCCAGCTCGGCGCGAAGGAGCTGAGGGAGTACTTCTACCTCTTCTGGGCGATGGAGACGCGAGCGCATCCACGCACGAGGGTACTCCTGGCCACCGCTTCAGAGCTGGCTCCAAATGGGTATCCATTCTTCGCGCTGTTCTTCCATTGCGGGCTCTGCCCGCCCTTCTCGGAGTTCTTCTGCGACATAATGAACACGTACGACCTCCGCCTCCTTGACTTCACCCCCAACGCCGTTCTGACCATGGCAGTTTTCGCACATTTGTGCGAAAACTTTGTCGGAGTCCACCCCAATGTAGCCCTTTTTCGCCACTTCTTCATGCCTCGGGTCGAGAGAGGAGAGCCGCTTGCCGGGGGGATCGCCTGGATCTCGAGAGCCGGCAAGAAGGAAGCGTATCTGGAGGGGGAACTCCGCAGCAAGTGGGAGGAGTGGAGAGCGGAGTGGTGTTGGATCGTCGAGGAGAACCCGCAGCCGTTCACTGCCGTGCGCCAAGCCCCAATAGTGCGCAGCAACGATTGGAGCAACCTGGCCCCGGAAGACGAGAGGTTGAAGATCGCCACCACCAGGATCCTTCGCCTCAGGCTTGCCAGGCTTACTGTAGGCGCTGTCGGAGCAGATTTCCTTTGCCGCCGCATCGCCCCCCTGCAGGAGAGGGGGAGGCCCGCCTGGGAGTTCAAGAACTCGGCGGACATCATGAGGCTGCGGCCGGGCCTTAACTTCAATTTCACCGTCCTGGAGCTGGACGCGATGCTCACGGAGTTGTTCAAACGCGACCCCCAGCACCCATTTACGTTGCCGAGGGGCGTCGTTCCTTTGTGCAATAACTCTTCGCTTGACCGGATCCGTGCCATGATGCCGTTGTGCGACTCACACGGCATCGCCCCAACTTGGCAAGAACCTGCGGATGACGTCGTGCAAGCGTTCTTCGACAACTTGGAAGAAGTGCCCGTCCGCGCCGACGAGCAGAAGAGCCTCACCCGCGACACCACCGACGAGGAGCTGCGGCGCATCGCCACTAGGGCGGAAGAGGCTGCGGCAGCGGCTGCCGCGGGTGGATTCGGGTTCACCTTGGAGGATGCCGAGGCGGCGGAGGCGGTAAACCTTGCCGCGCCTGAAGACGAGCCGAGCGAGCCCGGTGAGGAGGAGCCCGAGCCCTCAGAAAGCTTACCGCAGGCGGAGCCCCCGGCCCCGCCAAGAAGGCGTCTTCGCAGGGCCGCGGACGTGGCGGGGCGGCAGGCAGATCAACAGCCGCCGAGCCGCGCGGCACGCTCTACCGCGGCAAGTACCGTTGCCGCGGGAGCGCCCCACGCTGCTGCGGCAACTGGAGCGGGATCTTCCCGGTCCACCGCCCCCGCCCCTGCCAAGCGGGCAAGGGATCCTACTCCTCCGCCTCGCCGCACCGGAGGGGAGGCGGACTTCGATCTCTCCGCGCTCAGCTCCGACGAGGAGGAAGAAGAGTAAGTTTCTTTGCTGTCCTTGTAATCCTCCAATTCTTGTTGTTCTTCAATCTTGTTCCTGACTTGCTTCGATCTGAACTTATTCCTTTTCAGGACGCTGGCTCAAAGAGCGGCGAAGAGAGCCAAGGCCGCGGTGATCGTCATCGAGGATGACCCCACCGTGCCAGCAGGGGGTGGGTCCGAGACCACCTTGTCGGACCCGGCAACCACTCCCCTAAGCAGCCCCCAGTGCAGCCCCCAGCGTAAGTTTGTAGTTTACTTTCTGCTGTTGGGCGCGCATGAGTGCTTCTTTCTCTACTGACATCTTGACTGTTGATTTGTGTAGGAGCAGAACAGCCTCATCAAGAACGCCCGGAAGCTGGTCCCGAAGTGCCATCTGCTTCGACTACGCCGCCAAGGGAGGAGTCCCCGGCAAGGGAGCGCTCTCCGGCAAGGGAGAACTCTCCGGCAAGGGGCAGCTCTCCGGCAAGGGACAGCACCAACAACCCCGCAGCGGCTGAGACCGCAACTGCAGATCTTGGTACAGGTAATCATCTCGCCCAAAAACTTCCCTTGGGTTTTTCTTCTTCTGATTTTCTTCTTGCACATTTGCTTGATTCTTCTCCCTTCTTCGTTCTTCAGATCCATCTGCTGCGGAGCCAATGGAGACTGAGGACGCCGGCGAGGAAGGCGCGCGTGGCAGCAACGTCGACGCTGCCGTTAACGAAGAAGGGGCCGGTGCTGATGAACCCGCCGGCGAGGCCACAGGAGCGCCAGGCGCTGCACCGACCGCTGATCCCTCCGCCGCTGCTGCGGAGCCAGGCTCCGAAGAGCCTCAGCCCGGTGCCTACTTGAAGGCCGGCGACGGCATCTTCATCAAGCTCCCCTGGGCGTCGAGCTCCAGGGCGCCAGTCGAAGGAGAGACTTTCGACGAGGAGCTGCTCGCCTCCGCTAGGCTGTCCTTGGTTGACGCGTCAAGCAGTAGTGGCGAGCCTGAGGAGGAGCAGCTGCTGCGGAAGCTGCTGTCACTCTACCGCGCCCGACAAGCCAAGCTGGCTTCCCGGGAAGCACTTGTCGCGAAGGCGGGAGTGGATATGGAGAAGCGCACAGAGGAGCTCCGGAGCATCAACCAGGAAGCTCTCCGGTCCCTGGCACAGGAGCGGGAGAGACTTGCAGAGGAGCGTACGGCCTTCCTTCTTGAGAAGGCCGAAGTTGAGGAGGAACAAAGGCTCGCTGCCGAGAAGCAGTCCGCGCGAGAAGGCGAGTTGGTGCAGCGGAAGGCCTATCTTGACAGCTACGAGGAGGAGCTCGTTGCACGTGAGGAAAAACTTGGCGGGACTCTCAAGGAAGCAAGGGATGCTGCCGCAACTGCAGAGGCCGCCAAGAAGGAGCTGGAGGTGAGGGTGGCGCAGCTGGAGGCGAACATCCAGAAGAGCGGCGAGGAGCTTGCCGCGCTCTAGCGCGAGCGCGAGAAGGATGCTGCTGCTCATGGTGAGCTCCAGGGTCTTCTCGCTGAGAGGAGCAGGGAGCTCAGCGCCGCCAAGGACTCCAACGCGAATCTCGAGCTGAAGCTGACCACGCTAACTCAAACGCTGGACGGCGCCAAGGAGCGGGAGAAGACTTTGTCGGAGAAGGTCAATGCCGACGCGGCGCTGCTGGCAAGCATCACCCTCACCCAAAATGCATTCAAGGAGACTGTGGAGCACTGGACCGAGGGTCTGGTGAACATCGCCGCAGTCATCGACGGGGAGCTAGCGCAGCTGGGGATGGAAGACCTCGGGTACTCTTCCGACGAGCATCTCCAACCCAGCGCCAAGCTCAGCCTATTCTTCAAGGGCGTGGCGACGGCACTCCAGCGGCTTCGGGAGAAGATCCCAAAGCAGCTAGCCGACGAGTCACGCAGGATTTGTGCCGGCGCTCTTTAGAAGGTGCTGATGAAGGTGGCCTTCCGCAACCCAGGCCTCAACTTCACCAACGTCCTCAAGTCCTTGCCGCCGGATGCCGACATGGAAGCGCTCAAGGCCCTTGTCGCACCCATTGTGGACAAGGTGAGTGGGATCAAGAGGGTCGAGGGCGATCGTGTAGACTAGGCCGCCTGTTTTATCTTGTTTTCCCTTGTCGCTGCTAATCATGTTATGAAAACAGTCTGTTAGAGCTGCGACAAGTTATCTTGTAATATAACTTTATTTTTGGTATTGATTGCTACGTTATTTCCTTTACTAGATTCCTTCCTTTGTATGTTTTACCCTACGCTTTTAGGTAACTTGCCGGCGCAGGCACCCGAGCCGCGAGCGCTGAGTGCGGGACTTCAGCAGCCTGCTGGCGGTGCCGCCTCCGACAAGAAACCTTGTCGCGACTAGTTGCAGCACACTTAAGTTGTTGAGCGGACTCGAAACAAAGTAAGGGCGCAACTAGCTACGAGTTGGTTCCTCCGCGCACAGGTTTTCCATACAAAGCACGGTCGTTCGAAGAAGATAACTTAAAAAGAATTAAAACTAATTGCTCAAGCTTTGGCAACTTAGCTTTTCTGTTGTTTGCTTCCCGGCAAGGTGAAACTTCTTTGAACGACGCCCTGTCCACACCATAATCCTCTCCTTTCCCCCCCGGTGAACTTGTGCGTGAGGGAACCTTCCTTTCCTTTGTTGAGAAAAAGAAAGAAGAGAAAATAATGATATGGAGCCTTACGGCTTGTTATTGCTTACCGGGAGTTGGTGATGCACAAAGTGTAAGATAGCGCATACAAGAAAAAGATGTAATGCATGGAATTGACAAGATGTGTGGAGCACATGAGCTTTACTTATGCACGGGATCTGCGCCCGGCTTTGTACAAAGGATTACATGCAACATCGGCAAGACTTGTACAAAAGGTGGTTGCCGGAACGGGTTCCGGCAACCGCGCCCTATGGGTAAAACTTACGAAGATGCTCAATGTTCTAGGAGTTGCTCACTGGAATGCCATCTTCGGTCTCAAGGTGGACAGCGCCGGGCCTAGTGACTCGTTTCACCCGATAAGGGCCTTCCCACTTCGGCGTCAACTTGTTGGAATTCTTGGCGGACTGAACGCGCCGAAGAACAAGGTCGCCTTCCTCGAAGCTTCTGGCATTAACTTTGCGGCTATGGTAGCGGCGCAAAGCTTGCTGGTATCGAGCAGCTCGTACCGCAGCCTGAAGACGATCTTCCTCAAGGAGCAACGCGTCATCTTGTCGCAGCTGCTCTTGCTCAAGCTCATCATAAGCGAGCACTCGAGGTGACCCGTATACGAGTTCCGTGGGGAGAACTGCCTCTGCTCCATAGACTAGAGAGAAAGGTGTCTGTCCAGTGGCTCGATTTGGCATCGTTCTGATCGACCAAAGAGCCACCGGCAGCTCCTTGATCAAGTTTCTTCCGCACTTGTGCAGCCTGTCGAAAGTCCTGGTCTTGAGCCCGCGCAGCACTTCAGCGTTTTCCCTCTCCGCTTGACCGTTGCTTCTCGGATGAGCAATAGAAGCAAAGCATACCTTGGCGCCAAGATCTTGGACGTACTGCATGAAGGTGCGGCTCGTGAATTGCGTGCCGTTGTCGGTGATGATCCTGTTAGGGATCCCGAAACGGCAAACAATCAACCTAAAGAACTTGACTGCTGACTGTGCTGTCACCTTCCTCACTGGTTCCACTTCTGGCCACTTTGTGAACTTATCGACCGCAACGTATAAGTACTCAAAGCCCCCGACAGCTCGGGGGAAGGGGCCGAGGATATCGAGCCCCCAGACCGAAAATGGCCAGGATAAAGGGATCGTCTGGAGAGCTTGAGCTGGCTGGTGTATCTGCTTGGAATGGAACTGGCACGCTTCACACTTGGTTACTTGTGCAGTTGCATCCTGGAGGGCTGTCGGCCAAAAGAAACCTTGCCGGAAAGCTTTGCCGGCAAGTGCTCTTGCGCCAATGTGGTGACCACATATGCCTCCATGTATCTCTGCCAACAACTTTTGTCCGTCTTCCCGACAAATACACTTCAATTTCACACCGTTGAGTCTCCTTCTGTACAGTATGTTGTCGACAAACTGGTACATACTTGACTGCCGGGCTACTTTTTCCGCTTCTTCTTACTCTTCGAGAAGTTCTCCTGTCTGAAGGAAATGGACAATTTGCTGTGCCTATGCTGGAGCTCATGGCTCGACAACGAGGACTAAAGGCACTTCTGCTGCTGCGGGAACATCAGCTTCTACGGCAAGAACCTGTGGCTCAGCCGGAGCTTGATGTTCCCCGGCAAGCTTGCCGGGGCAAAGCTTGTCGGGAGCGTCTGCTGCGACGGAACAAACCATAAGGTTTGCCGGAGCAGACTGCCCCTCAGCACTCTTGGCGTTGATCTTGGTGACCTTCTTGGCGGCGGCTTCGGGAAGCTCTGCCGGAAAGTAGTTACCAGAAATCAACTTTCTCTTCTTGCTCTGTCCAGTTGATGGTGCTACGGATGGCTGAGTTAGCTTGAGCACAAAGATCCCTGGTTCCACAGGTAACTTTAGTGCAGTGCACTTAGACAGGCCATCAGCAATGTCATTCTGAGCTCTTGGAACATGTTCCATCTGTAGGCCGTCAAAGTGCTCTTCTAGCTTCCTCACTTCATCAACATAAGCTTCCATCAATGGACTCTGGTAACTCTTGTTTACTTGGCGGACGACAAGCTGTGAGTCTCCCCTGACAATGAGTTTCTTAATCCCAAGGTCTGCTGCGATCCTGAGACCGGCAAGCAAGCCTTCATACTCTGCAGTATTGTTCGTTGCTTGCTCCTTGGGAAAGTGCATCTAGACTACGTACTTGAGGTGCTCTCCGGTGGGCGCGACAAGCAGCACGCCCGCACTGGCGTCTTGCAGCGAAAAGGCACCATCAAAGTACATCAACCACTCTTTGCTTGCCTCCTTGACGGGGATGCTCGTCTCTGGAATTTCTTCATCTGGTGTTGGCGTCCATTCTGCTATGAATTCTGCCAATGCTCTGCTTTGGATAGTTGAAGTGCTCTCAAACTTGAGGCCAAAGCTTGACAGTTCCAGTGCCCACTCGACAATCCTGCCTGTTGCTTCCGGATTTTTTAGTATCCTCTTCAACGGAAAGCGAGTGACAACTGTGATCTCATGTGCTTGGAAGTAATGGCGCAGCTTTCTTGAGGCCATGAGAAGGCCGAAAAGCAACTTCTGCACACTGGAATACCTTGACCTAGCCCCCTGCAAAAGGGAACTGACAAAGTAAACTGGGCGTTGCACCATTCTCTTCTGCACCTCCTTATGTGTCTGCGCAGATCCATCTTTGTCGGGACCGAAGCTTGCTGGACCCGAGCTTGTCGGACCAGAGCTTGTCGGTGAAGCCCCCTGCTTGTCGCTGGATGCATCTGCCGTGGTTGCTGGCTCATCATCTGCCTCCCTCTCCGCCACTAACGCAACACTAACCACTTGATTGGTTGCCCCTATATACAGCAGCAACTTCTCTTGTGGCCTAGGTGCGACAAGTGTTGGAGCGGAGGACAGGAATCTCTTCAAGTCCTGCAGCGCAGCCTCCGCTTCCGAAGTCCATTTCATTGGACCTGCCTTTTTCAGTATTTTGTAAAACGGCAGGGCACGCTCAGCAGATCTAGAGATAAACCTGTTGAGAGCAGCCACGCAACCGGCATGTCTTCGTACATCCTTGACGCGCTTTGGTGCTTCAATCTGCTCAATGGCCTTGATCTTGTCGGGATTGGCTTCAATCCCTCGCCGAGACACAAAGAACCCGAGAAGCTTGCCGGAAGGGACTCCAAACACGCACTTCTCGGGGTTCAGCTTGAGGTTGATCTTGCGCAGATTCGCAAAGGTTTCATCTAAATCTTGGATCAAGGTTGCTTTGTCCTGGCTCTTGACCACTATGTCATCCATGTAGGCTTCCACATTTCTGTGCATTTGCGGCTCAAAAGCGTGATGGACTACCCTTGCAAATGTTGAACCAGCATTCTTCAAACCAAAGGGCATCCGTACGCAACAGTATGTGCCACATGGGGTAATGAACGCGGTTTTCTCCTCATCTTCTTCTGCCATGAAAATCTGATGGTATCCTGAGTATGCATCAAGAAATGAAAGCAAGTCACATCTGGCTGTGGAGTCAACAATCTGGTTGATGCGCGGCAAGGGAAATGGGTCTTTGGGACAAGCTTTATTGACATCGGTAAAATCAATACAAAGCCTCCATTTCCCGTTGGCTTTGCGCACGACAACAGGATTGGCCAACCACGTAGGATGGAGCACTCCTCTAACAAGGCCTGCTGCTTCCAACTTCTTGATCTCTTCTGCAATGAATTCTTGGCGCTCCACTGCTTGTTTCCTAACTTTCTGCTTGATGGGCCGCGCATGAGGACAGACGGCAAGGTGGTGCTCAATTACTTTCCTGGGAACACCGGGGATGTCAGACGGTTGCCACGCAAACACGTCAACATTCGCCCGCAGGAAAGCAACAAGCACGCTTTCCTATTTAGGATCGAGCGTGGCACTGATGGTGAAGGTACCACCAGTGCCGTCCTCCTTGGCGGACACCTTCTTGGTCTCTGGTGGAGCTGCCATTGCCTTCTTACACTTGCCGGTGGAGCTCGATGGTGCGTCCTCGACGGTAGCGCAGCACTGCGAAGAGGTGCGCTTGCCGGAGTGGGCCTCAGAGCTCTTGCCGGACTTGGCCTTCTTCTTCCCCCCGGGAGCTTCAGCGGCAAGTGACTTGCGATCAGCGGCGGCTGCTGCTTCCTGGTAGATCTTGTCGGCGCAGATAAGGGCATCTTTCTTGTTGCCAGGGACAGAGATCACACTTATCAGGCCTGGAATATTCAGAATGTTGTGGGCATAGTGAGAGGCTGCCATGAACTTGGCGAGCGCTGGACGGCCAAGTATCCCATTGTAGAGCAATTGAAAATCAGCAACGTCAAAAGTGACCCTCTCAGTCCTGAAGTTCAGCTCGCTGCCAAATGTTACCGGCAATGTGATCTTTCCCTTCGGCTTGCTCCTTCCCGGGTTGATTCCTTGGAATGTGCCGGTCTCTTCGAGCTCGCTGTCAGGGATCTGGAGTTTCTGGATCACCGCGGAGGAGATCAGGTTCAGGCCGGCCCTGCCGTCAACTAACATCTTGGTGACCTTGAGGTTGCGGATAGTTGGTGAAACCAACATCGGCAAGCACCCAACCGCAGTTATGCGATCAGGGTGGTCCTCAATATCAAAGATGATAGGCGTGCTGGACCATTTCAGAGGCTTGCGCGACTCGATGGGTGGTTCTGCTGCATTGACTTCCCGCACCCACTGCTTGAGCTGGCGGTGCGAAGTATGCAGAGAAGCACCACCGTCAATGCATAGGACCTCTGTGGCCTTCTGGAACTCCTGCTCGTCGGTCTCGTCATCATCCATGTCTTCGTCGTTGTCGTCTTCATCCTTGTCGCGGCCGCGGGGAGGCCTGTCTCCCTGCCGCTGCTTGGCCTTGCCGCGGCGTCCTCCCCGGCCGGGACGCTTCTTGCCGGATCCTCCAGCACCCTCTTGGGCCTTCTCCTTGCCGCGCCGCTCGTATTCAGCTTTCTGCTGCTCAACAAGCTGCTCGACCTTCTTGCAGCTCTGGAGATCATGGCCCTTGGTGCGGTGGATCTTGCAGTACTGCTTGTTGGTGCCGTCCTGCTTGTCGGCAACTGCCGCCTCCGCGGCAACCTCCTTGCCGGAGCTGCCAGCTTTGGGCGTCTTGCCGGACTGCTCAACGACCAGCACCTCTTTGCCTTTCTTTTTCCTGTTATTCCGCCGCCGGTTTTTCCTTGCCGGGGCGGCATCCTAACTGTCGGGTCCTCCTGCTCCTACATTCTCTCCGGGGAGTCTCCTCCCTTCCTCAACACGTGCGCACTTGTCGGCCAGGGCATATAGCTCACTGACGTCTCTAATCTTGCACATCACCATCTCCTCCCACATCCTGCGGCTCCGCACGTTCTGATGAAACGCGCTGATCACCGCGGCAGGGTGGACGTCTGGGATGTTGTGCTGTACGTTGCTGAATCTCTGAATGTACTTGCGTAGGGGTTCTCCTTCCTTCTGGGCGAGCAAGTGAAGGTCACTCTCTTGGCCAGGAGGCTTGTGGCCGCCTGTGAAGGCGCCGACAAACTGATGGCACAGGTCAGCCCAGGAGGATATGGAGTTGTCCGGCAAGTGCATGAGCCAGGATCTGACATTGGGTTTGAGCACCAGTGGGAAGTAGTTGGCAAGGATCTTGTCGTCTCGCCCCCCGACAGCCTGCACCCGCGATGGTGTAGATGCTGAGGAACTCCGACGGGTGTGTCTTGCTGTCGTACTTCTCTGGCACATCTGGCTTGAAGTTCTTCGTGCTGGGCCACTGGACTCGCCGCAGCTCACGAGTGAACGCAGGGCAACCTACCGCGTACGGCAAGTCGCCTGGTTCCCCTGGCGCATGCGTGTCAACAGAGGGCCCAGCGCACTTGTCGGATTGATGTCGCGCTTCTCTTCGGCGCTCAATGCGAGTACGAGCGTCTTCTTGTTGTCGATCATGAAGAACTTGGTGTTGATCGCGACGAGCTCGTGGATCCGACGATGCGGTGGAGTCGCTGTCGAGGTGGATCCGACGAGTCGGCGATCTTGGCCTTCGGGGTGGTGATTGCATGGTGGTTGCACCTCCACCAGTCTCGTCGCCACCGGCTCGCGCCTGGCAACCCTGCCGCGGCGGCGATTTGCTCGGCTGCCTCGGAGTGTCGCCGTTGGCGTAGCTGATGAGACTCTGAAAGGTGGCCCTCCATTGGTCGAGCTTGTCTTCCGCAGGAGGGTAATCCAGGAGCAGCTGAGCTCGCGCTAAAGCTTCTGCTGGAGTGGTGGGCGGTAGTGGCGAACGGTGCGAGGAGCGGGATATGCTCGGACTTCTAACTATGTTAGAAGGAGCAGTACCCCGTCCAGGCGACCGTACTTCACTCGTGCCAGCATGTTGGCGTGCATGCTGGTCTTGAGCGTCCCGAGACCCACCAGCTTGATCTTGGTCCAACAAGCGTATGGTATTGCGAATACCATGACGCTGTCGGTCTTGCGTCTCCTGAGAGGGACGCGGCGGATGCGAAGACGCCAAGGTTTGTGCAGCCTTGTCCTTGGACCTGGCAGCACCGTGAGCATCCTCGCCGATGTCCGTTCTTCCACCAATGTCAACCCCACCACCCGTTTGCTCCGGTGGCGGTGAGATCGACACGGACAGAGCAGCTGCCTCCGAAGCCTTCTTCTTCGGTGGCATGTTGATGAAGAAAATGAAGATCTAGCTCGTGTGCACACCGGATCAGGTTCACACAACCTCGACGCTTGTTGGACCAAGATCAAGCTGGTGGGTCTCGGGACGCTCAAGACCAGCATGCACGCCAACATGCTGGCGCGAGTGAAGTACGGTCGCCTGGACGGGGTACTGCTCCTTCTAACATAGTTAGAAGTCCGAGCATATCCCGCTCCTCGCACCGTTCGCCACTACCGCCCACCACTCCAGCAGAAGCTTTAGCAATGTACAACACAACATCCCAGACATCCACCCTGCCGCGGTGATCAGCGCGTTTCATCAGAACGTGCGGAACCGCAGGATGCGGGAGGAGATGGCGATGTGCAAGATTAGAGACGTCAGTGAGCTATATGCCCTGGCCGACAAGTGCGCACGTGCTGAGGAAGGGAGGAGACTCCCCGGAGAGAATGTAGGAGCAGGAGGATCCGACAGTGAGGATGCCGCCCCGGCAAGGAAAAACCGGCGGCGGAATAACAGGAAAAAGAAAGGCAAAGAGGTGCTGGTCGTTGAGCAGTCCGGCAAGACGCCCAAAGCTGGCAGCTCCGGCAAGGAGGTTGCCGCGGAGGCGGCAGTTGCCGACAAGCAGGACGACACCAACAAGCAGTACTGCAAGATCCACCGCACCAAGGGCCATGATCTCCAGAGCTGCAAGAAGGTCGAGCAGCTTGTTGAGCAGCAGAAAGCTGAATACGAGCGGCGCGACAAGGAGAAGGCCCAAGAGGGTGCTGGAGGATCCGACAAGAAGCGTCCCGGCCGGGGAGGACGCCGCGGCAAGGCCAAGCAGCGGCAGGGAGACAGGCCTCCCCGCGGCCGTGACAAGGATGAAGACGAAGACGACGAAGACATGGATGATGACGAGACCGACGAGTAGGAGTTCCAGAAGGCCACAGAGGTCCTATGCGTTGACGGTGGTGCTTCTCTGCATACTTCGCACCGCCAGCTCAAGCAGTGGGTGCGGGAAGTCAATGCAGCGGAACCACCCGTCGAGTCGCGCAAGCCTCTGAAATGGTCCAGCACGCCTATCATCTTTGATATTGAGGACCACCCTGATCGCATAACTGCGGTCGGGTGCTTGCCGATGTTGGTTTCACCAACTGTCCGCAACCTCAAGGTCACCAAGATGTTAGTTGACCGCGGGGCCAGCCTGAACCTGATCTCCTCCGCGGTGCTCCAGAAACTCCAGATCCCTGACAGCGAGCTCGAAGAGACCGGCACATTCCAAGGAATCAACCCGGGAAGGAGCAAGCCGAAGGGAAAGATCACGTTGCCGGTAACATTTGGCAGCGAGCTGAACTTCAGGACTGAGAGGGTCACTTTTGACGTTACTGATTTTCCATTGCCCTACAATGGGATACTTGGCCGTCCAGCGCTCGCCAAGTTCATGGCAGCCTCTCACTATGCCTACAACGTTCTGAAGATGCCAGGCCCGATAAGTGTCATCTCTGTCCCTGGCGACAAGAAAGATGCCCTTATCTGCACCGACAAGATCTACCGGGAAGCAGCAGCCGCCACTGATCGCAAGTCACTTGCCGCTGAAGCTCCCGGGGGGAAGAAGAAGGCCAAGTCCGGCAAGAGCTCTGAGGCCCACTCCGGCAAGCGCACCTCTTCGCAGTGCTGCGCTACCGTCGAGGACGCACCATCGAGCTCCACCGGCAAGTGTAAGAAGGCAATGGCAGCTCCACCAGAGACCAAGAAGGTGTCCGCCAAGGAGGACGGCACTGGTGGTACCTTCACCATCAGTGCCACGCTCGATCCTAAATAGGAAAGCGCGCTCCTTGCTTTCTTGCGGGCAAATGTTGACGTGTTTGCGTGGCAACTGTCTGACATCCCCGGTGTTCCCAGGAAAGTAATTGAGCACCACCTTGCCGTCTGTCCTCATGCGTGGCCCATCAAGCAGAAAGTTAGGAAACAAGCAGTGGAGCGCCAAGAATTCATTGCAGAAGAGATCAAGAAGTTGGAAGCAGCAGGCCTTGTCAGAGGAGTGCTCTATCCTACGTGGTTGGCCAATCTTGTTGTCGTGCGCAAAGCCAACGGGAAATGGAGGCTTTGTATTGATTTTACCAATGTCAATAAAGCTTGTCCCAAAGACCCATTTCCCTTGCCGCGCATCAACCGGATTGTTGACTCCACAGTCGGATGTGACTTGCTTTTATTTCTTGATGCATACTCAGGATACCATCAGATCTTCATGGTAGAAGAAGATGAGGAGAAAACCGCGTTCATTACCCCATGTGGCACATACTGTTTTGTATGGATGCCCTTTGGTTTGAAGAATGCTGGTTCAACATTTGCAAGGGTAGTCCATCACGCTTTTGAGCCGCAAATGCACAGAAATGTGGAAGCCTGCATGGATGACATAGTGGTCAAGAGCCAGGACAAAGCAACCTTGATCCAAGATTTAGATGAAACCTTTGCGAATCTGCGCAAGATCAACCTCAAGCTGAACCCCGAGAAGTGCGTGTTTGGAGTCCCTTCCGGCAAGCTTCTCGGGTTCTTTGTGTCTCAGCGAGGGATTGAAGCCAATCCCGACAAGATCAAGGCCATTGAGCAGATTGAAGCACCAAAGCGCGTCAAGGATGTACGAAGACTTGCCGGTTGCGTGGCTGCTCTCAGCAGGTTTATCTCTAGATCTGCTGAGCGCGCCCTGCCGTTTTTCAAAATACTGAAAAAGGCAGGTCCAATGAAATGGACTTCGGAAGCGGAGGCTGCGCTGCAGGACTTGAAGAGATACCTGTCCTCCGCTCCAACACTTGTCGCACCTAGGCCACAAGAGAAGTTGCTGCTGTATATAGCGGCAACCAATCAAGTGGTTAGTGCTGCGTTAGTGGCGGAGAGGGAGGCAGATGATGAGCCAGCAACCACGGTAGATGCATCCAGCGACAAGCAGGGGGCTTCACCGACAAGCTCTGGTCCGGCAAGCTTCGGTCCCGACAAAGATGGATCTGCGCAGACACATAAGGAGGTGCAGAAGAGAATGGTGCAGCGCCCAGTTTACTTTGTCAGTTCCCTTTTGCAGGGGGCTTGGTCAAGGTATTCCGGGGTGCAGAAGTTGCTTTTCGGCCTTCTCATGGCCTCGAGAAAGCTGCGCCATTACTTCCAAGCACATGAGATCACAGTTGTCACTCGCTTTCCGTTGAAGAGGATACTACAAAATCCGGAAGCAACAGGCAGGATTGTCGAGTGGGCACTGGAACTGTCAAGCTTTGGCCTCAAGTCTGAGAGCACTTCAACTATCCAAAGCAGAGCATTGGCAGAATTCATAAAAGAATGGACGCCAACACCAGATGAAGAAATTCCAGAGACGAGCATCCCCGTCAAGGAGGCAAGCAAAGAGTGGCTGATGTACTTTGATGGTGCCTTTTCGCTGCAAGGCGCCGGTGCGAGCGTGCTGCTTGTCACGCCCACTGGAGAGCACCTCAAGTACGTAGTCCAGATGCACTTTCCCAAGGAGCAAGCAACGAACAATACTGCAGAGTATGAAGGCTTGCTTGCCGGTCTCAGGATCGCGGCAGACCTTGGGATTAAGAAACTCATTGTCAGGGGAGACTCACAGCTTGTCATCCACCAAGTAAACAAGAGTTACCAGAGTCCATTGATGGAAGCTTATGTTGATGAAGTGAGGAAGCTAGAAGAGCACTTTGACGGCCTACAGATGGAACATGTTCCAAGAGCTCAGAATGACATTGCTGATGGCCTGTCGAAGTGCGCTGCACTAAAGTTACCTGTGGAACCAGGGATCTTTGTGCTCAAGCTAACTCAGCCATCCGTAGCACCATCAACTGGATAGAGCAAGAAGGGAAAGTTGATTTTTGGTGACTGCTTTCCGGCAGAGCTTCCCGAAGCCGCCGCCAAGAAGGTCACCAAGATCAACGCCAAGAGTGCTGAGGAGCAGTCTGCTCCGGCAAACCTTATGGTTTGTTCCATCGCAGCAGACGCTCCCGACAAGCTTTGCCCCGGCAAGCTTGCCGGGGAACATCAAGCTCCGGCTGAGCCACAGGTTCTTGCCGTAGAAGCTGATGTTCCCGCAACAGCAGAAGTGCCTTTAGTCCTCGTTGTCGAGCCACGAGCTCCAGCATGGGCACAACAAATTATCCATTTCCTTCAGACAGGAGAACTTCCTGAAGAGCAAGAAGAAGCAGAAAAAGTAGCCCGGCAGTCAAGTATGTACCAGTTTGTCGACAACATACTGTACAGAAGGAGACTCAACAGTGTGAAATTGAAGTGTATTTGCCGGGAAGACGGACAAAAGCTGTTGGCAGAGATACATGGAGGCATATGTGGTCACCACATTGGCGCAAGAGCACTTGCCGGCAAAGCTTTCCGGCAAGGTTTCTTTTGGCCGACAGCCCTCTAGGATGCAACTGCACAAGTAACCAAGTGTGAAGCGTGCCAGTTCCATTCCAAGCAGATACACCAGCTAGCTCAAACTCTCCAGACAATCCCTTTATCCTGGCCATTTTCGGTCTGGGGGCTCGATATCCTCGGCCCCTTCCCCCGAGCTGTCGGGGGCTTTGAGTACTTATATGTTGCGGTCGATAAGTTCACAAAGTGGCCGGAAGTGGAACCAGTGAGGAAGGTGACAGCATAGTCAGCAGTCAAGTTCTTCAGGTCGATTGTTTGCCGTTTCGGGATCCCTAACAGGATCATCACCGACAACGGCACGCAATTCGCGAGACGCACCTTCATGTAGTACGTCCAAGATCTTGGCGCCAAGGTCTGCTTCGCTTCTGTTGCTCATCCGAGAAGCAACGGTCAAGCGGAGAGGGCAAACGCTGAAGTGCTGCGCGGGCTCAAGACGAGGACTTTCGACAGGCTGCACAAGTGCGGAAGAAACTGGATTGAGGAGCTGCCGGTGGCTCTTTGGTCGATCAGAACGACGCCAAATCGAGCCACTGGACAGACACCTTTCGCTCTAGTCTATGGAGCAGAGGCAGTTCTCCCCATGGAACTCGTATACGGGTCACCTCGAGTGCTCGCTTATGATGAGCTTGAGCAAGAGCAGCTGCGACAAGATGACGCGCTGCTCCTTGAGGAAGATCGTCTTCAGGCTGCGGTACAAGCTGCTCGATACCAGCAAGCTTTGCGCCGCTACCATAGCCGCAAAGTTAGTGCCAGAAGCTTCGAGGAAGGCGACCTTGTTCTTCGGCGCGTTCAGTCCGCCAAGAATTCCAACAAGTTGACGCCAAAGTGGGAAGGCCCTTATCGGGTGAAACGAGTCACTAGGCCCGGCGCTGTCCGCCTTGAGACCGAAGATGGCATTCCAGTGAGCAACTCCTGGAACATTGAGCATCTTCGTAAGTTTTACCCATAGGGCACGGTTGCCGGAACCCGTTCCGGCAACCACCTTTTGTACAAGTCTTGCCGATGTTGCATGTAATCCTTTGTACAAAGCCGGGCGCAGATCCCGTGCATAAGTAAAGCTCATGTGCTCCGCACATCTTGTCAATTCCATGCATTACATCTTTTCTTGTATGCGCTATCTGACACTTTGTGCAGCACCAACTCCCGGTAAGCAATAACAAGCCGTAAGGCTCCATATCATTATTTTCTCTTCTTTCTTTTTCTCAACAAAGGAAAGGAAGGTTCCCTCACGCACAAGTTCACCGGGGGGGG
>NC_041383.1:562353117-562355978 GCF_002162155.2 Triticum dicoccoides | reverse complement strand
AGAGGATTATGGTGTGGACAGGGCGTCGTTCAAAGAAGTTTCACCTTGCCGGGAAGCAAACAACAGAAAAGCTAAGTTGCCAAAGCTTGAGCAATTAGTTTTAATTCTTTTTAAGTTATCTTCCTCGAACGACCGTGCTTTGTATGGAAAACCTGTGCGCGGAGGAACCAACTCGTAGCTAGTTGTGCCCTTACTGTGTTTCGAGTCCGCTCAACAACTTAAGTGTGCTCCAACTAGTCGCGACAAGGTTTCTTGTCGGAGGCGGTACCGCCAGCAGGCTGCTGAAGTCCCGCACTCAGCGCTCGCGGCTCGGGTGCCTGCGCCGGCAAGTTTCCTAAAAGCGTAGGATAAAAACATACAAAGGAAGGAATCTAGTAAAGGAAATAACGTAGCAATCAATACCAGAAATAAAGTTATATTACAAGATAACTTGTCACAGCTCTAACAGACTGTTTTCATAACATGATTAGCAGCGACAAGGGAAAACAAGATAAAACGGGCGGCCTAGTCTACACGATCTCCCTCGACCCTCTTGATCCCGCTCACCTTGTCCACAATGGGTGCGACAAGGGCCTTGAGCGCTTCCACGTCGGCATCCGGCGGCAAGGACTTGAGGACGTTGGTGAAGTTGAGGCCTGGGTTGCGGAAGGCCACCTTCATCAGCACCTTCTGAAGAGCGCCGACACAAATCCTGCATGACTCGTCGGCCAGCTGCTTTGGGATCTTCTCCCGAAGCCGCAGGAGTGCCGTCGCCACGCCCTTGAAGAATAGGCTGAGCTTGGCGCTGGGTTGGAGATGCTCGTCGGAAGAGTACCCGAGGTCTTCCATCCCCAGCTGCGCCAGCTCCTCGTCGATGACTGCGGCGATGTTCACCAGACCCTCGGTCCAGTGCTCCACAGTCTCCTTGAATGCATTCTGGGTGACGGCGGTGCTCGCCAGCAGCGCCTCGTCGGCCTTGACCTTCTCTGACAAAGTCTTCTCCCGCTCCTTGGCGCCGTCCAGCGTCTGAGTTAGCGTGGTCAGCTTCAGCTCGAGATCCGCGTTGGAGTCCTTGGCGGCGCTGAGCTCCCTGCTCCTCTCAGCAAGAAGACCCTGCAGCTCACCCTGAGCAGCAGCATCCTTCTCGCGCTCGCGCTGGAGCGCGGCAAGCTCCTCGCCGCTCTTCTGGATGTTCGCCTCCAGCTGCGCCACCCTCGCCTCCAGTTCCTTCTTGGCGGCCTCTGCAGTTGCGGCAGCATCCCTTGCTTCCTTGAGAGTCCCGCCAAGTTTTTCCTCGCGCGCGACGAGCTCCTCCTCGTAGCTGTCAAGATAGGCCTTCCGCTGCACCAACTCGCCTTCTCGCGCGGACTGCTTCTTGGCAGCGAGCCTTTGTTCCTCCTCAACTTCGGCCTTCTCAAGAAGGAAGGCCGTACGCTCCTCTGCGAGTCTCTCCCGCTCCTGTGCCAGGGACCGGAGAGCTTCCTGGTTGATGCTCCGGAGCTCCTCTGTGCGCTTCTCCATATCCACTCCCGCCTTCGCGACAAGTGCTTCCCGGGAAGCCATCTTGGCTTGTCGGGCGCGGTAGAGTGACAGCAGCTTCCACAACAGCTCCTCCTCCTCAGGCTCACCACTACTGCTTGGCGCGTCGACCAAGGACAGCCTAGCGGAGGCGAGCAGCTCCTCATCGAAAGTCTCTCCTTCGACCCGCACCCTGGAGCTCGACGCCCAAGGGAGCTTGATGAAGATGTCGTCGCCGGCCTTCAAGTAGGCGCCGGGCTGAGGCTCTTCGGAGCCTGGCTCCGCAGCAGCGGCGGAGGGATCGGCGGTCGGTGCAGCGCCTGGCGCTCCTGCGGCCTCAGGGCCGTTAGTGCGATCGCCCGACCCCTCGCCAGCTTCTGTGCCGGCAGCCTTGGCGGCCTCCTCGCTGGCGGGTTCATCAGCATCGGCCCCTTCTTCGTTAACAGCGGCGTCGACGTTGCTGCCACGCGCGCCTTCCTCGCCGGCATCCTCAGTCTCCATTGGCTCCGCAGGAGATGGATCTGAAGAACGAAGAAGGGAGAAGAATCAAGCAAATGTGCAAGAAGAAAATCAGAAGAAGAAAAACCCAAGGGAAGTTTTTGGGCAAGAGGATTACCTGTACCAAGATCTGCAGTGGCGATCTCAGCCGCCGCGGGGTCGTTGGTGCTGTCCCTTGCCGGAGAGCTGCCCCTTGCTGGAGAGCGCTCCCTTCCCGGGGACTCCTCCCTTGGCGGTGTAGTCGAAGCAGATGGCACTTCGGGACCAGCTTCCGAGCGTTCTTGATGAGGCTGTTCTGCTCCTACACAAATCAACAGTCAAGATGTCAGTAGAGAAAGAAGCACTCATGCGCGCCCAACAGCAGAAAGTAAACTACAAACTTACGCTGGGAGCTGCACTGGGGGCTGCTTAGGGGAGTGGCTGCCGGGTCCGACAAGGTGGTCTCGGACCCACCCCCTGCTGGCACGGTGGGGTCATCCTCGATGACGATCACCGCGGCCTTAGCTCTCTTCGCCGCTCTTTGAGCCATCATCCTGAAAAGGAATAAGTTCAGATCGAAGCAAGTCAGGAACAAGATTGAAGAACAACAAGAATTGGAGGATCACAAGGACAACAAAGAAACTTACTCTTCTTCCTCCTCGTCGGAGCTGAGCGCTGAGAGATCGAAGTCCACCTCCCCTCCGATGCGGCGAGGCGGAGGAGTAGGATCCCTTGCCCGCTTGGCAGGGGCGGTGGCGGTGGACTTGGAAGATCCCGCTCCAGTTGCCGCAGCAGCATGGGGCGCTCCTGCGGCAACGGTACTTGCCGCGGTAGAGCGTGTCGCGCCAAAGATGTCGGGGGAAACTGATCCACGAACACCTATGGGA
>NC_041383.1:562255969-562352834 GCF_002162155.2 Triticum dicoccoides | reverse complement strand
CCCTTTTCCGCCACTTCTTCATGCCTCAGGTCGAGAGAGGAGAGCCGCTTGCCGGGGGGATCGCCTGGATCTCGAGAGCCGGCAAGAAGGAAGCGTATCTGGAGGGGGAACTCCGCAGCAAGCGGGAGGAGTGGAGAGCGGAGTGGTGTTGGATCGTCGAGGAGAACCCGCAGCCGTTCACTGCCGTGCGCCAAGCCCCAATAGTGCGTGGCAATGATTGGAGCAACCTGGCCCCGGAAGACAAGAGGCTGAAGATCGCCACCACCAGGATCCTTCGCCAGGCTTACTGTAGGCGCTGTCGGAGCAGATTTCCTTCGCCGCCGCATCGCCCCCCTGCAGGAGAGGGGGAGGCCCGCCTGGGAGTTCAAGAACTCGGCGGACATCATGAGGCTGCGGCCGGGCCCTAACTTCAATTTCACCGTCCTGGAGCTGGACGCGATGCTCACGGAGTTGTTCAAACGCGACCCCCAGCACCCATTTACGTTGCCGAGGGGCGTCGTTCCTTTGTGCAATAACTCTTTGCTTGACCGGATCCGTGCCATGATGCCGTTGTGCGACTCACACGGCATCGCCCCAACTTGGCAAGAACCTGCGGATGATGTCGTGCAAGCGTTCTTCGACAACTTGGAAGAAGTGCCCGTCCGCGCCGACGAGCAGAAGAGCCTCACCCGCGACACCACCGACAGGAGCTGCGGCGCATCGCCACTAGGGCGGAAGAGGCTGCGGCAGCGACTGCCGCGGGTGGATTCGGGTTCACCTTGGAGGAGGCCGAGGCGGTGGAGGCGGTAAACCTTGCCGAGCGCGAGGTGTTCGCCGGCGAGGAAGAGCCTGCCGCGCCTGAAGACGAGCCGAGCGAGCCCGGCGAGGAGGAGCCCGAGCCCTCAGAAAGCTTGCCGCAGGCGGAGCCCCCGGCCCCGCCAAGAAGGCGTCTTCACAGGGCCGCGGACGTGGCGGGGCAGCAGGCGGATCAACAGCCGCCGAGCCGCGCGACACGCTCTACCGCGGCAAGTACCGTTGCCGCGGGAGCGCCCCACGCTGCTGCGGCAACTTGAGCGGGATCTTCCCGGTCCACAGCCATCGCCCCTGCCAAGCGGGCAAGGGATCCTACTCCTCCGCCTCCCCGCACCGGAGGGGAGGCGGACTTCGATCTCTCCGCGCTCAGCTCCGACGAGGAGGAAGAAGAGTAAGTTTCTTTGCTGTCCTTGTAATCCTCCAATTCTTGTTGTTCTTCAATCTTGTTCCTGACTTGCTTCGATTTGAACTTATTCCTTTTCAGGATGCTGGCTCAAAGAGCAGCGAAGAGAGCCAAGGCCGCGGTGATCGTCATCGAGGATGACCCCACCGTGCCAGCAGGGGGTGGGTCCGAGACCACCTTGTCGGACCCGACAGCCACTCCCCTAAGCAGCCCCCAGTGCAGCCCCCAGCGTAAGTTTGTAGTTTACTTTCTGCTGTTGGGCGCGCATGAGTGCTTCTTTCTCTACTGACATCTTGACTTTTGATTTGTGTAGGAGCAGAACAGCCTCATCAAGAACGCCCGGAAGCTGGTCCCGAAGTGCCATCTGCTTCGACTACGCCGCCAAGGGAGGAGTCCTCGGCAAGGGAGCGCTCTCTGGCAAGGGAGAACTCTCCGGCAAGGGGCAGCTCTCCGGCAAGGGACAGCACCAACGACCCCGCGGCGGCTGAGACCGCAACTGCAGATCTTGGTACAGGTAATCCTCTTGCCCAAAAACTTCCCTTGGGTTTTTCTTCTTCTGATTTTCTTCTTGCACATTTGCTTGATTCTTCTCCCTTCTTCGTTCTTCAGATCCATCTGCCGCGGAGCCAATGGAGACTGAGGACGCCGGCGAGGAAGGCGCGCGTGGCAGCAACGTCGACGCCGCCGTTAACGAAGAAGGGGCCAGTGCTGATGAACCCGCCGGCGAGGAGGCCGCCAAGGCTGCCGGCGCAGAATCTGGCGAGGGGTCGGGCGATCGCACTGACGGTCCTGAGGCCGCAGGAGCGCCAGGCGCTGCACCGACCACCGATCCCTCCGCCGCTGCTGCGGAGCCAGGCTCCGAAGAGCCTCAGCCCGACGCCTACTTGAAGGCCGGCGACGGCATCTTCATCAAGCTCCCCTGGGCGTCGAGCTCCAGGGCGCCGGTCGAAGCAGAGACTTTCGACGAGGAGCTGCTCGCCTCCGCTGGGCTGTTCTTGGTCGACGCGCCAAGTAGTAGTGGCGAGCCTGAGGAGGAGCAGCTGCTGCGGAAGCTGCTGTCACTCTACCGCGCCCGACAAGCCAAGCTGGCTTCTCGGGAAGCACTTGTCGTGAAGGCGGGAGTGGATATGGAGAAGCGCACAGAGGAGCTCCGGAGCATCAACCAGGAAGCTCTCCGGTCCCTGGCAGAGGAGCGGGAGAGACTCGCAGAGGAGCGTACGGCCTTCCTTCTTGAGAAGGCCGAAGTTGAGGAGGAACAAAGGCTCGCTGCCGAGAAGCAGTCCGCGCGAGAAGGCGAGTTGGTGCAGCGGAAGGCCTATCTTGACAGCTACGAGGAGGAGCTCGTCGCGCGCGAGGAAAAACTTGGCGGGACTGTCAAGGAAGCAAGGGATGCTGCCGCAACTGCAGAGGCCGCCAAGAAGGAGCTGGAGGCGAGGGTGGCGCAGCTGGAGGCGAACATCCAGAAGAGCGGCGAGGAGCTTGCCGCGCTCCAGCGCGAGCGCGAGAAGGATGCTGCTGCTCATGGTGAGCTGCAGGGTCTTCTCGCTAAGAGGAGCAGGGAGCTCAGCACCGCCAAGGACTCCAACGCGGATCTCGAGCTGAAGCTGACCACGCTAACTCAGACGCTGGACGGCGCCAAGGAGCGGGAGAAGACTTTGTCGGAGAAGGTCAAGGCCGACGAGGCGCTGCTGGCGAGCATCGCCGTCACCCAGAATGCATTCAAGGAGACTGTGGAGCACTGGACCGAGGGTCTGGTGAACATCGCCGCAGTCATCGACGGGGAGCTGGCGCAGCTGGGGATGGAAGACCTCGGGTACTCTTCCGACGAGCATCTCCAACCCAGCGCCAAGCTCAGCCTATTCTTCAAGGGCGTGGCGACGGCACTCCAGCGGCTTCGGGAGAAGATCCCAAAGCAGCTGGCCGACGAGTCACGCAGGATTTGTGCCGGCGCTCTTCAGAAGGTGCTGATGAAGGTGGCCTTCCGCAACCCAGGCCTCAACTTCACCAACATCCTCAAGTCCTTGCCGCCGGATGCCGACGTGGAAGCGCTCAAGGCCCTTGTCGCACCCATTGTGGACAAGGTGAGCGGGATCAAGAGGGTCGAGGGCGATCGTGTAGACTAGGCCGCCCGTTTTATCTTGTTTTCCCTTGTCGCTGCTAATCATGTTATGAAAACAGTCTGTTAGAGCTGCGACAAGTTATCTTGTAATATAACTTTATTTCTGGTATTGATTGCTACGTTATTTCCTTTACTAGATTCCTTCCTTTGTATGTTTTTACCCTACGCTTTTAGGAAACTTGCCGGCGCAGGCACCCGAGCCGCGAGCGCTGAGTGCGGGACTTCAACAGCCTGCTGGCGGTGCCGCCTCCGACAAGAAACCTTGTCGCGACTAGCTGCAGCACACTTAAGTTGTTGAGCGGACTCGAAACAAAGTAAGGGCGCAACTAGCTACGAGTTGGTTCCTCCGCACACAGGTTTTCCATACAAAGCACGGCCGTTCGAGGAAGATAACTTAAAAAGAATTAAAACTAATTGCTCAAGCTTTGGCAACTTAGCTCTTCTGTTGTTTGCTTCCCGGCAAGGTGAAACTTCTTTGAACGACGCCCTGTCCACACCATAATCCTCTCCTTTCCCCCCCGGTGAACTTGTGCGCGAGGGAACCTTCCTTTCCTTTGTTGAGAAAAAGAAAGAAGAGAAAATAATGATATGGAGCCTTACGGCTTGTTATTGCTTACCGGGAGTTGGTGCTGCACAAAGTGTCAGATAGCGCATACAAGAAAAAGATGTAATGCATGGAATTGACAAGATGTGCGGAGCACATGAGCTTTACTTATGCACGGGATCTGCGCCCGGCTTTGTACAAAGGATTACATGCAACATCGGCAAGACTTGTACAAAAGGTGGTTGCCGGAACGGGTTCCGGCAACCGCGCCCTATGGGTAAAACTTACGAAGATGCTCAATGTTCCAGGAGTTGCTCACTGGAATGCCATCTTCGGTCTCAAGGCGCACAGCGCCGGGCCTAGTGACTCGTTTCACCCGATAAGGGCCTTCCCACTTTGGCGTCAACTTGTTGGAATTCTTGGCAGACTAAACGCGCCAAAGAACAAGGTCACCTTCCTTGAAGCTTCTGGCATTAACTTTGCGGCTATGGTAGCGGCGCAAAGCTTACTGGTATCGAGCAGCTCGTACCGCAGCCTGAAGACGATCTTCCTCAAGGAGCAGCGCCTCATCTTGTCGCAACTGCTCTTGCTCAAGCTCATCATAAGCGAGCACTCGAGGTGACCCGTATACGAGTTCCGTGGGGAGAACTGCCTCTGCTCCATAGACTAGAGCAAAAGGTGTCTGTCCAGTGGCTCAATTTGGCGTCGTTCTGATCGACCAAAGAGCCACCGGCAGCTCCTCGATCCAGTTTCTTCCGCACTTGTGCAGCCTGTCGAAAGTCCTGGTCTTGAGCCCGCGCAGCACTTCAGCGTTTGCCCTCTCCGCTTGACCGTTGCTTCTCGGATGAGCAACAGAAGCGAAGGAGACCTTGGCGCCAACATCTTGGACGTACTGCATGAAGGTGCGGCTCGCGAATTGCGTGCCGTTGTCGGTGATGATCCTGTTAGGGATCCCGAAACGGCAAACAATCAACCTGAAGAACTTGACTGCTGACTGTGCTGTCACCTTCCTCACTGCTTCCACTTCCGACCACTTTGTGAACTTATCGACCGCAACGTATAAGTACTCAAAGCCCCCGACAGCTCGGGGGAAGGGGCCTAGGATATCGAGCCCCCAGATCGAAATTGGCCAAGATAAAGGGATCGTCTAGAGAGCTTGAGCTGGCTGGTGTATCTGCTTGGAATGGAACTGGCACGCTTCACACTTGGTTACTTGTGCAGTTGCATCCTGGAGGGCTGTCGGCCAAAAGAAACCTTGCCGGAAAGCTTTGCCGGCAAGTGCTCTTGCGCCAATGTGATGACCACATATGCCTCCATGTATCTCTGCCAACAGCTTTTGTCCGTCTTCCCGGCAAATACACTTCAATTTCACACCGTTGAGTCTCCTTCTGTACAGTATGTTGTCGACAAACTGGTACATACTTGACTACTGGGCTACTTTTTCCGCTTCTTCTTGCTCGCCGGGAAGTTCTCCTGTCTGAAGGAAATGGACAATTTGCTATGCCCATGCTGGAGCTCGTGGCTCGACAACGAGGACTAAAGGCACTTCTGCTGCTGCGGGAACATCAGCTTCTACGGCAAGAACCTGTGGCTCAGCCGGAGCTTGATGTTCCCCGGCAAGCTTGCCGGGGCAAAGCTTGTCGGGAGCGTCTGCTACGACGGAACAAACCATAAGGTTTCCCGGAGCAGACTGCTCCTCAGCACTCTTGGCGTTGATCTTGGTGACCTTCTTGGCGGCGGCTTCGGGAAGCTCTGCCAGAAAGTAGTCACCAGAAATCAACTTTCTCTTCTTGCTCTGTCCAGTTGATGGTGCTACGGATGGCTGAGTTAGCTTGAGCACAAAGATCCCTGGTTCCACAGGTAACTTTAGCGCAGCGCACTTTGACAGGCCATCAGCAATGTCATTCTGAGCTCTTGGAACATGTTCCATCTGTAGGCCATCAAAGTGCTCTTCTAGCTTCCTCACTTCATCAACATAAGCTTCCATCAATGGACTCTGGTAACTCTTGTTTACTTGGCGGACGACAAACTGTGAGTCTCCCCTGACAATGAGTTCCTTAATCCCAAGGTCTGCCGCGATCCTGAGACCGGCAAGCAAGCCTTCATACTCTGCAGTATTGTTTGTTGCTTGCTCCTTGGGAAAGTGCATCTGGACTACGTACTTGAGGTGCTCTCCGGTGGGCGCGACAAGCAGCACGCCCGCACCGGCGCCTTGCAGCAAAAAGGCACCATCAAAGTACATCAGCCACTCTTTGCTTGCCTCCTTGATGGGGATGCTCGTCTCTGGAATTTCTTCATCTGGTGTTGGCGTCCATTCTGCTATGAATTCTGCCAATGCTCTGCTTTGGATAGTTGAAGTGCTCTCAAACTTGAGGCCAAAGCTTGACAGTTCCAGTGCCCACTCGACAATCCTGCCTGTTGCTTCCGGATTTTGTAGTATCCTCTTCAACGGAAAGCGAGTGACAACTGTGATCTCATGTGCTTGGAAGTAATGGCACAGCTTTCTCGAGGCAATGAGAAGGCCGAAAAGCAACTTCTGCACCCCGGAATACCTTGACCTAGCCCCCTGCAAAAGGGAACTGACAAAGTAAACTGGGCACTGCACCATTCTCTTCTGCACCTCCTTATGTGTCTGCGCAGATCCATCTTTGTCAGGACCGAAGCTTGCCGGACCAGAGCTTGTCGGACCAGAGCTTGTCGGTGAAGCCCCCTGCTTGTCGCTGGATGCATCTGCCGTGGTTGCTGGCTCATCATCTGCCTTCCTCTCCGCCACTAACGCAGCACTAACCACTTGATTGGTTGCCGCTATATACAACAGCAACTTCTCTTGTGGCCTAGGTGCGACAAGTGTTGGAGCGGAGGACAGGTATCTCTTCAAGTCCTGCAGCGCAACCTCCGCTTCCGGAGTCCATTTCATTGGACCTGCCTTTTTCAGTATTTTGAAAAATGGCAGGGCGCGCTCAGCAGATCTAGAGATAAACATGCTGAGAGCAGCCACGCAACCGGCAAGTCTTCGTACATCCTTGACGCGCTTTGGTGCTTCAATCTGCTCAATGGCCTTGATCTTGTCGGGATTGGCTTCAATCCCTCGCTGAGACACAAAGAACCCGAGAAGCTTGCCGGAAGGGACTCCAAACACGCACTTCTCGGGGTTCAGCTTGAGGTTGATCTTGCGCAGATTCGCAAAGGTTTCATCTAAATCTTGGATCAAGGTTGCTTTGTCCTGGCTCTTGACCACTATGTCATCCATGTAGGCTTCCACATTTCTGTGCATTTGCGGCTCAAAAGCGTGATGGACTACCCTTGCAAATGTTGAACCAGCATTCTTCAAACCAAAGGGCATCCGTACAAAATAGTATGTGCCACATGGGGTAATGAACGCGGTTTTCTCCACATCTTCTTCTGCCAAGAAGATCTGATGGTATCCTGAGTATGCATCAAGAAATGAAAGCAAGTCACATCCGGCTGTGGAGTCAACAATCTGGTCGATGCGCGGCAAGGGAAATGGGTCTTTGGGACAAGCTTTATTGACATCGGTAAAATCAATACAAAGCCTCCATTTCCCGTTGGCTTTGCGCACGACAATAGGATTGGCCAACCACGTAGGATGGACGGCAAGGTGGTGCTCAATTACTTTCCTGGGAACACCGGGGATGTCAGACGGTTGCCACGCAAACACGTCAACATTCGCCCACAGGAAAGCAACGAGCGCGCTTTCCTATTTAGGATCGAGCGTGGCACTGATGGTGAAGGTACCACCAGTGCCGTCCTCCTTGGCGGACACCTTCTTGGTCTCTGGTGGAGCTGCCATTGCCTTCTTACACTTGCCGGTGGAGCTTGATGGTGCGTCCTCGACGGTAGCGCAGCACTGCGAAGAGGTGCGCTTGCCGGAGTGGGCCTCAGAGCTCTTGCTGGACTTGGCCTTCTTCTTCCCCCCGGGAGCTTCAGCGGCAAGTGACTTGCGATCAGCGGCGGCTGCTGCTTCCCGGTAGATCTTATCGGCGCAGATAAGGGCATCTTTCTTGTCGCCAGGGACAGAGATGACACTTATCGGGCCTGGCATCTTCAGAATGTTGTAGGCATAGTGAGAGGCTGCCATGAACTTGGCGAGCGCTGGACGGCCAAGTATCCCATTGTAGGGCAATGGAAAGTCAGCAACGTCAAAAGTGACCCTCTCAGTCCTGAAGTTCAGCTCGCTGCCAAATGTTACCGGCAACGTGATCTTTCCCTTCGGCTTGCTCCTTCCCGGGTTGATTCCTTGGAATGTGCCGGTCTCTTCGAGCTCGCTGTCAGGGATCTGGAGTTTCTGGAGCACCGCAGAGGAGATCAGGTTCAGGCCGGCCCCGCCGTCAACTAACATCTTGGTGACCTTGAGGTTGCGGATAGTTGGTGAAACCAACATCGGCAAGCACCCGACCGCAGTTATGCGATAAGGGTGGTCCTCAATATCAAAGATGATAGGCGTGCTGGACCATTTCAGAGGCTTGCGCGACTCGACGGGTGGTTCCGCTGCATTGACTTCCTGCACCCACTGCTTGAGCTGGCGGTGCGAAGTATGCAGAGAAGCACCACCGTCAATGCATAGGACCTCTGTAGCCTTCTGGAACTCCTGCTCGTTGGTCTCGTCATCATCCATGTCTTCGTCGTCTTCGTCTTCATCCTTGTCACGGCCGCGGGGAGGCCTGTCTCCCTGCCGCTGCTTGGCCTTGCCGCGGCGTCCTCCCTGGCCGGGACGCTTCTTGTCGGATCCTCCAGCACCCTCTTGGGCCTTCTCCTTGTCGCGCCGCTCGTATTCAGCTTTCTGCTGCTCAACAAGCTGCTCAACCTTCTTGCAGCTCTGGAGATCATGGCCCTTGGTGCGGTGGATCTTGCAGTACTGCTTGTTGGTGTCGTCCTGCTTGTCGGCAACTGCCGCCTCCGCGGCAACCTCCTTGCCTGAGCTGCCAGCTTTGGGCGTCTTGCCGGACTGCTCAACGACCAACACCTCTTTGCCTTTCTTTTTCCTGTTATTCCGCCGCCGGTTTTTCCTTGCCGGGGCGGCATCCTCACTGTCGGATCCTCCTGCTCCTACATTCTCTCCGGGGAGTCTCCTCCCTTCCTCAGCACGTGCGCACTTGTCGGCCAGGGCATATAGCTCACTGACGTCTCTAATCTTGCACATCGCCATCTCCTCCCGCATCCTGCGGTTCCGCATGTTCTGATGAAACGCGCTGATCACCGCGGCAGGGTGGACATCTGGGATGTTGTGCTGTACGTTGCTGAATCTCTGAATGTACTTGCGTAGGGGTTCTCCTTCCTTCTGGGCGAGCAAGTGAAGGTCACTCTCTTGGCCAGGAGGCTTGTGGCCGCCTGTGAAGGTGCCGACAAACTGATGGCACAGGTCAGCCCAGGAGGATATGGAGTTGTCCGGCAAGTGCATGAGCCAGGATCTGACGTTGGGTTTGAGCACCAATGGGAAGTAGCTGGCAAGGATCTTGTCGTCTCGCCCCCCGACAGCCTGCACCGTGATGGTGTAGATGCTGAGGAACTCCGACGGGTGTGTCTTGCCGTCGTACTTCTCCGGCACATCTGGCTTGAAGTTCTTCGTGCTGGGCCACTGGACTCGCCGCAGCTCACGAGTGAATGCAGCACAACCTACCGCGTACGGCAAGTCGCATGGTTCCCCTGGCGCATGCGTGTCAACAGAGGGCCCAGCGCGCTTGTCGGATTGACGTCGCGCTTCTCTTCAGCGCTCGATGCGAGTACGAGCATCTTCTTGTTGTCGATCGTGAAGAACTTGGCATTGATCGCGACGAGCTCGTGGATCCGACGATGCGGTGGAGTCGCTGTCGAGGTGGATCCGACGAGTCGGCGATCTTGGCCTTTGGGGTGGTGATTGCATGGTGGTTGCACCTCCACCAGTCTCGTCGCCACCGGCTCGCGCCTGGCAACCCTGCCGCAGCGGCGACTTGCTCGGCTGCCTCGGAGTGTCGCCGTTGGCGTAGCCGATGAGACTCTGAATGGTGGCCCTCCATTGGTCGAGCTTGTCTTCCGCAGGAGGGTAATCCAGGAGCAGCTGAGCTCGCGCTAAAGCTTCTGCTGGAGTGGTGGGCGGTAGTGGCGAACGGTGCGAGGAGCGGGATATGCTCGGACTTCTAACTATGTTAGAAGGAGCAGTACCCCGTCCAGGCGACCGTACTTCACTCGTGCCAGCATGTTGGCGTGCATGCTGATCTTGAGCGTCCCGAGACCCACCAGCTTGATCTTGGTCCAACAAGCGTATGGTACTGCGAATACCATGACGCTGTCGGTCTTGCGTCTCCTGAGAGGGACGCGGCGGATGCGAAGACGCTAAGGTTTGTGCAGCCTTGTCCTTGGACCTGGCAGCATCGTGAGCATCCTCGCCGATGTCCGTTCTTCCACCAACGTCAACCCCACCACCAGTTTGCTTTGGTGGCGGTGAGATCGACGCGGATGGAGCAGCTGCCTCCGAAGCCTTCTTCTTCGGTGGCATGTTGATGAAGAAAACGAAGATCTAGCTCGTGTGCACACCAGATCAGGTTCACACAACCTTGACGCACCCCTACCTGGCGCGCCAAAGATGTCGGGGAAACTGATCCACGAACACCTATGGGACCGGAGCCCCTTTCGGTTCGGCGGGGGGGCGGAGATCGCACGAAGAGCAGATCGAGGCGGAGCACACGAGCAGTTTACCCAGCTTCGGAGCTCTCCGGAGAGATAACACTCCTACTGCTGCTTGTCTGATTCTATTATGTTCTTGCTCCAGAGCGAGCTAAGTGTTTTTCTGGCTTATGAAAGAGTCGAACCCCTTCTACGTTGCGCATGGGCCTCTTTTATACGTTAAAGGGGTCACCGATAGGTGGCAACGCAGAGAAGGGTACAAATGTAAAAAGTGAGGTGGTTGGTACAGTCACTTGTACAGTGTTTCCTACCTAACCCTGACGGCAGGGGACGAGGGCATTAAATGCCCATCTGCGTCGCCCAAACAGTGCAGGAAAAGTACCGTCAGGGACGCCTCCGTTCGCCATGATGGCGATCTTGTCAGCGTCGCATGCCACTGCACACCCCTGGCTGCACAGCCTCCCGCCACGCGTGCCTGGAAAAGCCCTCAGGGCGACACGTTGGTGGATGCGCTAGAGCGCGGGCGCAGAGTGGCCGCCTGCCGCGGCAAGCGCCTTGCCGCGGCCGTTGTCTTGTCGGGCCCGGAAGCTTGTCGCTCGCCGAGCCTTGAGGTGCCTTGGTTGGCCTTCCCGGCAAGCTCCTCTTGCCGGGGCCTTGTCTCTTGAGCTTAAATACCTTGTTCTTGAATGGCTCCAAAGGAGCCAAGGAGGATCTTGGCAGTCACCCGACAAGCCCTTGCCGCGGGGCGCTGCAACTGCCCGTGCACAAGTTCGGGGTACTAGGGTACCCCTATTCTAGTACACCGACATATGTCGTGCGAAAAACATTGTCCAATTTGGGCCAAGCTTTATCACAAACCTCTTACAAACTGGAGCTTCTCCCAAAGAAGCCTTGTGGTTCCGATAGGGAAACATGTTCCCCTTGTGGTGAAACGTAATCACTGCCTCTTTTCGCCTTGTATTTTCTTCTACGGGCAACATGGAACGATGGGATATCCGTGCTAAAATTTAAACTTATTCCGGGTTCGTTTGGCCTTTTTATACACTAATTGAGTTTCCTAGGCATTTAATGTCCATAATTCAAATCTGAACTACAAATACATGCTCCAGTTCACCAAAATGGCTAGAAAAATTATACATGTGTCCTTGGGTGCATGTTTAGGTCCCATGCCAGGAATGGGAACGAATTACAAACGTACCGGCGTCCTGGCTCATCCTCAACCATTTGGAATCTTGGTTTTTAAATCCCCATAAATCCAGAACTCACCAAAAAGTCATCAAAGGTGACATGGTGTCATGTCATCGCACATATATGTCGTGGGAAAAACATTGTCAGTTTGGGCCAAGCTTTATTACAAACCTCTTACAAACCGGAGCTTCTCTCAAAGAAGCCTCATGGTTCCAATAGGGAAATGTGTTCCCCTTGTGGCGAAACATAATCACTGCCTCTTTTCGCCTTGTATTTTCTTCTACGGGCACATGGAATGACAGGATATCCATGCTGAAATTTAAACTTATTTAGGGTTCGTTTGGGCTTTTTATACACTAATTGAGTTTCCTAGACATTTAATGTCCATAATTCAAATCTGAACTACAAATACATGCTCCAGTTCACCAAAATGGCTAAAAAATTATACATGTGTCCTTGGGTGCATGTTTAGGTCCCATGCCAGGAATGAGAACAAATTACAACCGTACCAGCGTCCTGACTCATCCTCAAACATTTGTAATCTCGGTTTTTAAATCCCCATAAATCCAAAACTGACCAAAAAGTCATCAAAGGTGGCATGGTGTCACGTCATGGCACATATATGTCGTGGTAAAAACATTGCCAATTTGGGACAAGATTTATTACAAACCTTTTATAAACAGGAGCTTCTCTCAAAGAAGCCTCATGGTTCCGATAGGGAAACATGCTCCCCCTTGTGGCGAAACGTAATCACTGCCTCTTTTCGCCTTGTATTTTCTTCTACGGGCAACATGGAACGACTTGATATCCATGCTGAAATTTAAACTTATTCAGGGTTCGTTTGGCCTTTTTATACACTAATTGAGTTTCCTAGGGATTTAATGTCCATAATTCAAATCTAATCTACAAATACATGCTCCAGCTCACCAAAAAGGCTAGAAAAATTATAAATGTGTCCTTAGGTGCATGTTTAGGTCCCATGCCAGGAATGGGAACGAACTACAACCATATCGCCGTCCTGGCTCATCCTCAAGCATTTGGAATCTCGGTTTTTAAATCCCCATAAATCCAAAACTCACCAAAAAGTCATCAAAGGTGGCATGGTGTCACGTTATGGCACATATATGTCGTGGTAAAAACATTGCCAATTTGGTCCAAACTTTATTACAAACCTCTTACAAACCGGAGCCTGTCGCAAGAACCCTCGTGGTTTCGATAGGGAAATGTGTCCCCTTGTGGGCCAAAAGATAATCGCTCCATCTTCTAGCCTCGTATTTTCTTCTACATGCAACACGGAACAACAGGAGATTCGCGCTGAACTTTGAAATTATTCAGGGTTCGTTTGACCCTTTTGATTCATTAATTGAGTTTTCTAGGCATTTAATGTCCATAATTCAAATCCGAGCTACAAATACATGCTCCAGTGCACCAAAATGGCTAGAAAAAACGTTCATTTGTCCTTGGGGGTGCATGTTTAGGTCCCTTGGAACGAATGGGAATGAATTCAACCGTCTCGCCATCCTGCCTTGGCCACAAACATTGCGAATCTTGGTTTTTAAATCTCTGTAAATCCAAAACTCACCAGGAAATCATGAAACTTGGCAGGGTGTCACAACATGGTATATATAATTGTCCAATTTGGGTGAAGCTATATTACAAACCTGTTACAAACCAAAGGTTCTCGCAACCCTTGTGGTTTCGGTGGGGGAAACGATAATTGCTGCCTCTTCTCGCCTTGAACTTTGTTTTCTATAGGCAACATGGAATAACAGGAGTGTCGTGCTGAAATTTGAAACTGTTCAGGTTTTGTTTAGCCGTTGTATATATTACTAATTAAGTTTTCTACTCATTTAATGTAGTCCATAATTCAAATTTGAACTACAAGCACATGCTCCAGTGAAGCTAAATGGGTGGGAAATCGTACATGTGCCATTGGGTGCATGTTTTGGTCTCATTTAAGGAATGTGAATGAATTACAAACTTCTTGTCGTCCTGAAACATTGAGAATCTCGATTTTTAAATCCCAGTAAATCAAAAACTCACCCAAAAACATGAAACTTGGCCTGGTTTCATGACATGGCACATATATGCCTTGGTAAAAAATTTTGTCCAGTTTGAGAAGAGGCGCTCACATTAGTAGCCAATGAAGTCCTTTTTGAAACAAAAAGCTGACACATTAATATCGCAAACGGTTGTATTATATGAACCGTGCCAAAATTTAACCAACTCGATGGCGTGCGTGCATCTGTTTGATTAGACGGGACAAGCGCGAGAATTCCGCCGTGCAGGCTCGACGGGACGCGTGCGAGCAGTCCACCGCGCAGGCTCGACAGGACACGTGCGAGCAGCAAGGCCGCCCATGCACACCGAGAAGCGAGCTCTTTGACCTCCATGCACCAGCCGCCGCCCGCCTCGCTCAGAACTTCTCCATTAATGGGTTAATTAAAGCACCTGGATGGAGGGTGTTTGCTTGTGATCCCATGGCAACATTTTCTTTGTTCGTGTTTCAACTCGTATTTTGGCCTAATTTAAATTGCCATATAGGGCAATGGTTAATACGACGACAAATAAAATGGTAACAGATAGTACGGCAACAAATTTCCAATGGTGCAGATAATAATTGTCTTACATATTCCGGATAATTTAAAATGCCACATGCAGCTAATCCCGGAAGACACGGGGGCGAGAGAAGAAGGAAATCGCAGACAATGATCTGGGTCGCTACTGTATCTACTCTTCGATGGATTGCCGGGCGACAACATCCTCCAGCTCCTTCTTCAATTCCTCACGACTTTGCTTGAAAGCAGCCACGAATTCCTCCACCTCCTACTCGTGCTCGATCCAGAGCTTCCTCAAGTCACCCATCAATTCCTCAACGACAGCTGTCAGCGTCATCCCCGAGGCACTTCTCTGCTCATGCAGCATCTTCCAGCCGGTGGCCTCCTCCTCCTTCGCGGCGAGCGCCTTGAGGAGCTTCGCATTGTCACCCAGGAGTTGCTGGACAAGGCCGGTCGCCTTGTCAACCGAGGCATCGCTGATCTCGAGCAACTTCATCAAGCTATCAACCAGCTCCTGCTGCTTAATGAGGCCAGCGAGAATGTCGTCGTTGCCAACCAAGGACTTCAGCAATGCCAACTCGTCATGATCGCCGACGCGGCGAGTGAACTTGTGAGAGCCCTCGCGTGCCCGTTAGAGCTCGTTCGAGGGCTCCGTGGCGAGCCGGGACATCTCTGCTGGGGCTGCTACTTCGTGACGGGACCTCTCTAGTGCTTCTGCAGCCTTGGTCTTTGCTGCCTGGTTATATGTCCACCCGAAACTCCTCCTACCGGTCATGGTGGAACAACTTGACAGGAAAGACCAATTTTGTGGGTGATGAGGAGAGGAACTATGAAGTAATTTTCGAGTCGGCAGTTTTTATAGCCCGGTGCTAAGTGTGAACACATATTAGTTTGATCGGTGTGAACACATATTAGTTTGATCTGTGTGAACAGATTTGCATTACTTATTGTGTTGTAATTTGCAATGTGACGAGAAACAAAGTCAAAATTTATTGATGGTTCTGGACCTACAAAGCCCCGTTTCTATTGTTCTGCCTCACAGCAAACAGTTCTTTTGGATCAACCGTATGCCATGCATCGGAAGCCCGAAACGTGGGCCCTTGTTCTCGGATGTATGTGTACGTGTCTGCCCACTATCACACACGGTCATGATATCACCATCGTGTCCTATGGATGCGCCATCACATCTCCCACGGGGTGCTAGAAGGTTGGCCACGTGGTTGCTCGCCGTTGAGGAGGCCGCGGCGCCCTTTGCTCGCGTCCGTCCACATGTTTTGCTCGCATTTGAGGCGACCGCGGTGCGCTCCACTCTAGCGTCCCTGCGTGCGCTCTGCTCGTCGTTGAGGCAAATTTACAATGGCAACGATTAATAATTGTATTACATATTCAGGATAATTTAAAATGCCACATGCGGCAAGACACAAAACACTCACGACCTACTTTTGCATACAATTATAATAAAATATAGGCTAAAAGGCTGAGCCGGCGGCCTTCCGATGATGATCTTCTCGGACTCCATGATCAACATATCACCCTTGCGACCGTTCATTATGTGTAACTTACTAATCATTGCACACGAGTACTCGCAGACGCATTGTGTGCGATATTCCTAGCCACCGCAAGCAACTAGTTTGCATTTTTCAAAGTTTTTTGTACGAACAGAATCACACATGAACTTACTATATTAACCAACTGTGTTATAATTTCTATCGCAAATAGTTCATCCGAGTGAGCTGTTTGCTGCGTATCACACACCTCTAGTTTACAAGAATCCTTTGTGTTCTTTTGGCTCATCGCAAATGCCGCATATCACACACATCTTGTTAAGATGAACCGTTTTCGTTCTCTTGCGTAATCGAAAATAGTTTGTCCGAGTGAACCGTATGCCGTATATGACACACACCTTGATCTGGCTAACCGTTTCTGATGCATTCCCTAATAGCACACAGTTCATCAGAGCAAACTATATGTCGTATATCGTACAAACATTGATATGGCTGCCCATTTCTGTTGTTCTTGCTTATTGCAAACAATTCTGCTGGATCAACTGTATGCCCAACATCACCCACGTAACTAAAATCTGAACCGTGTTTGATGTCTCCGCCATCGCAAACGTTTTGCATCTTATTTGGCGGTTTTTAACATCCCCATTTGCGATTAATGCATCACACACAGTTTCGTCAAAGGGTCTCTGATCGTAGTGTCGTGTTAGTAGCATCCTGCAGTAGTGCCTCTCCGATCAATAACTAATAGCGGAACCTGGATGCTCATATTGGCTCCCACATATTCTACGAAGATCTTTATTTTTCGAACCGTTATGACAACATACGTTATTCCCTTTGTCATCAGTATGTTATTTGCCTGAGATTTGATCATCGATATCTTCATACCTAGTTCAATCTCGTTACCGGCAAGTCTCTTTACTCGTACCATAATACATCATCGTGCAACTAACTCATTAGTCACTTTGCTTGCAAGGCTTCTTATGATGTGCATTACCGAGAGGGCCCAGAGATGCCTCTTCGATACTTGGAGTGACAAATCCAAATCTCGATCTTTGCCAACCCAACAAACACCTTCGGAGATACCTGTAGAGCATCCTTATAATCACCTAGTTACGTTGTGACGTTTAATAACACACAAGGCATTCCTCCGGTAGCCAGGTGTTGCATAATCTCATAGTCTAAGGAATATGTATTTGACATGAAGAAAACAATAGCAATAAAATTGAATGATCACAATGCTAAGCTAACAGATGGGTCTTGTTCATCAGATCATTATCCTAATGATGTGATCCCGTTATCAAATGACAACTCATGTCTATGGTTAGAAAACCTTAACAATCTTTGATCAACGAGCTAGTCAAGTAGAGGCTCACTAGGGACACATTGTTTGTCTATGTATTCACACATGTATTTAGGTTTCCGATCAATACAATTCTACCATTAATAATAAACATTTATCATGAATAAGGAAATATAAAACAACAACTTTGTTATTGCCTCTAGGGCATATTTCCTTCAGTCTCCCATGTGCACTAGAGTCAATAATCTATATTACATTGGAATTATTCTAACACCCATGGAGTCTTGGTGTTGATCATGTTTTGCTCGTGGAAGAGGCTTAGTTAACGAGTCTGCTATATTCAGATTCGTATGTATTTTGCAAATCTCTATGTCTCCCACCTTGACTTGATCACAGATGGAGTTGAAGCGTCTCTTGATGTGTTTGGTTCTTTTGTGAAATATGGAATTCTTTGAACTTTTCAAATGTTTCAGACTTATGTTTCATTAAGTAGATATAACCATATCTACTCAAATCATCTGTGAAGGTTAGAAAATAATGATACCCGTCGTGTGCCTCAACACTCGTCGGACTGGATACATCGGTATGTATTAATAAGGTATGACTAAAACTCCATGCCTCATTGATGCTACTTCTTGATTTCTACCTCCGCAACTTTGAGCATTGCGAAGAGCTCGGGAATTATTTTCTCCATCCCTTGCATATTATAGTTCATCATGAAGCTTTTGTAGCTTGGTGGCAGTGATTGGATAACTATGTCAATAACACTATCATCTGGAAGATTAACTCCCAGCTGAGTCAAGTGATTATGATATCCAGACATCCTGATTATGTGTTCACTGATAGAACTGTTCTTCTTCATGTTGTAGCTATAGAACTTGTTGGAGACTTCATATCTCTCAACTCGGGCATTTGCTTGAAATATGAACTTCAACTCTTGGAACATCTCATATGCTCCATGATGTTGAAAACGTCTTTGAAGTCCCGATTCTAAGCCGTAAAGCATGGCACATTGAACTATCAAGTAGTCATCAGATCGAGCTTGCCAGACGTTCAAAACATCAGCATCTGCTCCTGCAGCAAGCCTTTCACCTAGCGGTGCTTCAAGGACATATTTCTTATGTGTAGCAATGAGGATAATCCTCAAGTTATGGACCTAGTCCATGTAGTTGCTACCATCACCTTTCAACTTAGCTTTCTCTAGGAACACATTAAAATTTAGGGGAACAGTAGCATGGGCTATTGATCTACAACATAGATATGAAAATACTATCCGGACTAAGTTTAATTAATCAAATTACTTAATAACTCCCACTTAGATAGACATCCCTCAAGTCATCTAAATGATACGTGATCGAAATCAACTAACCCATGTCTGATCATCACGTGAGATGGGGTAGTCATCAATGGTGAACATCTCTATGTTGATCATATCTACTATATGAATCACGTTCGACCTTTCGGTCTCCAGTGTTCCTAGGCCATGTTTGTACATGCTAGGCTCGTCAAGTTTAACCCGAGTATTCCGCATGTGCAAAATTTTCTTGCACCTGTTGTATGTGAACGTAGAGCCTATCACACCCGATCATCACGTGGTGTCTCAGCATGATGAACTGTCGCAACGGTGCATACTCAGGGAGAACTTATACATTGAAATTTAGTTAAGGGGTCATCTTATAATGCTACCATCGTACTAAGAAAAATAAGATGCATAAAAGATAAACATCACATGCAATCAATATATGTGACATGATATGGCCATCATCATCTTGTGCTTTTGATCTCCATCTCCAAAGCATCATCATGATCTCCATCGTCACCGGCTCGACACCTTGATCTCCATCGTTGCGTCATGGTGATCTCGCCAACTATTGCTTCTACCATTATCGCCAACTTATAGTGATAAAGTAAAGCAATTACATGGCGTTTGCATTTCATACAATAAAGAAACAACCATAAGGCTCTTGCTGATTGTCGATAAATTTTACAAAACATGATCATCCCATACAACAACGTATATCACATCATGTCTTGACCATATCACATCACAACATGCCCTGCAAAAACAAGTTAGATGTCCTCTACTTTGTTGTTGCAAGTTTTACGTGGCTACTACGGGCTTCTAGCAAGAACCGTTCTTACCTATGGCACAAAACCACAACGGTGATTTATGAAGTTTGCTGTTTTAACCTTCAACAAGGACTGACCACAGTCAAATTCGATTCAACTAAAGTAGGAGAAACATACACTCGCCAGCCACCTTTATGCAAAACTAGTTGCATGTCTGCCGGTGGAACCGGTCTCGTGAACATGGTCATGTAAGGTTGGTCCGGGCCGCTTCATCCAACAATACCGCCGAATCAAAATAAAACATTGCAGGTAAGCATTATGACGATCACCGCCCACAACTCTTTGTGTTCTACTCGTACATATCATCTACGCATACACCGGGCTCGTGATGCCACTATTGGGAACGTAGCATGTAATTTTTAAAAATTCCTATGCTCACGCAAGATCTATCTAGGAGATGCATAACAATGAGGAGAATAGTGTGTCTACATACCCTCATAGACCGTAAGCAGAAGCGTTTCACAACGCGGTTGATGTAGTCGAACTTTATTCGCGATCCTCAGATCGAGTACCAAACGTACGGCACCTCCGAGTTCTGCACACATTCAGCTCATTGACATCCCTCGCCTTCTTGATCCAGCAAGATGTCGAGGTAGTAGATGAGTTCCGATAGAATGATGGCATGGTGACGGTGATGGTGAAGTGTTCCGTGCAGGGCTTCAACTAAGCACTACGAAGATTTGACCGTGGGAGTAAACGGTCGAGGGGGGCGCTGCACACGGCTAACAATTGTCTGGGGTGTTCTAGGGGTGCCCCCCACATATATATAGGTGGAGGGAGGGAATGGCAGCCAAGGGGTGCACCCCAAGTAGGCCGAATCCTACTTGGGGTCTTCCCCAATTCGGCCTCCCCTCCTTCCATAATTGCCGGAAGAAAAAAAGGAAGAGGGAAGAAGAGAAGGAAGGGGGCCGAACCCCCTCTTCTCCTTCTCCTATTCGTGCTCCTGCCATAAGGGGGGCGCGCCACCCCTTGTGTGCTGGTGTGCTCCCCTCCCATGGCCCAAATGGCCCATATCTTCTCCCCGGGGGTTCCGGTAACCCCTCCGGTACTCCGATATGTACCCGGTACCCTCCGGAACACTTCTGGTGTCCGAATACTATCGTTCTATATATCAATATTTACCTCTCGACCATTTCCAGACTCCTCGTCATGTCCGTGATCTCATCCAGGACTCCGAACAACATTTGGTCACAAAATCAGATAACTCATATAATACAATATCGTCATCGAACGAAGCGTGCGGACCCTACGGGTTCAAGAGCTATGTAGACATGACCGGGACACCTCTCCGGTCAATAACCAATAGCAGAACCTAGATGCTCATATTGTCTCCCACATATTCTACAAAGATCTTTATCGATCGAACCATTATGACAACATATGTTATTCCCTTTGTCATCGGTATGTTACTTGCCCGAGATTCGATCGTCGGTATCTTCATACCTATTTCAATATCGTTACACAAGTCTCTTTACTCGTTCCATAATACATCATCCTGCAACTAACTCATTAGTCACTTTGCTTCAAGGCTTCTTATGATGTGTATGACCGAGAGGGCCCAGAGATACCTCTCTGATACTCGGAGTGACAAATCCTAATCTCGATCTATGCCAACCCAACAAACACCTTCGGAGATACCTGTAGAGCATCTTTATAATCACCCAGTTACGTTGTGACGTTTGATAGCTCACAAGGCATTCCTCCAGTATCTGGGAGTTGCATAATCTCATAGTCGAAGGAATATGCATTTGACATGAAGAAAGCAATAGCAATAAAGTTGAACGATCATAATGCTAAGCTAACGGATGGGTCTTATCCATCAAATCATTCTCCTAATGAGGTGATCCCATTATCAAATGACAACTCATGTCTATGGTTAGGAAACCTTAACCATCTTTGATCAACGAGCTAGTCAAGTAGAGGCTCACTAGGGACACATTGTTTGTCTATGTATTCACACATGTATTTAGGTTTCCGATCAATACAATTCTAGCATGAATAATAAACATTCATCATGAATAAGGAAATATAAAATAACAACTTTATTATTCCCTCTAGGGCATATTTCCTTCAATGACAACTTACTTGAAGGATCTTATTCAATCCATATGCAGGTATAGTGGACTCTCATGACATGAAGTTGAGTTTAAGGGTTTTTGGATGCACAAGTAGTATCTCTATTTGGTATGGTTTTTTGGCTAGAAAAGATATTAAGCAAGCAACACGTGTTGGATGATCTACAACAATATAACTTCTATGTGAATATTAGCAAACATAACTCATTATGTTGTCTTCCTTGTCCAGCGTCAATAGTTTGACATAAAATACTTGATGGGGGCTCACAATCATAAAAGATGTCCAACATAGTATATTTACATGTGAATCTTCTCTTCCCTTATTAATTCTTTCATGAATTACATCATTGACCAATGCTATGTTTGTTAACTTCCAATAAATTTTACCACTTATACTTTTCTTTATGTAATTTCACTACTTGCCATGAGATTAGCATATGACCTTTTCCATTTTTTTCATTGCTAAGATTGAAACATAAAAGTAAAGAAGCAAAAACTCAAACTACTTTTTATTATATAACTCTCAACTTGATTACATAGATTGATAGATCACGAAACTAGCACTCGAAAATAGATCATACCAAACTTTTATTCAACTAAGTCACGAGATAACTAAGGATCAAACTAAAATAAGTAAAGATAATAAAAGTGATGGTGATACAACACCTCTCCCAGGCTTGGCACAAGCCAAGGGGAGTTCCCATACCCGTGTACTCAAGTTTCCTTCTTCGGTTATGATGGTAGTGATGAAGTGGTGGGCTGGTCCTCCGGCTTCCATGGCATGGGTTCCCCATCATAAAAGGATGAACGAGTCTCTGGGGTCCTGAAACTTGCAGCTAAACTCATACCTTTGTATCTTGCCTCATACCTTTGTATCTTGCCTCATACTCAAAATTTTGATTTTGACGATCATAGATTTGGCCCTGGAGATAATCGATTCATTCGTTGAGCTTGAAGACGATGTCCCCCATCGACTGGCCATCCACCTTGTGATCATGGGTGAATTCCGTGATCATGGAGTGGTTGGCGCCGAGTCCAAATTCCACCATCCCTTGGCACTTGAAGATCTCCTACTCCACCGCTTCGAGCCTGGCCTCCACACTCCCTGCCTTCTTGGACCCTTGAACATCCCGGATGTGAAGCACCCCCTCATGCATCTCGATGGCTTGAGGGTGTTTCATCACCTCTGGTAGGTAGGGGTTGATGACCTTCTCATAGAACTTGTCCTTGGACGAGCTTGGTGGAGCCATAACGATCTAGATATGTCAGAAAAACAACATGAAACAAGAACAGAAGAAATTTGTGCGATATAGTGTCAACACGTTCGGGAGTATATATAAAGTTTTTTCTCGCAAAACAAGTATTCTAGAAGAAAGCGGAGTCGGGAAGGCTCACGAGGGGCCCACAAGCCACCAGGGCGCGCCCTGGTGCCTCGTGGGCACCTAGGTGCCCCCCTCCGGTTTTTCATATCACTACAAAAAAAAGACACATCTGTGACATTTTGGCCCGAACGAATTCTTCCTGTCATACTTATGACACTTCTATGACAATAATTGTGACAAAAGCACGTATCATCATAGATGTGGTGGGCTCCTACTTCTATGACAAAAATCATGACAGAAAACAGGATTTTCATCCTGAGCGGGCCGTGGACGCACCTGCATGACATTCTTTGGGCCATCCATGACGGAAAAATCGTGGTAGAAGCGAGGGCGAGGAAAATATCAGGGAGTTTCTGGTTACGGTGGGTGGTCGGGGCCGAGCGATGCACGGAGGGATTGCGTGTTTCTCTCGTACACATACACGCGTGTGTGCGAGGCGTTGGGCTCTAACTGAACCCTAGCGAGGCGTTCACTTACTGAACCCGAGCGATTGCACTAGCTACGTTACTGAACCCGAGCGATCGATCCCTTGGCTGTTAACTGAACTCGATCGAGCGAGTCCTTCGCTACTGCTGCTAACTGAAGTTGATCAAACCTGCTACTACCTCTTAATGAATAGTGACCATTGTTGGGGGTCGGATGAACAGTTCCTAATGGGGGTTGGATGAATAGGACCCCGTGGTAGTAGAGAACGTTGCTGCTGGATGAATAGGATCCCGATCGAGGAAGTGGGGGTGGTTGAACAGGACCCCACAGAGGGCTGATTGAACAGTAGCCGGTGGAGGCGACCCCGTGGATGAACAGTAGTTGGTGGAGGCATGAGGAAGTCGGCGGTGGGTGAACAATAGCAGGTGGAGGCTGGAGGAAGTCGACGGTGGATGAATAGTAGCCCATGGAGGCTGGAGCAAGGCAGTAGACGGTGGATGAACAGTAGGCCGTGGAGTCCCGTTTTGCGGTACGCCACACCCTTCCCGATGAACAGGACCCCGTTTCGACCATAGGCGCTCCAACACAAGTCTGTTTCCTCGGTTTTGTGGTACGCCACATCCCTCCCAATCAATAGGACCCTGTTTCGATCGCAGGCACTTGAACAGAAGGCTGTTTACTCTGTTCGGCGGTACGCTAGACCCTTCCCGATGAACAGGACCCCGCTTCGACCATACAGGTTCAAACAGAAGGCTGTTTTCCTCTGTTTTGCGGTATGCCAGACCCCGTTCCCTGTTTCTGTCCAAGCCGGTTGGCTCCCAATGAACACGACGCGTTTCGACCGAGTGGCTTCGCTCCCAATGAACAGGACGCATTCCGACCCAGTCACTTGGCTCCCGGTGAACACAACATTGTTTCCTCCATTTCGACCCAGACGGTTAGCTGCTGACATTGCTGCCGTCCATTGCCTCTCCATGTACTCGAGCCGTGGGTGTCCATATGCGTGAGTATGCGTTTTGAGACCCCGCTCGTATGTATGTACGTGGCCATATTTTTTGGCTTGTGGCTATATGTACGTGTACATGGTCTAGACGGGATAGCCTGAACTGCTACATGGGGGGAAAACCTAAACTGCTATGTGGGGGGCTCTACTATGACATGTGGTGTTACTTACTTGGCCGCGGTTCATCGTTGCAGAGCGAACGATCGACCAGTATGTACATACACGTTCATGACAAGACAGACAACGCTATGTACACTTCGACCGGGTAGGTCCCAGCTATGAGGGAGGATAAGGACGCACTTCCTTGCATGCGAAGATATAGCTGCTGGGTCCCAGCTATCAGGGGGAGGAATCATTTTTTTCCGCGTAATAAGGAGGCACTTCTTTGAGTGCGAAGATGTAGCTAGTGGATTCTAACTGTCATTGGGCAGGAATAAGGAGGCACTTCCTTCCTTGCGAAGATATACGTGGTGGGTCCCAATTTTCAGGGATATGAATAATTTTATTTTCGCATAATAAGGAGATGGTTGCATGCGTGCATCCATGGACCTGGTGTGTCCCCACTGCCAGCCTCTCAATGTACAGTCCTCTTCCGATGACTCTCATTTGTTGACCATGTTGACCACGCCGTGCCGAGCGCACCAAGACGGTGGACGGCGGCGAGGCCCGGGACGCAGGGCCGACCCTGAGGGGGGGGGGGTGGCAGAGGGGGCGGCTGCCCCGGGCCCCCAAACTTGAGGGGCCCCCGATCAAGTATGTAGGTAGGCTTAGGCCTATGGGTTTGCCATCGGCCAGAAAAAAATTCAATGGATGGGCTTCACGCCGTGCAAGAACAGACAACTCGCACACAGGCCGATCCTAGTGATCGATTCGTTACGCTAGAAAATGCGACCGATTCCTTACTTCACGTAGAAAAATAAGAAGGCCATCGATCCGGCAACTCCTCACCCCTTTCTATCGCATCAATTGGCAACCCTAGGCCGCCGCCACCGTGTCGTACTGCCGCCTCCTGCTATTTTTCTTCCTAGTTCACCGCCGTCGCCGCCAATTTCAATTGCGGAGGGCCCCATCGTCACGCTGTTTGCTTGCTCCTCCGTCTTAAGACTCTCTAGGCATAGTATGTCATATTAACGCACATCACCAAGGTATGTCATATTGTTGTTCCTTAGATGCATATTCGTTCTATAATTGATGCGTGTTTTTTGTTTAGCATCGTCCAGACTCTGTAGATGTCATACCGTCATCACCGAGTGGACTACTATGATATTATCATTCTCTATGCTTTAACTGCTAATATATATATATATACGTACATGATAGATGATGCATGGCTTGGATTGTTCAACCTTTGATGCAATTTTCTTGGCATGCTATTATTCAGCTACCCCTTTTTTTTGGCATGAGTCAATTTTTCTGCCATCCCACCAAGTCAGATATGTCCTCTCATAATGGTTGACCGCCGTCCACCACTACCCTGGATCGGTGTTGCACTGCCGCGTCTTCCTGCCCAAGTGACTTCCTCCACCATCGGGATGCCACCTCTGCAACATCACTCTAGTAACCCCTTCTCTGGCATCAACGACCCCATGACACTCGCAAATATCCACCTTCGACTCCCTGCCACTAGTGATACTAAGGGTCTTGCCGGGGTGCCGTATGCCACCTCGTCTTTTTCTCTAGGGAAATAAATCAACGTCGTTGACATTTAGCAAAAGTACTCCCTTTGGAGTCAAACTTCATAAAGTTTGTCCATATTATATTAAAAAATATCGATGTTTATAAAATTTGAAAATTAAACATCTAATGAAAGACATGGAGGGATGACGTTTACATTAATTTGTTTCATTGTCATGATGTTTACGTTAAGGGGCCCCGAGTTTCGTTTCCGCCCCAGGCCCCCTAAAATCTTAGGACCGGCCCTGCCCGGACGACAACGAGCCGGTGATGGGAAGACGCAGCAGTGGAGTCACAGACAGAGAGGTGTACGAGGGTTAACAGGTTCTGCTGCGGCGTGGTTCTGTAGTCGGCGGAGAATAACATTAGGTCTGGAGGGGTGACTTGGTCGGCAGTGCGGTAGCGCTTCATAACGAAGCGCTCTAAGCAGAGCTACTAGCAGTCGGAGGCGGGAGCAGGTGGTCCCGACGGAGCTGGAGGAAGAAGACGAGAGATTAAAGATGAATACCGGCCGTTGGATGTAAATCCAACGGCTATCGATGTCAGAATCATTTGTTGACTAAGTTGACAACGCCTTGCGTAGGCTTCGATCTATTGGCCCACATGTCAACCTACAAAAATGTGGCATATATTTAACCCATGGTTTCTTGAATTTACAGTCCATTTGCTGGGCTGGGTGAACAAATATTTCGCGTCAATGCGTCCCATTTAATTTTTTCTAAGAAATCACATCCCATTTGCACTTTCTTGAAATACATGAATTAGCTGGGCTTGTTCTATATTTAATATTAGGTTAGAAGGAGCAATTAATATTAAAAAATAAATTGGAGCTACACATTTTATTATATATAAATTTACAAATTTGCGATTCATTGTTCAAAAGAAAAATGAGCGCATTATTATTACATTGGTCCTTCAAATCTTTGCAGGCTTTTGTACCCAACTACCAGGATTTTCCTTGCCTAAGAGTGAAACACAACCAAAATTCTCCTTGTCAACTTCTGTTAAACATTTATTAATAAGACGTGGGATGTTTTTATAATGTATAAATAAATTTCTATTAATATATCCCCGAAAAAAATTAAATATACAATAGTAGTAATAATATAAATATATATAATGTGGTTAGAAGGGAAAACATAAATTGGACACTGCATTATTATTCTTATATATAGATAAATAGAACAGAGATCTGCATTTTATTAAAAAAATACATTGGGCTGCCGATGTTTAGGAAAAAGTAAAACCTATGCTGGGAGGCCCATAGGCCTATACGTACATAATGGACCTCAAAAAATAAGTTGAAACCACTGTCTCGGTTTGTCATGGGCTACACATGTTAAAAAACAAAACCTAGGCCTAGCTGATACTTGTTCGCCCTCTTAAAAAAATGATACCATCTAGATCCCTGAGACACCTTTCCCACAAAAAAAAGATCCCCGATACCCCTAAAAAAGCTCCCCGGCGACAGTCATCGTTGGAAATTTATTTTGTTTATTGACTAGGTTGACAAACCAGAGGGCTCCAACATCAGTATACAATTAGGAGGAAGATTTTTTTCCAATGAGGCACTTGCTTGCGTACAGCTTGGACCTGGTGGGTCCCAACTGTCAACCTCTCGGTGTATAGTCCTCTCCGGATTCCTCTTGTTTGTTGAGCATGTTGACAACATCATACAGCTGCAACACGGCGAGTGCACACGGACGAGAAAGAACCGGAGCCGGAGAAGACGCATGTATCATCCCAAAATTCTAAATTTTGGAATGTTATATTAAATAATTAATTATGATTGTTTATTTGTTTGTTGTGTGGTTGATTGTGTGAAATTGAAACTTTTTGAAAGTTGAATGAGAGGGAATAAAAGGACTTCCCCAAAACATTCTTCTTGCATTTTTTATCTCCATGAATTCAAATTCATCTCATCACAAAACCCTAAAGTGGAGATAATATGACTTCTTCCATTTAAAGAAATGAAAAGGGGTTTGAAAATGATTTGAATTCCATTTGAAATATTTCAAATTTAGAAACTTTAAGCAACTCAATGAGTTCATAAAATGACTTCTTCAAATTTGAAGAAAGAGAGTTGGAAGTTTCAAAGAAATATTTTGGAAGTCACTTTGATGTTATTTGAAACTCATTTTCCATTTGAAATTGTTTGAATTTCCAGGTTTCAAATCCTCTGAAAACTACTCAAAATGAGAGAAGAAATATGACACTTAAAAATTCAGAGGGCATTTGAAATATAACTTGGCCAAGGGAAAACAGAAAAAAAGGAAATTAGTTTCAAATTCAAATTCAAATCCAATTGGGAGTTATTTGGATTTCTATTCAAATTATTTTTCTCCTAAAAATAAATAAATGCAAATAAGGGTAAAATGATTCCCTTTAATAGGAAATTAGGAGAAAATAAATTTGAATCATTTTGCTATTTAAAAAAAATGATTTTTATTGATTTTAAATGCAACACTAGCACTGTTTGACTTTTATGATTTTTTATGGGATTTTATTGAACTTTAAAAATAGTTCATCTTATTCTTGGTATTTTTCTGAACATTTTTGTATATAATATGCCCATGTAAATATTATTTATTTTCCGCTGTTGTAGTTTTACTTTCTATTTAGAAAAAAGACACGCACTGCTTGGACCGAAACTGAGTTCGGCCCAGGAGCGCACTCAACCGGCCCATGGCCAGTTTCGGCTAGGCCAGCCCAGCGCCCGAGCGCTCCTCGCATCGCTCGCCCGCCCCTCGTCTCTCACCGCTCGCTAAACCGCTACCGCCACTGACCGGTGGGACCCTGCCCCCATCGTTCTCAACCTCCCGCCTCTCCCGCTTGGGATGAGCTCGCCGCTACACTGCCGCAACCACCGGGCGAGGCCCTCGTGGATAATGCCTATCTGCCGCTCCCTGAGCCCCTTGAGTCCTGGATTAGGGGGTATCCGGACAGCCAGACTATATACTTTGGCCAGACTGTTGGACTATGAAGATACAAGACTCAAGACTTTGTCCCGTGACCGGATGGGACTCTCCTTTGCATGGAAGACAAGCTTGGCGATCCGGATATTAGATTTCCTTCTTTGTAACCGACTCTATGTAAACCCTAGCCCCCTCCGGTGTCTATATAAACCGGAGGGTTTAGTCCGCATGAGGACGAACACAACAAGCATAATCATCATAGGCTAGCTCTTAGGGTTTAGCCTCTACGATCTCGTGGTAGATCAACTCTTGTAATACTCATATCATCAAGATCAATCAAGTAGGAAGTAGGGTTTTACCTCCATCGAGAGGGCCCGAACCTGGGTAAACATTGTGTCCCTTGCCTCCTATTACCATTAGCCTTAGACACATAGATCGGGACCCCCTACCCGAGATCCGCCGGTTTTGACACCGACATTGGTGCTTTCATTGAGAGTTCCTCTGTGTCGTCGCTGTAAGACTCAATGGCTCCTTCAATCATCAACAACAACGTGGTCTAGGGTGAGACTTTTTCCCCCGGACAGATCTTCGTGTTCAGCGGCTTCGCACCGCGGGCTAATTCGCGTGGCCATCTGGAGCATATCGACAGCTACGCCCCAGGCCAACAGGCCAGATTCGGAAATTTGAACTACACGACCGATATCCGCGGAGATTTGATCTTCGACGGATTCGAGCCTACACCAGGAATGCTGAACAGTCACGATGAGCACGGCTTAGACCTGCTGTCGGACAATACTCGGGATATCGCACCTGTAGAAGCCCTGGACCTAAATCCAGGGCAGATTGCGTCGTCCAAGGACGGGCGGATGGACCCCGCCCCGGAGGCTGCACACTCATTGGCGCTAGAGCCGAACACGGACTTCATCCCCAAGGAATCCGGTGTCTCCGGACCCCTGGACTTGTGTCCGGCTGTAGGTCCCAGACCGCGCACCCCCGAGCCCGTCGATTCTAGCTAGGCTCCGGTAATGAAGTTCACCGCTGCGGATATCTTCCAGCACTCGCCCTTGGGCGATATGCTAAACTCGTTAATGTCTCTCTCTTTGTCAGAAGACTCTTGGCCGAACTATGTCCGGCTCGAGTGGGAAGCAGGAGACGAAGGAATTCGTTGCCCACCCACCACCCACTTCATAGCCACGGTCGATGATTTGACCGGCGTGCTTAATTTCGACTCTGAAGACATCAACGGTATGGACGACGATGTAGGAGAAGAACAGGAACCACCACCCACAAGGCGGTGGACAACCACCTCCTCATATGATATATATATGGTGGACACTCCGAAAGAAAGCAATGTCAATGAGGCAATGGAGGATAACCCCTCAAGGAAGAAAGCAAAGCATGGGCGTCATTAGCGCCGCTCCAAGCCCCGTCACAGCAATACCGACACAGGAGACGAAAACAATCCGGATGATGCCGAAGATAAATATAACCCCGAGCAGCCTGCCTTCGAGCAGGCCGAACAGGAAGACGGGCAGGACAGCCCAGGCGAACAGGCAACGGACGGATACCCGGAGGAGGACAACTACATGCCCCCTCCGAAGACGAGATTAGCCTCGGCGACGACGAGTTCGGCGTGCCTGTGGACCCCGTAGAGCAGTAGCGCTTCAAGCGCCGGCTTATGGCCACTGCAAGGAGCCTGAAAAAGAAGAAACAACAGCTCCAAGCTGATCAAGACATGCTCACAGACAGATGCACAAAAGTCCTGGCAGCCGAGGAATATGGACTCGAGCGCCACACGGCTGACCGTCCACCTCGTGGCTGGGATAAAACGGCATATCAGCCCGAATACTAGCCCGCACCCCCATGCCAGTTCACTATGGCCCGGGGCAATACGCAGGACCTACGAGACATATTGGAAAACAACGCAGGACAACCAAGATCGATCTACAGATCATGGGGGCGCGCCACAGCACATGACGATGACCGTCATGCCGGATACACTAACAATAAATCTGGCCGGGCCGAACATAACCGACCAGACTTAGTCGGATTGCGTCACGACATAGCCCGGCACAGAGGCGCCGCACACCCCCTCTGCTTCACTGACAAAGTAATGGATCATGAATTCCTAGAAGGGTTTAAACCCTTAAACATTGAATCATACGATGTCACAACAGACCCCGCAGTATGGATCGGAGATTTCCTTATCCACATTCACATGGCCCGTGGTGACGATCTACACGCCATAAAGTATCTTCCCCTTAAGCTCAAAGGACCAGCCCGACACTGGCTAAATAGCATGCCGGAAAATTCCGTTGGCAGTTGGGAAAACCTGGAGGACGCTTTCTTCGACAACTTCCAAGGCACATACGTGCGACCACCGGATGCTGATGACTTGAGCCACATTACCCAACAGCCCGGAGAGTTAGCCAGAAAATTCTGGACTCGGTTCCTAACTAAAAAGAACCAAATTGTCGACTTTCCGGACGTCGAAGCCCTGGCGGCCTTTAAGCATAATATCCGCGACGAGTGGCTCGCCCGGCACCTCGGCCAGGAAAAACCAAAATCCATGACAGCCCTCACGACACTCATGACATGTTTTTGCGCAGGCAAGGATAGCTGGTTGGCTTGCAGTAGCACCACGCCAATAAACTCCGACACTTAAGACGTCCGCAACAATAACGGCAAGCCACGATGCAACAGACATAAGCGTCGGAACAATGGCGACAACACTGAAGACACGGCAGTCAACACCGGATTCAGTGGCTCAAAATCCGATCAGCGGAAAAATCCATTCAAAACAAACAATCAGGGACCGTCCAGTCTGGACCGCATACTTGATCGCTCATGCCAAATTCACGGCATCCTGGATAAGCCAGCAAACCATACTAATAGAGACTGCTGGGTGTTCGAGCATGCCAGCAAGATAAATGCCGAGAATAAGGACAAGGGGCTACACAACGACGATGACAAAGAGCCCTGGCGTCCGAACACGGGGGGACAGAAGAAATTTCCTCCCCAGGTGAAAACGGTCAACATGATCTATGCTACCCACATTCCCAAACGGGAACGAAAGCGAGCACTGAGGGACGTTTATGCGATGGAGCCAGTCACCCCAAAATTCAACCCATGGTCAGCCTGTTCGATCACCTTTGATCGTAGGGATCACCCTACCAGCATCCGTCACGGTAGTTCGGCCACATTGGCTCTAGACCCAATCATTGACGGATTTCACCTCACCGAGTCCTTATGGACGGCGGCAGTAGCCTGAACCTGCTTTATCAGGACATAGTGCGCAAAATGGGCATTGACCCTTCAAGGATCAAGCCCATCAAAACTACCTTTAAAGGTGTAATTCCAGGGGTAGAGGCCCGTTGCACGGGCTCCATAACACTGGAGGTGGTCTTCGGATCTCCGGATAACTTCTGAAGCGAGGAGTTAATCGTCGACATCGCCCCTTTCCGTAGCGGCTATCATGCACTACTTGGACGAACCGCATTCGCTCGATTCAATGCGGTACCACACTATGCATACCTTAAGCTCAAAATGCCAGGACCTCGCGGGGTCATAACAGTCAACGGAAACATGGACCACTCTCTCCGTATAGAAGAGCATACTGCAGCCCTCGCGGCAGAAGTACAAAGCAGCTTCCTCCGGCAAACCACCAATCCGGTGACAACAACTCCGAACACCGTCAAGCGAGTCCGAAGTACCCCGCAACAGGATCGTCAGGCACGCCAAGAGCACGACTAGCAGTCCGACCTCCGCTCCAGCCCCATTAAGGCAGCATTCATGCCACGCGTACACAATTACGCACTCAAAATACCATGGGCGGAGGCGCAATAGTGGCACAGTCAACAGTGCGGTTCAGCTGCAACATACTTTAATAACCCCTTTATCTTTCAGGACCCTGCTTTCGGGCAGCCTCTTCAGAAGAGCCGGATTGTGGGACTTCCACAGGAGAGAAATCCAAGGAGGCAAAAGGCGTTACGCACAAAGGGAATACCCATGTGGAATCTATTCACGATCGTTATACCTGTTTTATATACCTACATGCGGCCCGCTCTTTGATATGACATGTCAAATAGTCCTATTTACCTCTGCTTAATGCATTCATTGTAAACATACGGTTAGACGTATTATTCATCAATGGGAGATTATACATAGCCTCAGCTTATTATCCCTATCTGCACATTTTTCATATAAATGTTCATTTACTATTGCATACGTACACCTTGGTACGCCCAGTTTACCAGGGGCTTATTACGTCGCCCCTTAAATACAGCAAGGTAAGTCCGAACACTTTCGACAGTGCGGCACCCCGAACTTATAGCATTATATGCATCAGCTTCGAATCATGTCTTGGGTCAATAGTTGGGTTAGCCCGGCTCCCTTGTTTTGGTAGCTTACGTTCTGTTATATCGGCTAAGCTAGCGTAGGGAGAACTACTGCGATTGTGTCCCGGTTCTTCTGGATGAGCACCTCAGTAGAGAAAGCCGAAAACTGACCGGCATGATGTGGCGAGAGCTGGTCGCTGTTCGAGAGGTCTTAAAATTCTTAAAGATTTTTCCGCTTTAGGCGAGGAATCGACCTCGTCCGATTTAGGCATATATAGCCCCCCAATTCAGCTTTCTGAATTCTAGGGGCTTCGTCGAAATTTAAAATTATAGACTTATATGGCTAAGTGAAAGTTATAAAACCGCATAGTCCGATTGCCTTGTTCGCTGCACCAAACACCTCCTTCAGGGACCAAATATTTGGATAAAGAGTGTCTGGGATTTCCACGAACACCCCAGTACTAGTTACGTGGGGGTGGAAGCCGACGACTGGCCTACTTTCAGAATTTTATAAACAGCCGCACAGAAGGTAATATTTTAAATCAACAAAGCGCTATATAGCGCAAATAACTCCGTCTTTATATTACAATAACGACAGGAGTACATTCACTCAAAGATTGTGTCCTTTGTACATTCATCGGCCACGAGGCAAGCACCTTCCATAACGCCATCATAATATTTCTTGGGATAGCGATGCGCCTTGCCCTCCGGCGGTCCATCTTTCACCAGCTTCTCTGCATCCAGCTTGTCCCAATGCACCTTTGCACGGGCAAAGGCTCGGTGGGCACCCTCAATGCAAACGGATCGCTTGATCACTTCCAGCCGCGGACAGGCATTCACCATCCGCTTTATCAGGCCGAAGTAGCTGGCGGGCAAGGGCTCACCAGGCCACATCCGGACTATGAAATCCTTCATAGCCACTTCGGCCGCCCTGTGGAGTTCAACCAGTTGCTTTAATTGGTCACTCAGAGGCGTTGAGTGTTCGGCTCCAGCATACTGGGACCAGAACAACTTTTCCGTTGAGCTCCCCTCTTCGGCATGGTAGAACTCCACGACATCCGATATGCTGCGTGGTAGATCTGCGAATGCCCCTGGGGAGCTCCGAATTCGGGTAAGTAAAAGAAACGCCTCCTCCACATGCTTGCTTTGCATAAAGAATGTCTTACCCGCTGCTATCTTCTTGGCCGCTTGGATTTCCTGCTGGGACTTTTCGGCTTCGGCCTTGGCGTATTTGATGCTCAAAAGGGCCTTCGCAAGCTCAGACTCCTTCGTCTTGAAGTCACACTCCAAGGACTCGAACTTCTTGCCGAGCTCCTGGAGCTCTTGCTGTACCTCGCCCACCCTAGCATTTTGCTTTTCACACTCAATGCGCTCCGCGGCCGCCTTGTTTTCGGCCTCGGATAGCGCTTTCTTCAGGGATGCCACTTCGGTCGTGGCCCCTATTGCAAAATCATGAGGTTTTTTTAGCGTCATCAATTTTTATTCTTTGTGATATATGAACAGGGTATCACTCACTTTTGTTCTCTTCGAGCTGCCTCTTCGTGAGGCTGAGCTCTCCCTGGGTCTGCTCCAGGTCCCGCTTGAGTCCGGAGATTTCCGCCGTGCGGGCAGCAGTGGCAAGCAGCACCGCCTGTTTATTCACATAGACACCTAATATTAGACTCCTGCGGACTAAAATTGACCCTCCGTTTGGCTTTTCTTTCCGAACACCAAACAAAGTGTCAGGGGCTACTGTCTATCGGGTGATAATTTCACACACTTTTGATTACTTACCTCAAAGCCTGTCAGGAGGCAGGTGCAGGCTTCGGTCAATCCACTTTTGGCGGACCGAACCTTCTGAATCACCGCACTCATAAAAGTACGGTGCTCTTCATCCATGGAAGTGCTGCGAAGCGTTTCCAGCAGACCATCCGACGCCTCTGGCATAACGGAAGTCATTGGCACGGACGGCCCGCCCTCCTTAGCGAGGGGCTGCCTGCCTGAATCCGGAACCTTTGGAGGTTCCGGTACAGTGTCCGGCTGGGAGCCCGACTTGTTGTGGCTCCCGTCGGCACAATCCACGAGGATCTGGCGCCCCGTGTGCCCGGCGTCTGGAATTTCCCCTTGGGGCGTCTCCAGATTCACCTCCGCTTGCTCAGGGAGCCCTTGGGACAACACCTCCGTGTCATCCGCAGGCCGAGGGGAAGTGGTCGTTGGGAGCGAATTCATCGCCGAATCACTCAAAGACCCATCCGAAGAAGATACCTCGGGATGGGCCCTGGCCGGAATGCATATGCGTGTTCGGTGTTATAACAGACTATGAAGCAAAGTCGCACTAAAGTACAACGGAAGTACGGATACTTACGATCTTACTAGGGGCTTCCCCCTGGGCAGCCACTCCTCCTCGCTGTAGGTGGCCGTGGTGGAGTAATCCGGAAGGGACACCTTTCCCTTCTTGGGTGTCCTAGCCTCCCCCTCCGGGGCAGCTTTCCTTTTCGTCTCCTCCCCAGTGCAGGGAGGTGGCATTTCTTCGTGATCCCCCCCGCCTCCGGGGGAGGAATCTGCCTCGTCGTCCTCGGACGATGAGCCTATGAAGGTGATAGAGTATTTCCTCGTATAATATTTTTAGCCTTTTTGCATCAAATTGTAATCATATTTTCACATTATTTACTCGAAAGATATTCAAATACTCATATTATGTCACATTTACAACACTACTCCATCTTTTGCAGAAAAGGGCGATAAGGCCCAAATCCTTCTATATTGGAGTGTCTAAGAGGTTGCGGTTGCTGCATTTTGCAGAGGGACTCGAGTGTGAAGAAGAATTAACCTACAGGGGCTAGTTGAAGAAGAAGGGGACCAACTTGGGAAGAAAGAAGAAAACAAGGAGGGCTAAACAAGAAGAATGCAGATCTGATCAAGAGGGGTAAAAATCCCTAGCCATCTTCTTCGATCCCCTTGGGCCTGGCTACATCTCATCTCTCTCCCTCTCCCCTTCTTCTCCACCACCGACCGCCGCCACGGCCAGGCCGGCGTGGTGGTGAGCCATTCACCCAGCGCCACCATCTCCTTCTCCTCCCTGAAGCCATCCATCTCCACCGTCCGCGCCCAGCGCCAACCAGCACCGCCTCCATCCATCACCCAGTGCCAACCAGCACCGCCTCTATCCATCACCCAGCGCCACCACTAATCGTCCTACCTCCAGTGCCTACATCCACCACACCAGCCGTTCCCTCACGCGCCGCATCAGACACTCCGGCGCGAGTATCTGGTCACCCGCATGAGTGCGCCACCCAACTCCTTCGCCTCGGATCCATCTCGCAGACCACCAGTGTGCCACCACCATCGCCAACTCCCTCTTCCTTCTTCTGCTCTCTGCCTGCTGCTGCTTCTTCTTCCCACACCCCTGCTGCTGCTTGCTCTCTCAATCTCTGCTACTATTTCTCCATCTCTTGCTGCTACTTCTTCTTCTCTGAACCTCATTTCTTCTCCTTGCATCCCCTTGTTGCTGCTCCATTCCCAAACTGCTGTTACCTATTCTTCTTCTTCTCTGAACCTCTGTCCTTCCCCTCGTTGCTGCTCCTCACTTGCGCCAGCTGCTCCTGTTCCCCACGCCTCTGCTACTGGTTCTTGCTTCTCTTCTGAACCTGAAGCTCTCTCTCTCTCTTATCTCAAACTGCTATAAACTTTAGAAGTGTAATGTTCAGAATTTTGTAATGTTCAGGGTTGTGTAATGTTCAGACTTGACAACTTCTAGCAACTCGTTATTTGTTCAGTTTAGTACCTGTATAATAAAGTACTTGTTATGTTGGACCTGACTAGTTGAGGCCTTGTTAATTTGGGTGATAATTGATCCATTAGAATGTGCTTCTGTGTATTACTATTCTGCTAGTATATGTGCGTGTTCACCTTGTGTACTAATCCCCTTTCATAGTTATCTTCCAGTACTTGTCAACTTTGTGTGTGTTTGATTTTCAGTCCATATGTTAGCTCAAGTACCTGTGCCATATAAATATGTGTGTGCTTGTGATTTAAATAATCTATTTTCTGTTCAGTAATTCATACGCTTGCTAGATATATATGGTCATGTCTTTTGACTTCCCTTGTCACTGATGTTAGCCTTTCAGTTTCTTTAATATTATGAAAATACCAACAAGACAGAGTAAAGATAATCTTCATCTCCCTTTGCTTCTGTCATTTTCTTTGTTGACGATCCTTGTCAGTGTTAGGTTTATTTTCTGTTTTCATCATTCAATTGGGTCACCTAGCTTTAGTCGAACGTAGTTGCCATCGCCTAGTCCCTGTGTCGGTGTACTAGAATAGGGGTACCCTAGTATCCCGAACTTGTGCACGGGCAGTGGCAGCACCCCGCGGCAAGGCTTGCCTGACGACCGCCAAGATACTCCGTGGCTCCTTTGGAGCCATTCAAGAACAAAGTACTCAAGTAAATAAGACAAGGCCCCGGCAAGAGGAGCTTGCCGGGAAGGCCAACCAAGGCATCTCAAGGAACTTGCCGCGACGCACCACGCGTCCCGGCAAGGCCCGGCGAGCGACAAGCTTCCGGGCGCGACAAGACCACGACCGCGGCAAGACACTTGCCGCGGCAAGCGGCCACTCTGTGCCCACGCTCAGCGCATCCATCAACGTGTTGCCCTGGGGACCTTTCCAGGCACGCGTGGCGGAAGGCTGCGTAGCCAGCGGTAAGCGGTGGCATGCAATGCTGACGAGATCGCCATCGTGGCAGACGGTGGCGCCCCTGACGGTCCTTTTCTACACTGTTTGGGCGACACAGACGGGCATTTAATGCCCTTGTCCCCTGCCGTCAGGGTTAGGTAGAGTACACTGTATAGGTAGTTGTACCAACCACAACTCTTTTTACATTTTTACCCTTCTCTGCATTGCCACCTGTCGGTGACCCCTTTGAGCATATAAAAGGAGGCCCATGCGCAACGTAGAGGGGGTTCGGATCATTTCGAAGCCAGAATAGCACCTAGCTCTCTGGAGAAAGAACACAAGACAATCAAACAAGCAGCAGTAGGAGTATTATCTCTCCGGAGAGCTCCGAAGCTGGGTAAACTGCTCGTGTGCTTCACCTCGATCTGCTCTTCGTCCGACCTCCGCCCCCCGCCGAACCGAAAGGGGCTCGGTCCGCCGGTCCCATAGGTGTTCGTGGATCAGTTTCCCCGACATCTTTGGCGCGCCAGGTAGGGGGCGTCGAGATTGTGTGAACCTGATCCGGCGTTCACACGAGCTAGATCTTCATTTTCTTCATCGACATGCCACCGAAGAAGAAGGCTTCGGAGGCAGCTGCTTCGTCCACGTCGATCTCACCGCCACCGGAACAAACGGGTGGTGGGGTTGACGCTGGTGGAAGAACAGACATCGACGAGGAAGCTCACGGTGCTGCCAAGTCCAAGGACAAGGCTGCACAAACCTCGGTGTCCATACTTCCGCCGCGCCCCTCAGGAGGCGCAGGACCGACAGCGTCATGGTATTCACAGTACCATACGTTTGTTGGACCAAGATCAAGCTGGTGGGTCTCAGGGCGCTCAAGACCAGCGTGCACGTCAGCGCGCCGACACGAGCGAGGCACGGTCGCCTGGACGGGGTACTGCTCCTTCTAACCTAGTTAGAAGTCCGAGCATGTCCCGCTCCTCGCGCCGTTCGCCACTGCCACCCACCATTCCAGTGGAAGCTTTGGCGCGAGCTCAACTGCTCCTGGATTATCCTCCGACGTTGGACAAGATCGACGAATGGAGGGCCACCATTCAGAGCCTCATCGGCTACGCCAACGGTGACACTCCGCAGCAGCCGAATACATCGCTGCCATGGCAGGACTGCCAGGCACGAGCCGGTGGCGACGAAACTGGTGGGGGTGCAACCACCATGCACTCTCCACCCCGAAGGCCAAGATCGCCGACTCGCCGGATCCACCTCGACAGTGACTCCACCGCATCGTCGGATCCACGAGCTCGTCGCGATCAGCGCCAAGTTCTTCACGATCGACAGCAAGAAGACGCTCGAACTCGCATCGAGCGACGAAGAGAAGCGCGGCGTCAATCCGACCAGCGCGCTGGGCCTTCTGTCGACATGCATGTGCCAGGGGAACCAGGCGACTTGCCATACGCGGTAGGCTGCCCTGCGTTCACTCGTGAGCTGCGGCAAGTCCAGTGGCCCAGTAGGAAAAATTTCAAGCCAGATGTACCAGAGAAGTACGACGGCAAGACGCACCCGTCGGAGTTCCTTAGCATCTACACCATCGCGGTGCAGGCTGCCGGGGGGCGAGACGACAAGATCCTTGCCAACTACTTCTCGCTGGTACTCAAACCCAACGTCCGATCCTGGCTCATGCACTTGCCAGACAACTCCATATCCTCTTGGGCCGATCTATGCCATTAGTTTGTTGGCGCCTCCACAGGCGGCCACAAGCCTCATGGCCAAGAGAGTGACCTTCATCCGCTTGCCCAGAAGGAAGGAGAGCCCCTGCACAAGTACATTCAAAGATTCAGCAACGTACAGCACAACATCCCAGATATCCACCCTGCTGCCGTAATCAGCGCGTTCCATCAGAACGTGCGGAACCGCAGGATGCGGGAGGAGATGGCGATGTGCAAGATCAGAGACGTCAGTGAGCTACATGCCCTGGCTGACAAGTGTGCATGTGCTGAGGAAGGGAGGAGACTCCCCGGAGAGAGTATAGGAGCAGGAGGATCTGACAGTGAGGATAATGCCCCGGCAAGGAAAAACCAGCGGCGGAATAACAGAAAGAAGAAAGGCAAAGAGGTGCTAGTTGTCGAGCAGTACGACAACGGAGGTGGCGCCAAGAAAGCCAAAGCTGGTGGCCCCGGCAAGGAGATTGCCGCAGAGGCTGTGGCGGTCGCCGACAAGCAGGACGTCACCAACAAGCAGTACTGCAAGATCCACCGCACCAAGAGCCATGACCTCCAGACCTGCAAGAAAGTCGAGCAGCTTGTCGAGCAGCAAAAGGCTGAATACGAGCGGCGCGACAAGGAGAAGGCCCAGGAAGGTGCTGGAGGATCTGGCAAGAAACGTCCCGAACGAGGAGGACGCCGCGGCAAGGCCAAGCAGCGGCAAGGAGATAGACCTCCCTGCGTCCACGACAAGGATGAAGATGACGATGACGACGAAGACATGGATGATGACGAGACCGATGAGTAGGAGTTCCAGAAAGCCACAGAGGTCCTGTGCGTTGACGGCGGTGCTTCTCTGCATACTTCACACCGCCAGCTCAAACAATGGGTGTAGGAAGTCAATGCGGGAGAACCACCCGTCGAGTCACGCAGGCCTCTGAAATGGTCCAGCACGCCTATCATCTTTGATATTGAGGACCACCCAGATCGCATAACTGCGGTCGGGTGCTTGCCGATGTTGGTTTCACCAACTATCCGCAACCTCAAGGTCACTAAGATGCTAGTTGACGGCGGGGCCGGCTTGAACCTGATCTCCTATGCGGTGCTCCCGAAGCTCCAGATCCCTGACAGCGAGCTCGAAGAGACCGGCACATTTCAAGGAATCAATCCGGGAAGGAGAAAGCCGAAGGGAAAGATCACGTTGCCGGTGACATTTGGCAGTGAGCTGAACTTCAGGACTGAGAGGATCACTTTTGACGTTGCTGACTTTCCATTACCTTACAATGGGATACTCGGCCGTCCAGCACTCGCCAAATTCATGGCAGCCTCTCACTATGCATACAACGTACTGAAGATGCCAGGCCCGATAAGCGTCATCTCTGTCCCTGGCGACAAGAAGGATGCTCTTATCTGCGCTGACAAGATCTACCGGGAAGCGGCAGCCGCAACAGATCGCAAATCACTTGCCGCTGAAGCTCCCGGGGGGAAGAAGAAGACCAAGTCCGGCAAGAGTTCTGATGCCCACTCCGGCAAGCGCACCTCTCCGGAGTGCTGCGCTACCGTCGAGGACGCACCATCGTGCTCCACCGGCAAGTGTAAGAAGGCAATGGCAGCTCCACCAGAGACTAAGAAGGTGTCCGCCAAGGAGGACGGCACTGGTGGTACTTTCACCATCAGTGCCACTCTCGATCCCAAATAGGAAAGCGCGCTCGTTGCTTTCCTGCGGGAGAACGTCAACGTGTTTGCATGGCAACCGTCTGACATCCCCGGTGTTCCCAGGAAAGTAATCGAGCACCATCTTGCCGTCTGTCCTCATGCGCGGCCCGTCAAGCAGAAAGTCAGGAAACAAGCGGTGGAGCGCCAAGAATTCATCGTAGAAGAAATCAAGAAGTTCTAAGCAGCAGGCCTTGTCAGAGGAGTGCTCCATCCTACGTGGGTGGCCAATCCTGTTGTCGTACGCAAAGCCAACGGGAAATGGAGGCTTTTTATCGATTTTACTGATGTCAATAAAGCTTGTCCCAAAGACCCATTTCCCTTGCCGCGCATTGACCAGATTGTTGACTCCATGGCCGGATGTGACTTGCTTTCATTTCTTGATGCATACTCAGGATACCATCAGATCTTCATGGCAGAAGAGGATGAGGAGAAGACTGCATTCATCACCCCGTGTGGCACGTACTGTTTCGTACGGATGCCTTTCGGTTTAAAGAATGCTGGTTCAACATTTGCAAGGGTAGTCCATCACGCTTTTGAGCCGCAAATGCACAGAAATGTGGAAGCCTACATGGATGACATAGTGGTCAAGAGGAAGGACAAAGCAACTCTGATCCAAGATTTAGATGAAACCTTTGCGAATTTGCGCAAGATCAACCTCAAACTGAACCCCGAGAAGTGTGTGTTTGGAGTCCCCTCCGGCAAGCTTCTCGGGTTCTTTGTGTCTCAGTGGGGAATTGAAGCCAATCCCGACAAGATCAAGGCCATTGAGAAGATTGAAGCACCAAAGCGCGTCAAGGATGTACGAAGACTTGCCGGTTGCGTGGCTGCTCTCAGCAGGTTTATCTCTAGATCTGCTGAGCGCGCCCTGCCGTTTTTCAAAATATTGAAAAAGGCAGGTCCAATGAAATGGACTGCGGAAGCGGAGGCTGCGCTGCAGGACTTGAAGAGATACCTGTCCTCCACTCCAACACTTGTCGCACCTAGGCCACAAGAGAAGTTGCTGCTGTATATAGCGGCAACCAATCAGGTCGTTAGTGCTGCGTTAGTGGCAGAGAGGGAGGCAGCTGATGAGCCAGCAACCACGGCAGATGCATCCAGCGACAAGCAGGGGGCTTCACCGGCAAGCTCTGGTCTGGCAAGCTCTGGTCCGGCAGGCTCTTGTCCGGCAAGATCTGGTCCCGACAAAGATGGATCTGCGCAGACGCATAAGGAGATGCAGAAGAGAATGGTGCAGCGCCCAGTTTACTTTGTCAGTTCCCTTTTGCAGGGGGCTAGGTCAAGGTACTCTGGTGTGTAGAAACTGCTTTTCGGCCTTCTCATGGCCTCGAGAAAGCTGCGCCATTACTTCCAAGCACATGAGATCACAGTTGTCACTCGCTTTCCATTGAAGAGGATACTGCAAAATCCAGAAGCAACGGGCAGGATTGTCGAGTGGGCACTGGAACTGTCAAGCTTTGGCCTCAAGTTTGAAAGCACTTCAACTATCCAAAGCAGAGCATTGGCAGAGTTCATAGTAGAGTGGACACCAACACCAGATGAAGAAATTCCAGAAACGAGCATCCCCGTCAAGGAGGCAAACAAAGAGTGGCTGATGTACTTTGATGGTGCCTTCTCGCTGCAAGGCGCCGGTGCGGGCGTGCTGCTTGTCGCACCCACCGGAGAGCACCTCAAGTATGTGGTCCAGATGCACTTTCCCAAGGAGCAAGCAACGAACAATACTGCAGAGTACGAAGGCTTGCTTGCCGGTCTCAGGATCGCGGCAGACCTTGGGATCAAGAGGCTCATTGTCAGGGGTGACTACAGCTTATCGTCCGCCAAGTGAACAAGAATTATCAGAGTCCGTTGATGGAAGCTTATGTTGATGAAGTAAGAAAGCTAGAAGAGCACTTTGACGGCCTACAGATGGAACATGTTCCAAGAGCTCAGAATGACATTGCTAATGGCCCGTCAAAGTGCGCCGCACTTAAGTTACCTGTGGAACCAGGGGTCTTTGTGCTCAAGCTGACTCAACCATCCATGACACCATGAACTGGATAGAGCAAGAAGAGAAAGTTGATTTCTGGTGACTATTTTCCGGCAGAGCTTCCCGAAGCCGCCGCCAAGAAAGTCCCCAAGATCAACACCAACAGTGCTGAGGAGCAGTCTGCTCCGGCAAGCCTTAGGGTTTGTTCCGTAGAAGCAGACGCTCCCGACAAGTTTTGCTCCGGCAAGCTTGCCGGGGAACATCAAGCTCCGGCAGAGACACAGGTTCTCGCCGTAGAAGCGGATGTTCCCACAACAGCAGATGTGCCTTTAGTCCTTGTTGTCGAGCCACAAGCTCCAGCATGGGCACAACAAATTGTCCGTTTCCTTCGGACAGGAGAACTTCCCGAAGAGCAAGAAGAAGCGGAAAAAGTAGCCCGGCAGTCAAGTATGTACCAGTTTGTCAACAACGTACTGTACAGAAGAAGACTCAATGGTGTGAAATTAAAGTGTATTTGCCGGGAAGACGGACAGAAGCTGTTGGCAGAGATACATGGAGGCATATGTGGTCACCACATTGGCGCAAGAGCACTTGCCGGCAAAGCATTCCGGCAAGGTTTCTTTTGGCCGACAGCCCTCCAGGATGCAACTGCACAAGTAACCAAGTGTGAAGCGTGCCAGTTCCATTCCAAGCAGATACACCAGCCAGCTCAAGCTCTCCAGATGATCCCTTTATCCTGGCCATTTTCGGTCTGGGGGCTCGATATCTTCGTCCCCTTCCCCCGAGCTGTCAGGGGCTTTGAGTACTTGTACGTTGCAATCGACAAGTTCACAAAGTGGCCGGAAGTGGAACCAGTGAGAAAGGTGACAGCACAGTCAGCAGTCAAGTTCTTCAGGTCGATTGTTTGCCGTTTCGGGATCCCTAACAGAATCATCACCGACAACGGCACACAATTCACGAGCCGCACCTTCATGCAGTACGTCCAAGATCTTGGCGCCAAGGTCTGCTTCGCTTCTGTTGCTCATCCGAGAAGCAACGGTCAAGCGGAGAGGGCAAATGCTGAAGTGCTGCGTGGGCTCAAGACCAGGACTTTCGACAGGCTGCGCAGGTGCGGAAGAAACTGGATTGAGGAGCTGCCGGTGGTTCTTTGGTCGGTCAGGACGACGCCAAATCGAGCCACTGGCCAGACACCTTTCACTCTAGTTTATGGAGCAGAGGCAGTTCTCCCCACGGAACTCGTATACGGGTCACCTCGAGTGCTCGCTTATGATGAGCTTGAGCAAGAGCAGCTGCGACAAGATGACGCGCTGCTCCTTGAGGAGGACCATCTTCAGGCTGCTATACGAGCTGCTCGATACCAGCAAGCTTTGTGCCGCTACCATAGCCGCAAAGTTAATGCCAGAAGCTTCGAGGAAGGCGACCTTGTTCTTCGGCGCGTTCAATCCGCCAAGAATTCCAACAAGTTGACGCCGAAGTGGGAAGGCCCTTACTGGGTGAAACAAGTCACTAGGCCTGGCGCTGTCCGCCTTGAGACCGAAGATGGCATTCCGGTGAGAAACTCCTGGAACATTGAGCATCTTCGTAAGTTTTACCCGTAGGGCGCGGTTGCCGGAACCTGTTCCGGCAACCACCTTTTGTACAAGTCTTGCAGATGTTGCATGTAATCCTTTGTACAAAGCCGGGCGCAGACCCCGTGCATAAGTAAAGCTCATGTGCTCCGCACACCTTGTCAATTTCATGCACTACATTCTTTCTTGCATACATTATCTGACACTTTGTGCAGCACCTACCCCCGGTAAGCAATAACGAGCCAAAAGGCCCCATATCTTTATTTTCTCTTCTTTCTTTTTCTCAAACAAAGGAAAGAAAGGTACCCTCGCACACAAGTTTGCCGGGGGGAAAGGAGAAGATAATGGTGTGGACCAGGCGTCGTTTAAGGAAGGTTCGCCTTGCCGGGAAGCAAACGACAGAAAAGCTAAGTTGCCAAAGTCTGAGCAATTAGTTTTAATTTTTTCTTTAGTTATCTTCCTCGAACGACTGTGCTTTGTATGGAAAACCTGTGCGCGGAGGAACCAAGTCGTAGCTAGTCGCGCCCTTACTTTGTTTCGAGTCCGCTCAACAACTTAAGTGTGCTGCAACTAGTCGCGACAAGGTTTCTTGTCGGGAGCGGCACCACCAGCAGGCTGCTGACGTCCCGCACTCAGCGCTCGCGGCTCGGGTGCCTGCGCTGACAAGTTCCCTAAAAGCGTAGGGTAAAAACATACGAAGCAAGGGATCTAGTAAAGGAAATAACATAGCGATCATTATCCAAAATAAAGTTATATTACAAGATAACTTGTCGCAGCTCTAACAGAATGTTCCCATGACATGACCAGCAGCGACAAGGAAAAAGATAATACAGGCGGCCTAGTCTACGCGACCGCCCTCAACCCTCTTGATCTCGCTCACCTTGTCCACAATGGGTGCGACAAGGGCCTTGAGCGCTTCCAGATCGGCGTCGGGCGGCAGGGACCTGAGGACGTTGGTGAGGTTGAGGCCTGGGTTGCGGAAGGCCACCTTCACCAGCACCTTCTGAAGAACTCCTGCGCAAATCTTTCGCGACTCGTCGGCCAGCTGCTTTGGGATCTTCTCCCGAAGCCGCTGGAGGGCCGTCGCCACGCCCTTGAAGAACAAGCTGAGCTTGGCGCTGGGCTGGAGATGCTCGTCGGAAGGATACCCGAAGTCCTCCATCCCCAGCTGCGCCAGCTCCCCGTCGATGACTGCGGCGATATTCACCAGACCCTCGGTCTAGTGCTCCACCGTCTCCCTGAATGAGTTCTGGGTGACGGCAATGCTCTCCCGCAGCGCCTCGTCGGCCTTGATCTTCTCCGACAAGGTCACCTCTCGCTCCTTGGCGCCGTCCAGCGTCTGAGTCAGCGTGGCCAGCTTCAGCTCGAGATCCGCGTTGGAGTCCTTGGCGGCGCTGAGCTCCTTGCTCCTCTCAGCGAGAAGACCTTGCAGCTCACCGTGGGCGGCAGCATCCTTCTCACGCTCGTGCTTGAGTGCGGCAAGCTCCTCGCCGCTCGTCCTGAGATTGGCCTCCAGCTGCGCCACTTTCGCCTCCAGCTCTTTCTTGGCGGCCTCGGCAGCCGCGACAGCGTCCTTTGCCTCCTTGAGAGCCCCGCCAATCGCTAGCTCCCGCGCGGCGAGCTCCTCCTCGTGGCTATCAAGGTTCACCTTGCGCTGCGCCAACTCTCCTTCCTGTGCGAATAGGTTCTCAGCGACAAGCCGTTGCTTCTCTTCGGCTTTAGCCTTCTCGAGGAGGAAGGCTTTCCACTCCTCGAGAAGTTGCTCCCGCTTCTCTGCTAGGGACCGGAGAGCCTCCTGCCTGAGATCCCGGAGCTCCTCCGCGTGCTTCTCAATGTCAACTCCCGCCTTCGCGACAAGCGTTTCTCGGGAGGCCAGCTTGGCTTGTCAGGCGCGGTAGAGCAACGTCAGCTTCCGCAGCAGCCGCTCCTCTTCAGGCTCGTCGCTGCTGCTTGGCGCGTCAACCAGCGTCAATCCGGCAGAAGCGAGCACCTCTCCGTCAAAGGTTTCTCCTTCGACCGGCGACCTGGAGCTCGAAGCCCAGGGGAGCTTGATGAAGACGCCATCGCCGGCCTTCAGGTAGGCGCTGGGTTGTGGCTCTTCGGAGCCTAGCTCTGCGGCAGCGGTAGGGGGATCGGCGGTCGGTGCAGCGCCTGGCGCTCCTGCGGCCTCGGGGCCGTCAGTACGATCGCCGGATCCCTCGCCGGCTTCTGCGGCGGCAGCCTTGGCGGCCTCTTCGCCAGCGGGTTCATCAACGCTGGCCTCTCCTTCAGCGGCCTCGGTTTCCATCGGCTCAGCAGCGGATGGATCTGAGGAACGAAGATGGGAGAGAAGTCAAGCAAATATGCAAAAGGAAAGTCAGAAGAAGAAAAATCCAAGGGCAAGTTTGTAGGCAAGTGGATTACCTGTGCTGGGGTCTGCAGTCGCGGTCTCAACCGCCGGAGGATCACTGGTATCGTCCCTTGCCGGAGAACTGGCCCTTGTCGGAGAGTTCTCCCTTGCTGGAGAGCGCTCCCTTGCCGGGGACTCCTCCCTTGGCGGTGTAGTCGAAGCAGATGGCACTTAGGGGGCGGCTTCCGGGCCCTCCCGGTGAGGCTGCTCTGCTCCTACACAAATCCAACAATCAAGATATCAGTAAGAGAAAAGAGCACCCATGAGCGCCCGTCAGCAAGAAGTAAAACCATGTACTTACGCTGGAGGCTGCACTGGGGGCTGCTTTGGGGAGTAGTCGCCAGGTCCGTCAAGGTGGTCTCGGACATGCCCCCTGCTGACACGGTGGGATCATCTTCGATGACAATCACCGAGGACTCTTCGCCGCTCTCTGGGCCAGCGTCCTGAAAAGGAATGGATTCAGATCGAAGCAAGTCAGATACAAGATGAAAGCAACAAGATTGAAAAACTACGAGGACATCAAGAAAGCTTACTCTTCTTCTTCGTCATCGGAGCTGAGCGCGGAGAGATCGAAGTCCGGCTCCCCTCCGGTGCGGCGAGGCGAAGGAGTAAGTTCCCTTGCCCGCTTGGCGGGGGCGGTGGCGGTGGACCGGGAAGATCCCGCTCCAGTTGCCGCAGCGGCGTGAGGCGCTCCTGCGGTAACGGTGCTTGCCGCGGTAGAGCATGTCGCGCGGCTCGGCGGCTGTTGACCCGTCTGCCGCCCCGCTACGTCCCCGGCCTTGCGGAGATGCCTTCTTGGTGCAGTCGGGGGCTCCACTTGCGGCAAGCTGTCTGAAGGTTCGGGCTCTTCCTCGCCGGGCTCGCTCGGCTCAGCTTCATGGCCGGCAAGATCTTCCTCGCCGACAAACTCCTCGCGCTCGGCAAGGCTTGCCGCCTCTGCTGCCTCTTCCTCCTTGACGGTGAACCCGAACTCGCCCGCGGCAGCTGCTGCCACAGCCTCTTCCGTCCTAGTGGCGATGCGCTGCAGCTCCGCATCGGTAGTGTCACGGGTGAGGCTCTTCTGCTCGTCGGCGCGGATCGGCACATCCTCCAGGCTGTCGAAGAACGCCCGCACGACGTCATCCGCAGGTTCTTGCCAAGTTGGGGCGATTCCGTGCGAATCGCACAACGGCATTATCGCGCGGATCCGGTCGAGTGAAGAATTGTTGCACAACGGAACAACGCTCCTAGGCAACATGAATGGATGCTGAGGATCGCGTTTGAACTACTCCAGGAGCATCGCATCCAGCTCCAGGATGGTGAAGTTGAAATTGAGGCCCGGGCGCAACCTCATGATATCCGCCGAGTTCTTGAACTCCCAGGTGGGTCTCCCTCTCTCCTGCAGGGGGGCGATGCGGTGACGAAGGAAATCTGCGCCAACGGCGCCTACAGTGAGCCCGGCAAGCCTGAGGCGAAGGATTCGGGTGACGGCGATCTTCAGCCTGTCGTCTTCCGGGGCCATGTTGCTCCAATTGTTGTCGCGTACTATTGGGGCTTGGCGCACGACAGTGAACGGCTGCGGGTTCTCCTCGACGATCCAGCACCACTCCGCTCTCCACTCCTCCCATTTGCTGCGAAGCTCTCCCTCCAGATAGGCTTCTTTCTTGCCGACTCTCGAGATCCAGGCGATTCCTCCGTCAAGGGGCTCTCCTCTCTCGACTCGGGGCATAAAGAAATGGCGGAAGAGGGCTACGTTTGGGTGGACTCCGACAAAGTTTTCGCACAGATGTGCGAAAATTGCCATGGTCAGAACGGCGTTGGGGGTGAAATCAAGGAGGCGAAGCCCGTAGGTGTTCATAATGTTGCAGAAGAATTCCGAGAAGGGCGGGCAGAGCCCGCAATAGAAGAATAGCGCGAAGAAGGGGTACCCGTTTGGAGCCAGCTCCGAAGCAGCGGCCGGGAGTACCCTCGTACGCGGATGCGCTCGCGTCTCCGTCGACCAGAAGAGGTAATAGTACTCCCTCAGCTCCTTGGCGTCGAGCTGAGGGGGGAAGATGGCCCGCTCCTTCCGCAGCGCCGCGAGCCGCTGCGCCTCGGCCGACTTCACGCCCTTCCCCTTGTCCGCTTTCGGAGCCATGGCGGAGGTGGCGGGGGAGATCGACGGCGTTGGTGGTGCTGGTGGCGACGGGGGGCGGAGCGCTGCTCTCTTTCGGCTTTGAGAAGAAAGGGGGAGCGACGGAGATTTTCGAGGAAGGAGTAACAACCGGCGAAGTGGGGAAACTGCCCCTGTTTCCCCTGCTTATAAAGAGGGAGGGGGCGGACGTTTCTCCCTTCCGAATAAAGAACACCCCCCACGATCTCTCCCACGATGCCGCATTCAACGCGTGCCGTTGGGGGAGGGCGCGGTGGATACGGAGTAAGATTCGGCGTTACCCGGGCCGCGCGTGCCCGTGCCCTGTTTTGGGCCTGGCCCAACAGCGCTCGGCACCGTGTGTGGCCCAGGCCCGGGGGCTCCTGTCGGCGTACTAGAATAGGGGTACCCTAGTATCCCGAACTTGTGCACGGGCAGTGGCAGCACCCCGCGGCAAGGCTTGCCTGACGGCCGCCAAGATACTCCGTGGCTCCTTTGGAGCCATTCAAGAACAAAGTACTCAAGTAAAGAAGACAAGGCCCCGGCAAGAGGAGCTTGCCGGGAAGGCCAACCAAGGCATCTCAAGGAACTTGCCGCGACGCACCACACGACCCGGCAAGGCTCGGCGAGCGACAAGCTTCCAGGCGCGACAAGACCACGACCGCGGCAAGACGCTTGCCGCGGCAAGCGGCCACTCTGTGCCCACGCTCCAGCGCATCCATCAACGTGTCGCCCTGGGGACCTTTCCAGGCACGCATGGCGGAAGGCTGCGCAGCCAGCAGTAAGCGGTGGCATGCGATGCTGACGAGATCGCCATCGTGGCAGACGGTGGCGCCCCTGACGGTCCTTGTCTACACTGTTTGGGCGACACAGACGGGCATTTAATGCCCTTGTCCCCTGCCGTCAGGGTTAGGTAGAGTACACTGTACAGGTAGCTATACCAACCGCAACTCTTTTTACATTTTTACCCTTCTCTGCATTGCCACCTGTCGATGACCCCTTTGAGCATATAAAAGGAGGCCCATGCGCAACGTAGAGGGGGTCCGGATCATTTCGAAGCCAGAATAGCACCTAGCTCTCTGGAGCAAGAACACAAGACAATCAAATTAGCTCCGAAGCTAGGTAAACTGCTCGTGTGCTTCGCCTCGATCTGCTCTTCGTGCGACCTCCGCCCCCCGCCGAACCGAAAGGGGCTCGGTCCGCCGGTCCCATAGGTGTTCGTGGATCAGTTTCCCCGACACCCTGTGGAGAACACGACATTCGTAGTTTGGGGCGTAAAAACCCCGCTATACTTTCAATCGATCATTTTGGCGCCGTTGCCGGGGACTAGCGTCGAGTAACCGTGTTAGGCTATAGACTAGGTTTTCTTCCTTTTCTAGTTTGTGCCATATATTTGTGATATATTTCTAACCACTAACCCTTGTTCTAGTTAGTATTTTTGTTTGTTTGTTTTCTTTTCCTTTTTGCAGGTTAGAACCATCTTCTTGGATATGGCTTACTATTCAGATCATCATGCTTATGCGAGCAACACTACAAACAGCACGGAAAGTATTCAAGAACTGATAAGTAAGATTTCCCATCAATTAGATGATTTAGCTCAGCAGCGAGGAGTAGTTTTTGAGGATAGGCCTAGTTCTTATTATCCTTATTCCGGAGGCAATCCTTATGTTGCTCCTACATGCCATATTTGTGGATTTCAGGGCCATTCGCCCGCTGAATGTCAGCGTGGTTACTCTCACACTCCAGATTGTTTTGGCATGAGCTTCGCTCAAGAGCATAGCTCATACCAAAACAATTACTCACATGGGTGGCCTGAAAACCCGAATATGTCATATAGGAGCAACAACCCTGAGATCTCACCGCTTGCTTCTAGTAATCATATGCAGGGATTTAGGTATGAAGAGGAGAGCCACAACTATGCTCCACAACAGTCTTATTTAGCTCCTATTCATATACCTCAGCACCAGGAGATGTTGCCAATGGAGTTAAATGGTCCTCCATTTGGTCAACCAACACCTTCAACACAAGTGCCTACTCAAGATGAGTTCGATGACATAGACAAGCTCGCACTTTTGAGTCTCGAGTTCACTTGGAGTGCCGAGGATGATCCTATTAGGAAGGTTATACTAGATGAAATGAAGAAGATCAAGAGTGGGAATGAGCTAGTGGAAGAAGTAAAGAAGATTGAGAAGAACATCAACGCTGGCAATACTATTTCTTCACAGCTTGAGCTGAGTAATTCTGGGATTCCCCTTGATACTTGTGAGGTTCCAATACTGTCACATCCAGCTGAGCAAGATAGCAAGTGCCTTGAGCATGAGATACCTCAGATTGAAGATGAACTAGAAGACAAGGAAGAAGATGATCAAGAGCTGCAATTTCTAAGTGATCAAGTTGAAGACTCATCATCTACTATTCCTGAAGAAGTACAAGAAGCTGTTGTAGATGAAGATGAAGAACCAGAAATTCATTTACCCATCGTCATACAAGAGCGTGATGTAGCAGGTTTATCTAATCCTCTTGATGACATGCTTCCTTATGAGATCTTTGCTGCTACTTTCCATTGTGTTATACCATGAATTAAGCTAGACTTGAAAAATTATTTGCTTGGACATGATCATACATACATTGTTGGTGGCATTGCTCTCATTCCTGATGATGACACTTATTTTCCTTATGCTAGTCCTATGCTTAATGAAACATATTATTCCCATGCTAGTCTTGAGCTTAATGATAAATTTCATCCTCATGTTAGTGTCGACCTTGCTGATTTCTACCATCCTAAACATGTGCTTTATAGCTATGCTTATGTAATTGGATACTCGATTGATGACTTGGAGGGTATTATCCCTACCACTTGCATTGTCTCTTTCATTGAGTGCTCTTTCAGGTTCTTGCTTGTGCACGAATCACTACATGCTGACCAAGTTCAAGATGACATTCCCTGGGACCCCGGTGGGCCCATGGCATGGGGATGAGGAGAAGCAAGGGGCACACATGAAGAGAGAAGCTGGAGCAGGCATGAGGATAGGGAAGCAAAAGGAGAGGAGTCACAATGCACGAGGAAGCAAAGGAGAAGAGCTGCAGTTGGTGAGGTGATCGAGCGAGTGCTACATCATCAAAGCACGGTGAGCTGTTTCATGACCCATTCTGAGTATATCATCCATTGATACATGCTGAAATCAAATGTTATTTGGGTTGCTTAAGCCATGTCTTAAATGTTGCCCCACTGAATTTTACCTTTGACATATGATGCTTGATGTGAATATGTGAACTGATTCGTGAATGCCTTGTAAACTAGTGATCTACATACTGCTTGCTTTGCTGAAATTAGTGAAAGTTATTAGTTTTGAGTGCTCAAATCCCTAGTACACTATAAAACTTAATCATTATCTGCTTTTACCTCGATACACCTAGATCACCACGTTTAGGTGCTGAATTTGTGCCAAGTGTCTTCCCATTGAGAGCAATCACCTAACCACTATGGATTAGCATGCTATGTTCCCTGGATCGGTAGCATGTGAACCAGACATGGAGAAGTGATGATTCCTATTTTTGTGCTTAAGCGTTGTTCATTTAAGATAAGTAATAATGAATAAATTAGTCTGACTACCTACAGTAGCATGTCATGTTCTCGGGATCGGTGGTATGTTCCTTTGGGGAGACAAACAAAAAAAACTAATAATTGGTCGATCTAGGTGTATACCATGTTCGCGGGATCGGTGGTATGTTCCTTTGGTGAGATCGATAAAATATTATCATTGCTTTACTTCTGTAAATAAGTGAACTGATCACAAGTTTATGTTCTTTTTTGTGCTCTGGATCATGCTTTCTTTAGGAACCTTTGGCACAATCATCATTTGAACTTGTTGATCCACTTTTATCATTGTAAAAGTTTAAAATGATTGAGTCTACTAGTATCCTATTGCTTTGAAGCAATCCTGACCATTGATTTTCACTAGAAAAGTTCAAAGCATGCTTTGTTTGGAGATCTACTTCACTTGGCATTCTCTAGTCAGCTCACTGTTCACAATCTTGCTCTTGTCATATTTCTTTGCTTGAGGACAAGCAAATATTTAAGTGTGGGGGAACTTGATAGAGTATTTCCTCATATAATATTTTTAGACTTTTTGCATCAAATTGTAATCATATTTTCACATTATTTACTCGAAAGATATTCAAATACTCATATTATGTCACATTTACAACACTACTCCATCTTTTGCAGAAAAGGGCGATAAGGCCCAAATCCTTCTATATTGGAGTGTCTAAGAGGTTGCGGTTGCTGCATTTTGCAGAGGGACTCGAGTGTGAAGAAGAATTAACCTACAGGGGCTAGCTGAAGAAGAAGGGGACCAACTTGGGAAGAAAGAAGAAAACAAGGAGGGCTAAACAAGAAGAATGCAGATCTGATCGAGAGGGGTAAAAATCCCTAGCCATCTTCTTCGATCCCCTTGGGCCTGGCTACATCTCATCTCTCTCCCTCTCCCCTTCTTCTCCACCACCGGCCGCCGCCACGGCCAGGCCGGCGTGGTGGTGAGCCATTCACCCAGCGCCACCATCTCCTTCTCCTCCCCGAAGCCATCCATCTCCACCGTCCGCGCCCAGCGCCAACCAGCACAGCCTCCATCCATCACCCAGCGCCAACTAGCACCGCCTCCATCCATCACCCAGCGCCACCACTACTCCTCCTACCTCCAGTGCCTACATCCACCACACCAGCCGCTCCCTCACGCGCCGCATCAGACACTCCGGCGCGAGTGTCTGGTCACCCGCGTGAGTGCGCCACCCAACTCCTTCACCTCGGATCCATCTCGCAGACCACCAGTGTGCCACCACCATCGCCAACTCCCTCTTCCTTCTTCTGCTCTCTGCCTGCTGCTGCTTCTTCTTCCCACGCCCCTGCTGCTGCTTGCTCTCTCAATCTCTGCTACTATTTCTCCATCTCTTGCTGCTACTTCTTCTTCTCTGAACCTCATTTCTTCTCCTTGCATCCCCTTGTTGCTGCTCCATTCCCCAACTGCTATTACCTATTCTTCTTCTTCTCTGAACCTTTGTCCTTCCCCTCGCTGCTGCTCCTCACTTGCACCAGCTGCTCCTGTTCCCTACGCCTCTGCTACTGGTTCTTGCTTCTCTTCTGAACCTGAAGCTCTCTCTCTCTCTTATCTCAAACTGTTGTAAACTTTAGAAGTGTAATGTTCAGAATTTTGTAATGTTCAGGGTTGTGTAATGTTCAGACTTGACAAGTTCTAGCAACTCATTATTTGTTCAGTTTAGTACCTGTATAATAAAGTACTTGTTATGTTGGACCTGACTATTTGAGGCCTTGTTAATTTGGGTGATAATTGATCTATTAGAATGTGCTTCTGTGTATTACTATTCTGCTAGTATATGTGCGTGTTCACCTTGTGTACTAATCCCCTTTCCTAGTTATCTTCCAGTACTTGTCAACTTTGTGTGTGTTTGATTTTCAGTCCATATGTTAGCTCAAGTACCTGTGCCATATAAATATGTGTGCGTGCTTGTGATTTAAATAATCTGTTTTCTGTTCAGTAATTCATACGCTTGCTAGATATATATGGTCATGTCTTTTGACTTCCCTTTTCACTGATGTTAGCCTTTCAGTTTCTATAATAATATGAAAATACCAAAATGACAGAGTAAAGATAATCATCATCTCCCTTTGCTTCTGTCATTTTCTTTGTTGATGATCCTGGTCAGTGTTAGGTTTATTTTCTGTTTTCATCATTCAATTGGGTCACCTAGCTTTAGTCGAACGTAGTTGCCGTCGCCTAGTCCCTGTGGAGAACACGACATCCGTAGTTTGGGGCATAAAAACCCCGCTATACTTTCAATCGATCAGAAGGCCTTGCGCCGGGGACCTTTCCTGGTCCCCTGGGCCGCCTTCTTAGACCCTTCGACCTCCCCGGATGGGGCGGCCCTTTCTTTTTCCGTCTCCTCCTCCCCTTCATGGGGGGAGTGTGCCTCGTCGTCTTCGGATGAGGCGTCCTGTACGGCCTTGCGCCGGAGACCCTTCCTGGTCCCCGGGGCCTTCTTTTCGGCCTTTTTTTCCAGCGTCTTGTAGGGCGCCGGGACTAGCATATCCGTCAGGAGAGCGGTCGCCGGACCTTCTAGCAGTGGAGCCGGACAGTTGATCCGCTCCGCCGTCTCCACGTACTCCTGATTAAGTACACACGATGACTTAATATCCTCCAATGAGTATGGTGGGAAAAGTACATCTGGTTATGGTTAGAAAACTCACCGGACGAGGGGGCCGCGCGGCGTGGAGACCGTGGTCCTCGGATGTAGGAGGAGGTATTTCGGAGGCCTTGAACCACACCTTCCACGCATCCTTGTGTGTCGTGCCGTAGAGTTCTTGAAGTGTCTTGTGTTCGGCCGGGACGAACTCCCACATATTAAAAGACCATCTTTGGCACGGAAGAATTCGGCGGACGAGCATGACTTGGACCATGTTAACAAGCTTGATTTTCTTGTCAATCATATTTTTGATGCAGTTCTGAAGTCTGGTCAGCTCCGCAGGCTCGCCCCAGGCCAGGCCCTTCTTTTGCCAGGAGGTGAGCCGCATGGGAATTCCGGATCGGAATTCGGGGGCCGCCGCCCAGTTGGCGTCGCGTGGCTCGGTGATGTAGAACCACCCCGATTGCCACCCTTTCATGGTCCCTGCGAAAGAGCCGTCAAGCCAGGTGACGTTGGGCATCTTGCCCACCATGGCGCCTCCGCACTCCGCTTGCTGGCCGCTCACGATCTTCGGCTTCAAGCAGAAGATTCGTAGCCACAAGCCGAAGTGAGGCTTGATGCGGAGGAAGGCCTCGCACACGACGATGAACGCCGAGATGTTGAGGACGAAGTTCGGGGCTAGATCATGGAAGTCCAGACCATAGTAAAACATAAGCCCGCGGACGAAGTGATGAAGTGGGAATCCCAGTCCACGGATGAAGTGGGAAAGGAACACGACCCTCTCATGGGGTCCCGGAGTCGGAACGATCTGCCCTACATCCGGCAGCCGGTGCGCATTATCTGCGGCCAAGTATCCGGCCGCTCGGAGTTTCGTGATATGCTTCTCCTTCACGGTGGAGGCCACCCACTTTCCCCCTGCTCCGGACATGTTTGTCTATGCAGAGGAGGTGTGAACTAGGGCGCTTGATCTCGAGGGAGCGAGAATTGATAAGCAGAGGAGGAAGAAGGCGTGGGTAAAAATGGGGAAATCCTTATCCCTTTATAGAGGCGACGAAGACGGAGCGCCTCCCCACTTTCCCGTTGAAGGGCGATTATTTCCCAAGCACCATGATTGATGGTGCGGTTGGGTTACCCATACCCGTATTGATGGGAATCCTGTGATAAGGGGACATTATCTCTGTTTCGACAAGACATACCGAGGAAACCGCCTCGCAATATGCGCTGTGGCTGGTTGTGGAAAAAACTATTCGAATAATGACTCGGCCATAGTGTCGTGTCACGTTGTTTGAAGATTGTCAGCAGATTACATTTGTGGAATATCGTTCTCTCTATGGTGATATGTGAAGATCATCTTGCAGATCCAGACACGATCTAAGTGTTCGATAATTACTTTGGAGTATTCAGAGATGGAACCCGCCTTGCAATGCTGAAGACAAACTGCGCGTCGGACTCGTCGTCATTGAAACCTGGTTTAGGGGCTACTGAGGGAGTCCTGGATTAGGGGGTATCTGGACAGCCGGACTATATACTTTGGCCGGACTATTGGACTATGAAGATACAAGACTCAAGACTTCGTCCATGACTGGATGGGACTCTCCTTTGCATGGAAGACAAGCTTGGCGATCCGGATATTAGATTTCCTTCTTTATAGCCGACTCTGTATAAACCCTAGCCCCCTCCATTGTTTATATAAACCGGAGGGTTTAGTCCACATGAGGACGAACACAACAATCATAATCATCATAGGCTAGCTCTTAGGGTTTAGCCTCTACGATCTCGTGGTAGATCAACTCTTGTAATACTCATATCATCAAGATCAATCAAGCAGGAAGTAGGGCTTTACCTCCATCGAGAGGGCCCAAACCTGGGTAAACATTGTGTCCCTTGCCTCCTGTTACCATTAGCCTTAGATGCACTGACCGGGACCCCCTACCTGAGATACGCCGTTTTTGACACCGACACCCCTCTCGGCGCCTATAAAAGCCCCGGAGCCCCCCTCTCCATCCTGCCCACTTGCTCGTCCTCTCGCCGCTCCTATTGCCTGCAGTTGCCGCTTGGATCTCGCAGGCTGGAGCTACTTGGCCGGAGAAGCTCGTCGGCCGTAAGCCACTCTGAGGCCCCAAACTCTATCAACTTGTTCTCCTACTCCATGCACACCTTGTTGACAACTTTTTGTTGTCTAGAGGACACCTGAGCCTCCGCACGGACAACGTTCGAACCGCCGGAGTTCGCCGGAGCTCCGCCCTTCCTTCGCTCTGTTCCTGCCATCCCGACGCACGCCGCTTCCATCACCAGACAGCCCTCAACACGCCGTTCCATTCATCTCCTTCCTCGCCGCCGAGAAGCACCGTAGCCGCCGCCTCGCCATCGCCCGAAGCCAGCACCGCCGTCTCCTGTACGTTGCTATTGCTGCTGTAAGCTGAACTGCTTGCCTCCCGTTCTTTTAGTTTATTTATTCAGTATTAGATCGGTTAACCAGGGTTTTCTTAAACCGCGGGTTTTGTTAAAACTGATCGGTTATTGTTTTAGTTAGCCGCCATCGCCATTTTGCTTAGAAAGCGGTCGTTCGCTGTATAAGCTTCCGCAGCAAACGCTGCTCGGCCAGTCATGAGCCGCCATGTGGCCGAGGGCTTGTTCGTAGTTTTCTTTTCTTTCCTTTTCACCGTTTAGTCCTTTTATCACAGATTAGTCCCTGACCTTCGAGTAGTCACAACTTTTTAATCGTAGATCCAAACTCGATGAAACAAGCGAAAAATTCTTCATCATGTTTAGATCTATCCAGTGGTGTCATATTTGCAAACTTTTGCCAGATTCAAATTTGAACTTTATTTAGATTTGAATTCAAACTTCAATTAACCATTGATGTTTGCTTGAACTACGTAAGTATTTGCCCAAAGAGGAAGGGATGATGCAGCACAACAACGGTTTAAGTGATGAGACCAAGGTTATCGAACCAGTAGGAGGACCACGCAACACAATGTAAACAGATCTTACACACAAACAACAAATACTCGCAATCCGACGTGTTAAAGGGGTTGTCAATCCCTTTTGGGTAGCGGCGCCGGAAATTGGCACGGAGACGGGATAAAGTTGTAATAGATTGGATAAATAGAACACGAATAAAATAAAGTGCAGCAAAATATTTTTGTAATTTTGGTTTAATAGATCTGAAAATAAAAACAAATGAAAATAAATCGTGAAGGCAAATATAATAAAGAAGAGACCCGGGGGCCGTAGGTTTCACTAGTGGCTTCTCTCGAGAAAAATATCAAATGGTGGGAAAATAATTACTGTTGGGCAATTGATAGAACTTCAAATAATCATGACGATATCCATGCAATGATCATTATGTAGGCATCACGTCCAAGATTAGTAGACCGACTCCTGTCTGCATATACTACTATTACTCCACACATCGACGCTATCTAGCATGCATCTAGTGTATTAAGTTCATGGAAAAACGGTGTAATGCAATAAGAACGATGACATGATGTAGACAAGATCTATCTATGTAGAAATAGACCCCATCTTGTTATCCTTAATAGCAACAATACATACGTGTCGTTTCCCCTTCTGCCACTGGGATCAAGCACCCTAAGATCGAACCCATTACAAAGCACCTCTTCCCATTGCAAGATAAATAGATCAACTTGGCCAAACAAAACCCAAATACCAGAGAATAAATACGAGGCTATAATCAATCATGCATATAAGAGATCAAAGAAGACTCAAATAAATTCCATGGTTAAAAACATAGATCTGATCATAAACTCAAAGTTCATCGGATCCCAACAAACACACCGCAAAAATACTTACATCATATGGATCTCCAATAGACCCTTGTATTGAGAATCAAGAGAGAGAGAGAGAGAGGAAGCCATCTAGCTACTAACTACGGACCGTAGGTCTACAAAGAACTACTCACGCATCATCGGAGAGGCACCAATGGACATGATGAACCCCTCTGTGATGGTGTCTAGATTGGATCCAGTGTTTCTGGAACTTGCGGTGGCTGGATTTGATTTTGGTCGACTCCCCTAGGGTTTCTAGAATATTGGGGTACTTATAGAGCAAAGAGGTGGTGCGGGAGGCCACCGAGGTGGGCATAACCCACCTGGGCACGCCTTGGCCCCCAGGCGCACCTTGGTAGGTTGTGGCTCCCTTGGGCACCCCTCTAGTACTTATTTGGCCCAACTTGTGTCTTATGGTCCAGAAAAAATCCAAAAAAAGTTTCACTGCGTTTGGACTCCGTTTGGTATTGATTTCCTGTGATGTAAAAAACAAGCAGAAAACAACAACTGGCACTGGGCACTATGTCAATAAGTTAGTACCTAAAAAAGATATAAAATTATTATAAAATTATTGTAAAACATCCAAGAATGATAATATAACAACATGGAACAATAAAAAATCATAGATACGTTGGAGACGTATCAGCCATATCTCCCAAACTGTAGCTCCGATTGAGTTAATTCTTTTTTTCACTTTGTCACCGTAGCCAAACCCTACGACTTGGATCAATCTCATGGTATTTTCACACAATTAGGGTCTGTCCATGATAGATTGACCACTATGCCTTGTATGCACCATAGTTCATGTCACATTTTTTTAACCTCATCTCACATGTTGTTTTGCACTTAGTATTTTTTTGTGATAGTTAAGTCTTTTGTGTTTTCATTTGGATTTTCCAAGTCTTTTCATGGTGCATTGATTTGTTTCTCTAGAATGACTGGTTATGTGAAAGCAATGTTTGATTTTATAGATTTCATCAGAGAGTGACGAATAGTTCTATTAAGTAAATTTCTGAGAGCGATATAATCTTCATCAACTATTACCAGGCAAGTTCACATTCGACCATTCTTCCAATCACCTATGTTTTATATATGCACTTAGTCCTTTGCGGTAGAATTGCATGGTAGGAACTTTATGCCGGATGGCTATGCTTTTACCCGGTAGTTCATCTGAGGTAGGTCTGAACTATACAACCTTGTCACCATCCTATAAGTTTTTTTCTGCCTTGCTAATGTGGACGTGGATTGGGAAGTGCTTATGGCGAGACTTGAGGGACAAAGTAGTAATCAGGACCAAGACTTAAATGAAACTACCTGGGCGGAAATTGGTTTAAATGGTGGCGAAGTACAGTGGGGCACACATGGGACATCCATGGTGGTGCACCACTAGTGGTCCGTCCGCTCAGGCTCAAATGGATCAAACGTGTTTTCATGTCTAGAAGCTTACGTGTGCAACCACAAGCCAATATGGGCTCTGGTTAGTTGAGTAGTCAGTGTGACCTCTTCCAGGATAGGCTAGCAGATGTAGAATGAGTATGTGTACCGGCCTATCCATGGGTTAAAGGGAAATACTTTCAAAAGGCTATGTCTCGGTCATCCTGTTCTCAAACGCCAGGAAGTGTGAGAACTTCAAGGGAGGGGATCGAGTCTTGCAGGGAAAAGTGCGCAAACCTGTCACATCCCTAGCTTCTGGCATTGCTCTAGGTTAACTTCATGTGTGCATCATGTCTATATTTTTGAAACTTGAATTGAGGAATGTTGGAAGCCTCAAAACCCTAAATAAAAGAGGGGCAAAAACCCTGGAAATCTCATTCATTGCTCCAAAGTGCTCCTCTTAAATGTTTGATAAATTTTGGTAAGGGTTCTGGTCCCAACCAAAATATTGAACATTTTTAAGGATTTATTTTTGGGACTTTGAATTTAAATCTTTAGCTATTTGAATTTGAATTATATTCATATAATTAGAATATAATTTAAATACCCCTGAAATATTTTATAAGCTTTTGGAAAAGTCCATCTAGCATTATAAAATATTCAGAGGAGTTTTTGGCATTGTTTGAATTATTTTAAAATTCAAAACAGTGGCAAAATAATTTAAATAAAACAAAAACAGAATAAAAACAGAAATAAAAAGAGAGAGAGAGACTACCTGGGCCACTTACCTGTAGCCGGCCCAGCTGGCCAGCTCCTCCCGCTGGCCCAGCCCACCGCCGCCTCCCTCCCCTGTCGCCTTCCTCCTCTGCCAGGAGGACGGGCACGCGCCCGGCGCGCGCGGCCACGCGCCCCGGCCACCTCCTCCCTGCCTGGCTGCCTCCTCCTCCCCTGGTCGCCTCCCGCGACGCCACGCAGCCCCTGGCTCCCTCTCTCACTCTCCTCGCTCCTTCCCTCCGTCCCTATCCTCCTCTGTTTCTCTCTCCCTCTCGTGCCGAGCGCAGCCGTCGCCACCGACGCTGTTCGCCGCGGCCACCGGCCACCCCTCGCCTCGCCGATGCCTCCAGAAGAACCGCCGCGCCTTCTTCTTCGTCTCCACCAACTCACGTGACGCCGGGAGCCCTGCATCGCCGCCCACGTCGCCGTTCCCCTCCTCGGCCACCGGAACTCGCCGCCGTTCGATTCGCCGCCGACAGGACGTCCCCGAGCCCACTTAGCGTCTCGTCCGACTCCCCGTGAGTTCCTCTTCTCTTCCCCTCAATCCCCGCACCTGATTTCGTCCCCTAGCTCCTTCTTCCACCACGGCCGAAGCTCGCCGCCGCCGTGCCTCGTCGCCATCGTGGCCAGATCCACTGGAGCTCCCACCTGAGTGCACCATCGTGCTCAGACCGTCTCCACAAGCCGTAGCACGCCCCAGCTCGCCTTCCCGTGCCCCCTAGCTCTCGCTCGCGTCTCGCCCGAACTCCGGCCGCCGCCGCGAGCTCCGTTCCGACGAGCTCCGTCGACCCCACGACCTCCCACTCGGTCCTCTGGATGCGCGGGAGCAAGGGCCATCCCCTGGTGCCCTCAGCGCGCCAAACTGACGCCTCTAGCGCAAGTCCGGCGTGCCCCGCCGTGTTCTGTGGTCACCGGCGACTCATCGCCGGCGTATCTGACGTGGCGTCGTCATTAGCGCTAATGACCCCACTAACTAACCCCCCAGAGCCACTGACAGCCGGGCCCCACGGCCTAACTAACCGGCTAACTAAAATAGATTAAGTTTAATCTAATTGCAGTGACCCCACGCGTCGGCGTTGACCTCGCTGACGTGGCCTTTGACCGGCCCCACATGTCTGTGACTCCAGCCAGCACTGTGTCACTGACGTGTGGCCCCCACACGTCAGGTTTGACCCTGACCGACCCCTGTTGACTCGCTGACGTCATGCTGGCGTCAGGCTGACGCAGTTAAATCATTTCTGGATTTTTTTTAATAATCAGGAAATTCCAGAAAATGCCCAAAACTTCAATAAATCATAGAAAATTAACCGTAACTCCAAATTAAATAAATTATATATGAAAAATTATCAGAAAAATTCAAGGAATCCATCTGTACCATTTTCATGCATGTTAGAACAACTTATCACTACTGTTTAGGGCAAATGAAGTAAATGGCATTTGAACAATCACATATGGAGTTTGAATTTGAATCTTGTATTCAAACCAACTTCATTTAATCTGTTGCTAGTTGCATTAGCTCAAAACACATTCATTTTGCCATGTCATGATCATGCATCATATTGTGCATTGCATTGATTGTGTTCCTTTCTGTGTTGCCGGTATTTGTCCCCTCTCGATAGACGTGATACCGATGACGTGATCATTGACACTGATGAAGACTCAATGTTATCTTCAGAAGTGCCAGGCAAGCAAAACCCCCTTGTTCATTCCGATAAAATCCCACTCTCTCGCTCTTGCTCTCTTTTACTGCATTAGGACAACAACGACATATTTGATACTTGCTGCGGTAGCTGAACCCTTTATCCTTTGCATGACCTGTCATTGCCACAGTAAATAGATGAAACCCACTAGCATGAGTAGGAGTTGTTTGAGCCCTGATGTGCCTACTCATTCATGCTTGTTTGTCATGCCTGCTACTGCTTAGAGTTGAGTCAGGTCTGATTCATCGGGGATGAATCAAAGGCGTGTGAACATGTCCTACTGTGTGTGAGCTAAGTGTGTGAACACGATTTGGTAAAGGTAGCGGTGAGAGGCCATGTAGGAGTACATGGTGGGTTGTCTCATTGCAGCCGTCCTCAGGAACTGAGTTCTGTGTTTGTGATCCATGATCAGTTACTACCACACATTGGGCTCCGGGCGCTCCAAGCCCTCTCGACTTATTAATCAACTTGATCTCTGTCCAGGAGTTGCAACTAGTTTCTGGTGTTTGTAGGTAGTGTTAGTAGTCTACCAAGTGGCACCCGGTACAGGTGGGCTTGGGACAGACTAGGCACAGTGGCACGGTGTACCAAGTGGCACCCGGTTGGTGGGCTTGGGAACCCTGCACACATTGTTTGGGGCCGTGAGCGACACCCCGGCCGGATCTCCTTGCGGATGGAACCCGAATAGGCGATAAACCTGGACTAGAGACTTGTTCGGTTAGTCAGGTCGTGGCCGACTCCCTCGCCCGGTTTCCGCTTGAAGGTTGCCGAGGTACAAGACGTGTACAGGGCGGTAAGTGGCGAGAGCGTGTGTGAAGAAGTACACCCCTGCAGGGTTAACATCATCTATTCGAATAGCCGGATTCCTCGGATATGGAAACGTGGACCCCTTATATCAGTTCATAGACAAGTGAAAGTGGATACTCTAAAATACGCAAGATAAGCGTGAGTGCTATGGATGGCGTTCTCGTAGGGAGACGGGAGCGGATCCATAGTGGTGTATTGATATGGTGAATGTGTGGACTCGTGTGCGCCACCTCAAAAGAGTTACATTGCAGTCGTAGTTTAGGATAGCCACCGAGTCAAAGCTGGCTTGCTGCAGTTAAACCCCACCATCCCCTTTGTTGATAATGATGCATATGTAGATAGTTCTGATGTAAGTCTTGCTGGGTACATTTGTACTCACGTTTGCCTATTTTATGTTTTTGCAGAGAGACTTCAGTCTCACTAGTAATTCCGCGCGGTCTTCGACGTTTAGCTTGATACCTCTGCTACGATCTTGTGCCCTCGGCAGGATCTGGTAGATAGTCAGGCTTCTCAGCCTTTTTCATTTATAGATGTCTGTACTCAGACATGATAGCTTCCGCTTGTGCCTTGACTTGTATGCTCTGATTGATGGGTCATGAGACCCATGTTTGTAATATCGCGCTCCTCGGAGCCTATTGAATAAATTACTTGAGTCGTAGAGTCATTTTGTGATGCCATGTTGTATTGCACATATCGAGCATATTGTGTGTATGTTATTGAAATGCTTGGTATGTGTGGGATCTGACTATCTAGTTGTTTATCTTTAGTAGCCTCTCTTACCGGGAAATGCCTCCTAGTGTTACCGCTGAGCCATGGTAGCTTGCTACTGCTCTGGAACACTTAGGCTGGCCGGCATGTGTCCTTCTTCGTTCCTGTGTCTGTCCCTTCGGGGAAATGTCACGCTTTGAGTACCGGAGTCCTGTTAGCCCGCTACAGCCCGGTTTACCGGAGTCCTGCTAGCCCAGTGCTACAGCTCGGACCCACTTGCTGATGACCAACACGTTCGAAGCTGGGTCATGAATGCCTGTCCCTGTAAGTCTGTGCCACTTTGGGTTTACGACTAGTCATGTCAGCCCGGGCTCCTTATCATATAGATGCTAGCGACACTATCATATACGTGAGCCAAAAGGCGCAAACGGTCCCGGGCAAAGGTAAGGCGACACCCGTGGGGATACCGTGCGTGAGGCCGCAAAGTGATATGAGGTGTTACCGGCTAGATCGATGTGACATCGAGTCGGGGTCCTGACAGCGTTGGTATCAGAGCTTGACTGCCTGTAGGATTACCAAGCCAAACTGGTCGATGTTGAGTCTAGAAATTCTTTAGCTATATGTAGGGGAATTGATTGTGGGATGGAACGTAAGGCTCTTTTTACTTCTTATACCTTATGCCTTCTGATCTGAGTCATCTTATCTTTCCTGCGGGGATTAAGAACTAGGCTATCTCTTCTTTCTATCAGGATCACGTGTTACTAATCTGCAGACTTGTAGGATTGATGGTTCTAAGCTTGAGTTCAGTTTCTACTTCCGTATGTTAATTGTTGATCTCGAAACCTTAATATTGTGCTTCTGAGTGGCTATGCCACCATTTTGTAGCATGTCTCCAATCCTTTGAGCATTTACAGCCGTTATGCTGTCCGAGTCATCTCAGGTCTCTAAACAGTCTGATGCACTTGCAAATTCCTTCCTCCCGTTTCAATGTTCCTTTGGGCCAGATTAACCACACTAATTAGTGAGTTGAGGTACTCCGTTACCTTGACATATATGTTGGAGATATTATTATGACCCTAGGTGTCTTAGGGGATCATCTAGTAATTTAGCCATGATTTGTGTTTCCAGTGTGATGATTCTGGCTTTTATTCTCGAAAGCATCCCGTGATGCCACTTAGTAGTAGGTATTCTACTCCTGGGTTCTGAACCCGAGATTCACCCTACTTACTTCATGTTGATAGTTTTGCTCGTTCCTTTAGGATATTAGCAACCTTTGCGATAGTCCTTGAAGTCCGTGGTATCTTATTCTTCCAAATACCATGAACTACTTATGGCAGAAGTTCCTCGTTGAACTGAAATATCACAACAGGATTATTCTTGAGGAGTTCTCCATTCATATATCGTGACTCTGCCAGTTCTACCTTTCTGCATGGGTTATCCGGAAGAAATATGTTGAACTTGGTTCGACATACTAATCTATGCATCCACAACCCAGAAAGTTATATGTTCCTTTGAGTTGTTCCCTTTAGTTGCATTCTGACCCTCGTCTATCAATTGATAGTCAAGAGTATGCGTGCGTTCGTTCATCGATGCCTATGACTCTTGTGGTCTGTCAAGCCATTCTATTCCGGAATGAATAGGAGAAACAAACTCCAGAATCTCATCCATATCTAGGATTGGGTCAAAGCAATTATATTCCGCAGATCAAAATGCCAATCCAGCTTCTGGTCTGTTCTACCTTGAAGTATTACCATCTTTATATCAGGATTATCATGGGAATTGCACACCATCCTATGAATTCTTGACGCAGTAATACTTCTGATCATCATTGATAATTTCTTGGTTTCCGTGTTATTGTAACCGGAATGCCGACAAATGAATCATGGCGTGTGAAATCAATACTGCTAGCAACTCCATTGCTTGGTAGTTAAATGGACGATAACCTCATTCTTAGTATGTTGGTTATTGAATCACCATTCTAAGATTGATCGTGCTACCTAGTCCTTATTTCCTGGTGCACCCTTCGATTGATGAGCTATGATCTTGTCAAGTCCTCGCTTATTTGATCATATCATCTTGCCCTGAAAAGCAAGATTGTTCTCGAGCTTAGTAACATATCGGTGGTTCGTGATTTTCCGAAGATCTTCTTGGAAGTACTACCAGGTCGTCACCTGACCGTTATGTTGAGCCCGTGATCAAGTTGGTTTCTTATGAACCACCTTCTTTCCAAGAATCGGTGTTAGATATCCCTGAGCTAGTTGGTTAAGCTGGACAACAACTTGGAAAGTTGGAAGATAAAAGCTTGTCTGACTTAGTTCGTTCCAAAGGGATATTCTTGTGTAGTGTGTGTTGAAGAAAGATGATATCTTCATCGATTGGTCCCTGTGATCAGTTTGCTGGACCTATTGTCTTATCAATTCCTTGATTTGAGTGTGGGCTATCGTCAAATCAAATCAGTACCAACGATGCTCGTAATGTCGTCCTACTCGTGGTTGATTCCTCGAGCATACACCATTACATCTTTGATCTGACCAATACTATCACCGTGTTCACATGATGGTGGAAGTCCAGTGATATGGAAATTCCGATGAGTTGCTGTTGAGCCCATCAGTAGCATTTTGTCTCCCCCCATGAATCATGTTGAACATCAACCTAGTGTTGGAAACTTGTGTAAGCATTTCTTCGTGTTTCGTTCATGAAGCATATGTTTGAATGAAAGTAGTGATTTTCCCTAATTCATGTGCATATGATGCAAGTTGCCGCCATGAATTTGAGGAAGATTGTTTTGTTTCCCTGGAATCATTCCAAATTAGTCATGCACACGTGCGAAGTATTCTGTGGTCTGGAGACTTGCAACCTTCATTCCATATGTGTCCCGAGCACACCAAGCCACTGATTGATTTGTTCAAGGGGAAGAAGTTCCTTCATAAGAGCTAATCATATGACTTATGCAAGGACTTCGTTATCCACGATGATGGTTCCCAACCAGAACTCGGTAGTGTTTTATTGTAAGACTACCACGTGGTCATGCCTGTCCGGGACAACGTGTTCACATGTTTGTAGCAGAACCAGCTCATGTTTTGGAGCTTACTATCGTAGTTCATTTTCCGAGAATCTCGCAACGTCATCTCGTCTATTTGTGTTGCAAACTTTCATTTTTCTTTCTAGACTTGATGAGTCTGGGATATCCTGACACCAACCAGATCTGAATCTCAGGCAGATATGATGGTTGGAACATTCTCCAAGAACTATAATATTGGTCCCTCGATAACCGGTAAAGTGGATGTCGTGGCCAACACACCCAGCCGGAAGACCTGTTATTATAATATCTTGATTGAGGAAGTTGGCCGCCTCCCCATAGGGATTTCGTAGGATTTACTCCCTAGTTGCCCCTATGGATTTTGAGATCCCGAAGTCCGACCTTTTACTTGATGTCCTAGATACCAGACCATTTCTATGAATGGGTTACACTAGCACATCAAGGAGAACATTAGAAGCGGAGTGCTAAATGTTTCTCGGTCGATCATCCAGATTTTGTTTCCTTGGCCTCGCTAAGATGAAATCTGAGAAGGTGTTATCTTTCTTTGCATCTACATCCTCCATCATCATTCATCATGGTAGCAAGTTGTGTTGCCGGACCCTTGACACGGATGTTGGTAAAACCTTGATGAATATGGAAATGCTCAAGTTCTTGAGAGCACGCACAAGCGTTACGTGTTATCATCGGCTCTAACTGGGATTACTCTCAGTTTCCTCGGCAATGCTATGACCTCTTCAAACAGTGAATTCACTCCCTATTGTCGGGTTCTTCCCCAGTTACCAGAATCATTCCTAGCATTTGCATTTTGTTCCTAGCTTGCACCGCCAATGTGCCATTCTACCATGGGTCTCTTCCATTTCCGGTGGTAAGCAAATTCATCCATTACGTTGTCTTCAACAAGGTAATCCACATCATCCAAGTCCGAGTATGCCATTCTACCGACCCCTTCCAAACGATCGTTGTGAATTGCCTTAGGCTGGTATGAAGAGTTTCAATGATCTCTGAATCAAAAGTAATTCTTTTTGCCACTTAAGGGGATATATCCACCAGTCACCTTCCCTAAGGTGCATCGTTATGGTATCATGGCAATTCAACTCCTCGCTACGTTGACAATTGTTTACCACCTTCTTAAGCGTGAAATTGTTGTCTACCTAGTGAACCTTTGTCATCTGCTTCACTCCAATTCCTATGGATGTGTACTTCGTCTCTCAGCTCGAGAGATGTTGTTATGTCTCATTCCGTGAGTTGTTCGATCTTCGAGAAGATCGACCCTTCTAGAGTCTCCTTCTTCCCTCCATGTCATGTTGGCAGGATTTCTCAGAGCAAGACTTGAAGACAATGATGGTGATCAAATCAACGTTCAACTGAAGTGCTACCGGGATCGTGAAGATTATACTAGTTTGCGCTTCCCCTTCAGCCTACCCTACGCCTGAATCTCGAGACGAGATTCTTGTTTAGTGGGGGTGAGTTGTCACATCCCTAGCTTCTGGCATTGCTCTAGGTTAACTTCATGTGTGCATCATGTCTATATTTTTGAAACTTGAATTGAGGAATGTTGGAAGCCTCAAAACCCTAAATAAAAGAGGGGCAAAAACCCTGGAAATCTCATTCATTGCTCCAAAGTGCTCCTCTTAAATGTTTGATAAATTTTGGTAAGGGTTCTGGTCCCAACCAAAATATTGAACATTTTTAAGGATTTATTTTTGGGACTTTGAATTTAAATCTTTAGCTATTTGAATTTGAATTATATTCATATAATTAGAATATAATTTAAATACCCCTGAAATATTTTATAAGCTTTTGGAAAAGTCCATCTAGCATTATAAAATATTCAGAGGAGTTTTTGGCATTGTTTGAATTATTTTAAAATTCAAAACAGTGGCAAAATAATTTAAATAAAACAAAAACAGAATAAAAACAGAAATAAAGAGAGAGAGAGAGAGACTACCTGGGCCACTTACCTGTAGCCGGCCCAGCTGGCCAGCTCCTCCCGCTGGCCCAGCCCACCGCCGCCTCCCTCCCCTGTCGCCTTCCTCCTCTGCCAGGAGGACGGGCACGCGCCCGGCGCGCGCGGCCACGCGCCCCGGCCACCTCCTCCCTGCCTGGCTGCCTCCTCCTCCCCTGGTCGCCTCCCGCGACGCCACGCAGCCCCTGGCTCCCTCTCTTACTCTCCTCGCTCCTCCCCTCCGTCCCTATCCTCCTCTGTTTCTCTCTCCCTCTCGTGCCGAGCGCAGCCGTCGCCACCGACGCTGTTCGCCGTGGCCACCGGCCACCCCTCGCCTCGCCGATGCCTCCAGAAGAACCGCCGCGCCTTCTTCTTCGTCTCCACCAACTCACGTGACGCCGGGAGCCCTGCATCGCCGCCCACGTCGCCGTTCCCCTCCTCGGCCACCGAAACTCGCCGCCGTTCGATTCGCCGCCGACAGGACGTCCCCGAGCCCACTTCGCGTCTCGTCCGACTCCCCGTGAGTTGCTCTTCTCTTCCCCTCAATCCCCGCACCTGATTTCGTCCCCTAGCTCCTTCTTCCACCACGGCCGAAGCTCGCCGCCGCCGTGCCTCGTCGCCATCGTGGCCAGAGCCACTGGAGCTCCCACCTGAGTGCACCATCGTGCTCAGACCGTCTCCACAAGCCCGTAGCACGCCCCAGCTCGCCTTCCCGTGCCCCCTAGCTCTCGCTCGCGTCTCGCCCGAACTCCGGCCGCCGCCGCGAGCTCCGTTCCGACGAGCTCCGTCGACCCCACGACCTCCCACTCGGTCCTCTGGATGCGCGGGAGCAAGGGCCATCCCCTGGTGCCCTCAGCGCGCCAAACTGACGCCTCTAGCGCAAGTCCGGCGCGCCCCGCCGTGTTCTGTGGTCACCGGCGACTCATCGCCGGCGTATCTGACGTGGCGTCGTCATTAGCGCTAATGACCCCACTAACTAACCCCCCAGAGCCACTGACAGCCGGGCCCCACGGCCTAACTAACCGGCTAACTAAAATAGATTAAGTTTAATCTAATTGCAGTGACCCCACGCGTCGGCGTTGACCTCGCTGACGTGGCCTTTGACCGGCCCCACATGTCTGTGACTCCAGCCAGCACTGTGTCACTGACGTGTGGCCCCCACACGTCAGGTTTGACCCTGACCGACCCCTGTTGACTCGCTGACGTCATGCTGGCGTCAGGCTGACGCAGTTAAATCATTTCTGGATTTTTTTTAATAATCAGGAAATTCCAGAAAATGCCCAAAACTTCAATAAATCATAGAAAATTAACCGTAACTCCAAATTAAATAAATTATATATGAAAAATTATCAGAAAAATTCAAGGAATCCATCTGTACCATTTTCATGCATGTTAGAACAACTTATCACTACTGTTTAGGGCAAATGAAGTAAATGGCATTTGAACAATCACATATGGAGTTTGAATTTGAATCTTGTATTCAAACCAACTTCATTTAATCTGTTGCTAGTTGCATTAGCTCAAAACACATTCATTTTGCCATGTCATGATCATGCATCATATTGTGCATTGCATTGATTGTGTTCCTTTCTGTGTTGCCGGTATTTGTCCCCTCTCGATAGACGTGATACCGATGACGTGATCATTGACACTGATGAAGACTCAATGTTATCTTCAGAAGTGCCAGGCAAGCAAAACCCCCTTGTTCATTCCGATAAAATCCCACTCTCTCGCTCTTGCTCTCTTTTACTGCATTAGGACAACAACGACATATTTGATACTTGCTGCGGTAGCTGAACCCTTTATCCTTTGCATGACCTGTCATTGCCACAGTAAATAGATGAAACCCACTAGCATGAGTAGGAGTTGTTTGAGCCCTGATGTGCCTACTCATTCATGCTTGTTTGTCATGCCTGCTACTGCTTAGAGTTGAGTCAGGTCTGATTCATCGGGGATGAATCAAAGGCGTGTGAACATGTCCTACTGTGTGTGAGCTAAGTGTGTGAACACGATTTGGTAAAGGTAGCGGTGAGAGGCCATGTAGGAGTACATGGTGGGTTGTCTCATTGCAGCCGTCCTCAGGAACTGAGTTCTGTGTTTGTGATCCATGATCAGTTACTACCACACATTGGGCTCCGGGCGCTCCAAGCCCTCTCGACTTATTAATCAACTTGATCTCTGTCCAGGAGTTGCAACTAGTTTCTGGTGTTTGTAGGTAGTGTTAGTAGTCTACCAAGTGGCACCCGGTACAGGTGGGCTTGGGACAGACTAGGCACAGTGGCACGGTGTACCAAGTGGCACCCGGTTGGTGGGCTTGGGAACCCTGCACACATTGTTTGGGGCCGTGAGCGACACCCCGGCCGGATCTCCTTGCGGATGGAACCCGAATAGGCGATAAACCTGGACTAGAGACTTGTTCGGTTAGTCAGGTCGTGGCCGACTCCCTCGCCCGGTTTCCGCTTGAAGGTTGCCGAGGTACAAGACGTGTACAGGGCGGTAAGTGGCGAGAGCGTGTGTGAAGAAGTACACCCCTGCAGGGTTAACATCATCTATTCGAATAGCCGGATTCCTCGGATATGGAAACGTGGACCCCTTATATCAGTTCATAGACAAGTGAAAGTGGATACTCTAAAATACGCAAGATAAGCGTGAGTGCTATGGATGGCGTTCTCGTAGGGAGACGGGAGCGGATCCATAGTGGTGTATTGATATGGTGAATGTGTGGACTCGTGTGCGCCACCTCAAAAGAGTTACATTGCAGTCGTAGTTTAGGATAGCCACCGAGTCAAAGCTGGCTTGCTGCAGTTAAACCCCACCATCCCCTTTGTTGATAATGATGCATATGTAGATAGTTCTGATGTAAGTCTTGCTGGGTACATTTGTACTCACGTTTGCCTATTTTATGTTTTTGCAGAGAGACTTCAGTCTCACTAGTAATTCCGCGCGGTCTTCGACGTTTAGCTTGATACCTCAGCTACGATCTTGTGCCCTCGGCAGGATCTGGTAGATAGTCAGGCTTCTCAGCCTTTTTCATTTATAGATGTCTGTACTCAGACATGATAGCTTCCGCTTGTGCCTTGACTTGTATGCTCTGATTGATGGGTCATGAGACCCATGTTTGTAATATCGCGCTCCTCGGAGCCTATTGAATAAATTACTTGAGTCGTAGAGTCATTTTGTGATGCCATGTTGTATTGCACATATCGAGCATATTGTGTGTATGTTATTGAAATGCTTGGTATGTGTGGGATCTGACTATCTAGTTGTTTATCTTTAGTAGCCTCTCTTACCGGGAAATGCCTCCTAGTGTTACCGCTGAGCCATGGTAGCTTGCTACTGCTCTGGAACACTTAGGCTGGCCGGCATGTGTCCTTCTTTGTTCCTGTGTCTGTCCCTTCGGGGAAATGTCACGCTTTGAGTACCGGAGTCCTGTTAGCCCGCTACAGCCCGGTTTACCGGAGTCCTGCTAGCCCAGTGCTATAGCCCGGACCCACTTGCTGATGACCGACACGTTCGAAGCTGGGTCATGAATGCCTGTCCCTGTAAGTCTGTGCCACTTTGGGTTTACGACTAGTCATGTCAGCCCGGGCTCCTTATCATATAGATGCTAGCGACACTATCATATACGTGAGCCAAAAGGCGCAAACGGTCCCGGGCAAAGGTAAGGCGACACCCGTGGGGATACCGTGCGTGAGGCCGCAAAGTGATATGAGGTGTTACCGGCTAGATCGATGTGACATCGAGTCGGGGTCCTGACAAAACCTCTACATAGTGTTAAAACCTAATCGATTAGCTGTGTCCCCGGTTACGGACAACTTGATCATCTAGTAGTGGAAATGTTGGGAGATCTCGTCACACTTAATTTAAACTGTTGAGTCTTAAATGAAACTTTGGGAATGGATTGAGTTGGGTTTGCCAACTCATCCTATGCTATTTTGTAGTAGTAGAATAATATCTTTTATTTTAGGGAAAACCTAGCTTTATGCAAAAAACTAAACTTAGAGCTTTCCACCAGCCAAACTTCATGTACAAATAGGTTCATTATTCTTATGATGTGACTTGCTAGTACATTCCATGTACTGACCTACACGGCTGGAACGTCTGATGTTGCAGGAATTTCCACGATGAGTAAGAGTTATGTTGTAGGGTTATAGTCTATACTCAACTTGCCGTTGGCGTTGATGTTACTCCACACCCTTCTGACTGTTCCCGCTAAAACATATGAGGTATATATCAGTTTTACGTTATTTATACATGTGATTGCACTTTGATATATACATTGATATACTATGTGTGCCAGTATACTGATCCGGGGATGACACAAATACACAGAGGCTTGACCATTTGAGGTCGGGTCACTACAAGATGATATCAGAGCACATGTTGACTGTAGGACGTGACCCTAGAAACAGGAAAGCCCTTAGGAAAGGATTTCTGTAAAACCGTATTTTCAAAAAGATCCTTTACCTCTCTTCTTTTTCCGAGCTTTATCAAATCTTTCCTTTTACCTCAAATAATTATGCAATACCATTTTCCCCTTGACCACATGGAGGATCAACTGATGATACCACTCTAAGAAGGGCAAGATATCGGACAACTGAGGACCACTTCAGAGTAAAAGAGGACTTCACTATACACTACAAGAATTAAAGCTACAACAATCGAAGACTCGAGAATTTGAAAACACTAAAGAATTCCAAGATTTATATGACCTTTAGAAGACCAAACCCCTGTTATATACTTAAGTTAGATGCGATGATTTGTGAGCTATCATTTGTTTGATCTTTTCCTGACAGCCACAAAATAAAACCCGTTTCTTCAAAACTTCTGTTTGTATTGTGTGTTTATCCCTCCATTCTTCTCTTATCTCATCCTCAAAACCCTTGGAACTAATAGATGATGAATGAAGATGGACTTGTATTCTCTGGAACAATGACTCAACCGGAGGCAGAGCTATGGATTCAGAACATGGAGAATCAATTCGGAAACAACTTGGTTGCAAGGAAGTATGAGGTTCAATATGCTCTTCGGTACTTTACAAATAGTGCTGCATCATGGTGTAAGATGCACCAAGCTAAGGATGGAATAGAGCAAAAACTTGGTAGGAATTCAAGATGACCCTCTTGAGGTCTCGTCTTATCCAGAAGCCCTATGGCAATAAAATGAGGAAAACTTGTGCATGCAAGATTTGCGGAGAGATAGGACACACCCGCGAAGAACACAAGGATGGATGCCCTCATTCTGAAGGAAATCACTGAGCTGAAGAATGCCCAACTAGGTAGGTTACTTGTTTCTTGTGTGAAGGAACTACGCACTACCCTGCCCAGTGTCATATTTACCCCAAGGTACAAGAAATTGCCAAGCAGCAGAAGGGAGCAATGAAAGAAGCCCCCAGGGAAAGTTTAAAAGAACTTGTGGTGAAGGAAGATGTTGACGACCCTGATGGAGAAGGCCTAATCAGATTCTACTCCAATGCCTGCTATTCATGTGGAGAAGAAGGACATTTTCACAGTATTGCATGAAGGAAAGCCAAGGGTATGTGGGAGACTTCCCGAGAGAAGAAGTGGAGTTTGATCCACAGGAGACAGTAGAATTGATCCGAACGAAGAAGTCTAGGAAGAGAAAGAGCATGTAACCCCTTAACAACCCAATTTCTGGAAGAAGGATTGAAGTCATATCACATGTTTCAAGTGCAAGCATACATGTCATTACACTAGAAAATGCTCAGAAAGGAAGCCAATAACCCAAGGAGCCAAGATAACCACCAGGAAGCCCTTTGTTCGACATCATTTTCTTACACTTCAAGGGAGTAGGACATTTTGCCAGAGAATGTTCAGCCCGAGGAAAGCTTGAGCTGAGTAGTTGAGATCTTGACATTGGAATAAAGAATGCAATTATCTGGAACACACTTTTATTTTTATTGGGGATGTTGAGTTGAATTATTAAATGGGAATTGTAATAGTTCGTGAAGCAATAAAAGTTGATATGTCTGGAATCTCATATGAAATGTTATGAGTTGGTTGTTGATTGTGAGTACCTCTCCCACTATCTCACCCAGAAAACCTTGAACCCATGGACAAGCTCACCCCAAACTTTCCCGGAAAACAACCACATTTCACCCAATGAATACGTTATCCTGAGTACCCCTTCAATCTTATACCTCCAGATGACAACCCTTTATGAGACTTTTCTCAAGGGCCCGGAAATAATCATGACCCTGACTAGTGATCAGGATTACCCAAAGTTCCTGAAAGACACGATGAAGTATATTCATCTTGAAGGATATGCAGTCTACAAGGGTTATCCTTTCATGGAGAATGGAGTTGAACTTTGGTACCTAGAGTTACACCTCCATCGTGTGAAAGGGGTTTGCCCAAAGACTATGGGGAAATATTTTTTCATTTCTCGAGTACCACAAGCAACATCCCTCGACTCTATTCGTGAAGCTGCTATGGAAGCCATACGTCAGATTGGAGAAATAGTTGAAGCAAGACTCCGTCACACTCAGGAATACCAGAGAGAGGAGCACACAGAGATGATGGAGATGAAGCTCATGGCCACTATGATGAAGCAGAACATCGATGATTTCAAGGATCACATCGCACAACTCCAGTGGCACTGAAGCATCTTCAAGAAGGGCAAATGAATAAAGATGGAAGTAATGCTTGACCATACCAAACTATGTGGATGTCAACATTTGTAAAAAAGGTACTTTTGAAATTTGAGTTTTGAGTAGTGGTTAAGGATGTAATAAAGGATTTGATATGATGAGAATATGAATTATGGATGAACCAGTACATTTTATTTTAATGGTAATACCCTGTGTGAACGCTAGACCGACGGAAAGGAAAATGTTGTTTTGTAGGTGGAGTTTGGACAAAATGAGTTGGAGTTTTGTTTTCATTATGATGGTTACCCAAGAGTACGAAGGAATAAAGTACTATTGGATGTAAAGGAGATGTAATGTTGGGATATGGAACAATAGTAACTCCAAGGAAGAGTTAAAGATATTCAAGTGTTGAAGTGGGCCATAACCGACAAGACCCATGATTTAGAAAGGAGCAAGCATAGCCTTGTTGTAGGAAGAATTCTGGAAGAGGTTGTGATTTCATCAGCAACGTTTAATAGGAGGTTACGTAAACCTGAGATTTGTGAAGAAGCGGTAGATGGTTTTTTTGGCTTGCAGAACCAATGGATTTACCCAAACCCAGTTCATGGAGAAGAGAAGTTATGCAATGCTTGTGAGGATGCCCATGTGTTAGAATACGCGATTCACTATCTGCGTATGTGGTAATGATTCAAGTACGGGATGGATTGACCCCCATAACGGAGACTTCTATCATGAACTATCATATGTTGATGGAAAATCAGAGAGTCTTAACTCTAGAAGAGTGTCGACACGACAAGCCAAGAACCTTTGAATGGTAGGATGATGGTAACCATGTACAGGCAACCGTTTCCCACCATAGGTTATATGGTGAGATTTAACCATACCCATTTCCTGCAGGAGAAACCAAAAAAAATTGTCGATCACCACGAGATTTTTGATAGTTGTTTAGTATTGGCAACATACCTGTCAGCTAAGAAGACCCAGCCTCGGAAGAGCCTTAACATGATGAAAGGACACATGAATTTGAAGGAAAGGATGTGTCCCTACCGGGAGAGCCTAAGAGAAAGAGTTACTCTGGAGAATATGAGGGGACCGACACCATCAACCCAAAGGACAAAGTACATGAGTTTTGTTGGAACCGTAACCATGCTTCCAAGGGTGGTAGCACCCCATACCTTGTGTTGATGAATGGATTTTCAAGAAGACCCCCCAAACCTAACTTTCTAGCCTCTCCGAATCTCGAGGACTAGATTCATTATAAGGGTGGTAGTTTGTAACATCCCAAAATTCTAAATTTTGGAATGTTATATTAAATAATTAATTTTGATTGATTGTTTGTTTGTTGTGTGATTGATTGTGTGAAATTGAGTGGAAACCGAAGCTTTTTGAAAGTTGAATGAGTGGGAATAAAAGGACTTTCCCAAAACTTTCATCTTGCATTTTTTATCTCCAAGAATTCAAATTCATTTCATCACAAAACCCTAGAGTGAAGATAATATGACTTCTTCCATTTAAAGAAATGAAAAGGGGTTTGAAAATGATTTGAACTCCATTTGAAATATTTCAAATTTAGAAACTTTAAGCAACTCAATGAGTTCATGAAATGACTTATTCAAATTTGAAGAAAGAGAGTCGGAAATTTCAAAGAAATAATTTGGAATTCATTTTGAAGTTATTTGAAACTCATTTTCCATTTGAAGTTGTTTGAATTTCCAAATTTCAAATCCTCTGAAAACTATTCAAAATGAGAGAAGAAACATGACACTTCAAAATTCAGAGGGCATTTGAAATATAACTTGGGCCAAGGGAAAACTGAAAAAAGGAAATTGGTTTGAAATTCAAATTCAAATCCAATTGGGAGTTATTTGGATTTCTATTTAAATTATTTGTCTCCTAAAAATAAATAAATCTAAGTAAGGGTAAAATGATTCCCTTCAGTAGAAAATTAGGAGAAAATAAATTTGAAATCGTTTTGCTATTTAAAAAATGATTTATGTTGATTTTAAATGCAACAGTAGAATTGTTTGACTTTTATGAAATTTTATGGAATTTATTTGAACTTTAAAAACAGTTCATCTTATTCTTGGTATTTTTTGAACATTTTGGTATATAATATGCCTATGTAAATTTTATTTTTTTCCTCTATTGTAGTTTTTCTTTTTGTTTAGAAAAAAACAAACGCACTACGTGGACCAAAAAACGTTCGACCTAGGAGCACCCAACCGGCCCATGGCCAATTTCGGCCAGGCTAGCCTAGCGCCCATGCGCTCCTCGCATCGTTCGCCCGTCCCTCGTCTCTCATCGCTCACTAACCTCCGCCGCCACTGACCGATGGGACCCCGCCCCCATCACCCCCAACCTCTCGCCTCTCCCGCTCGGGATGAGCTCGCCGCTACACTCCCGCAATTGCCGGGCGAGGCCCTCGCGGATAATGCCTATCCGCCGCTCCTCGAGCCCCTCTCCGCGCCTAGCCCCTATCGGTGCCAAAACTGGCAGATCCCGGGTAGGGGGTCCCGAGCTGTGGATCTAGGATCGATGGGGATCAAGGGACAATTAACACAATTTTACCCAGGTTCGGGCCCTCTCGAAGAGGTAATATCCTACGTCCTGCTTGATTGTATTTGATGTGTATAAGGGGGTTATAGAGTCGATCTACCACGAGATCAGGCGAGCTAAACCCTAGAGGTATGAGGTGATGGAGGTAGCTCTAGCCCTAAAGACTAAAACCCTTCAGTTTATATAGATACACCGATAGGATTAGGGTTACAATGATAGGAAAGATCACGCAAAGACCCTTAACTTGAAGTACACTCCACGACTCCGGAAAGCTTTATTCATCGTGGGCCTGGACCATAAACCGGACCCCGAAGTAGCCCTTAGTCCGACTCATGGGTGATGGGCCGGTGACCCGAGGACCCCTTAGTCCATGACTCCCTCAGTAGCCCCCGAACTAGCCTCCATGCCAAGTCTTTGAGTTTTGCATCTTGAATAGTCTTTGGCTTGCAAGGCGAGATCCACCTCATCTGTGCATGTCCTGAGTAGAGGGGTACCTGGAATCCGGAGAGTTTCGCTTAACCTCGAATGCAAGAGCATACTGACATGGTTAGTTCACATGAAAATTTTTTCACGATGGTCGCATTCGGTCATAATTTGGAGTGACCAGGCGTTCTTGATGCACGGCTCGAGGCCACCCATTAATTGGCACGCTCCATCAAAGCAGAGATCATGCTCCATTTTTTCGGGGATATGATCAATAGAAACGATCCCACTTCGCGCATAATGCCACACATATATTGGGAAGTGGAGAGGACGACGATGCACAAAGAGGAAACCCTCGACTTCCATGTGGCCTATAAAGGGGGGAAATAATTCTCTTTACTTTTTCACACTCTCTTCTTCCTCCCGCCTCAGTCCTTCCAATCTCCAGAGCTCTAGCGCCCATTCCATCCCTTTCCTAGGCAAAGTCTTTCCTGAGCTTCTCCCTGTCCTCGCCATGGCCGGATCCGACGCAAGCAGCAAGTGGGAGATGTCCTATGTCACCAATGACGAGATCCTCTGGCTGAAGGAGGCCGACTACCTAGCGGCCTCCATCGCCCACCGAGCCCCCGAGGAGGGCCAGGCCATCCCCACGCCCAGGGAGGGCGAGAGGGTAGTTTTTCTTCCCCATTTCATCTGGGTGTTGGGATTTCCTCTTCACCCCTTTGTACAGGGAATAATGTTCTTCTACGGGCTAGACTTTCATGATCTAGCCCCAAACTCCCTCCTCCACATCTCATTTTTCATCATTGTTTGCGAAGCCTTGCTGCAGGTGAAACCACACTTCGGCGTATGGTTAAAGACGTTCAACGTCAAGCCAAAAGTGTTCAACGACGCGCAGGCAGAGTGCACGGGAGCCATGGTCAGCAAGCTGGCCCAGGCCACATGGCCCAAAGGAGTCTTTGTCGAGACCATCAAGGTATGGCAGAAAGAGTGGTTTTACATCATTGAGCCAAGGGAGGCTGACTGGGCGGCCGCCGCTGAATTCTAATTTGGCCCCCCCAATAAGGCTAGCCTCTGGACCACGAAGAGTCCAGACTAGGGAGAATCCAAGGAAGTGGAGCAGTTGCAGAAGCGCCTCAAAAGCGTGATGGAGAAAAACATCAGCCTAACCGATGTGGTCCAAATCATGTTCGCTCGCCGCATTCTCCCTTGGCAACAAAGGGAGAACACAATGTGGGTCTACAAACACGGAGACCCAGCTCCCATCAAGAATCTCTTCGACACCACACACGCAAGGTGTGGAGCCAACTTTTTAAGCCCCAGAAGTCGTGGCGGATCAAAGAAGATGATGTCGGGCTTGATAGCGAGAACCCCGGGCACCCGGTAAGTATCCATTTACCGAATTTATATCTGACCAACTACTGCTGTCCGAGATCCACCCTGAATTGACAGGAGTAACTTTCTGCAGGAGTGGATAAAGAAGGCCGGGAAGATATCCTGCTCGGCTCCGCTTCCGGAGGGGCCCCACTCAGACCAGCTGAGAGGGTTGCTGATTGTGGCACCATACCACGCGCTCGCACCAAAGGGCAAAGCAAAGAAGGCCGCTTTGGGGGCCTTAGAATGCCCCCGCCGCAGAGGTAGCGGGTTGGGAGACACCGCGGCCCCATCCGCTTGGGACGAGGAGGAGGAAGAGGACGAGGGGGAGAGCTCCTCGCCGTGCTCCAAAAAGAGGGCGACATCCAAAGACGTTACGAAGATTCCCGCTCCACAGGCCTCGAAGAGGCCTTGTCGGCCCAAGCCAGTGTTGCGTGACAGTTCGGACTTTGGAGATGAGTCTGGAGCATCCGAGGATGTTCAGTCGCAAGAACCTAGGGTCAAGCACCCCTCCAACACGTATGAGTCATTGACACGTCATTGTTTTTAACTTTAGTAGTTTTATTCTACTGAATGCGGGTTGTTCGGGACTGCAGCCCACGAACCGACCTTCCCACAAAACAGACTTCGGAGGGATATCTTCCTAAGAACAGCGGGTCAGAGACCCGCGCCGTATCTCCTCGGGCCCATGAAGATCCTAAGGCGCTATCGAGGAAATCTGCTCCTCCAGCAAGGGAAGGGGGAGACGAGATCATGACTGAGGCTGACGCCTCAGTCATGCAGCACCAGGGGAATGCAACTCCCCTGGAGAACACGAGAGGGGGATCTGGACCCCCTCCCCGCCTGCTCCCTAGCCTTCAAGGCCCTCGACAGGGCCAGTGCCGCCCTCAAGGGTGGGCGAAACTCCAACGCCCGCACCAGACTTAGGGGACCGATCAGCTATAGGCTGGCCAGAATCTCTTACGCATTTGGCGGAGCATTCCGTCATGATCGACGGTCACTGCACCCTTATGGGTGTAGTGTTTCAAGGTGTTCGGTCCGTCCAAGCCGGACGGAACGATGCTATTCAGGTCCTGCTAACAGGCTGGAAGGTAAGTCTAAAGCATATTTTTTGTACTTAGTTTGGGCTTCAGCCTTTAAGTAGTTGTGTGAGTCTGGCAGCCCCCGATACTCTAAGAGGTTTTGAAAGAAACCTTGAAGAGGGTCAAAAACTGTAGGTGTGCATAGGAAACGTAACACTTGTGTTTTACAATGACACATGCCTCCTCCCTTGCCGCGACAGCAAATGCCGCGGAGTTGGAGGAGTTGAATCGAAAGCTTAAGCGCTCGAATGACGAACTCAACCTCGTCAACAAACGGCTCGATGAGGCACGAGGTAAGTTCATATGGACCATATTTAGCCGGATACCATGATTTGTCCAAACTGTATGTTGATGGTAGTGTGTGTCTGCAACTTCTTCCGGAGAGTTCGAAAGCATCAAAGTCGTCCTCAAGGAAGCCGAAGCCCGAGCTGCTGCAGAGGCCAAGGCCGCCCAGGAGGAGGTGGCTGAGCATAAAAAGGCCTAGGAGGATGGTGAGAGGCATAAGTCTCGGGTGGCCGAGGTGCAAGGAGAGCTCAGGGATGCCATCGCAAAATGCGAGGGCCTTGAGGAAAAACACAAGAAGGTGGCATCCGAGCTCTCCAAGGCGGAGGTCGCCCATCAAGAGGTGAGGACCGAGCTGCGGGGTAGCTGCGAGGAGCTTCACCAAATCCGGCAAATGACCAGTGGTAAGCAGTACTTACTGCAGTGTGTGTCACCAAACAGGTTTGCCTTGCTGACGAAGCTATGGTGTTCTGTAGGCCTGTTTGCTGAACTGCCTCGAAGTGCAACCGATGTAGTGGAGCATTATGCCAAACGCGAGGAGGACTCCGTCTAGTGGGTCTTCTGGGTGCATTTTCAGGCGCTCGAGCATCCAACGCTCCTCACCAGCCAGATGAAGCAAATGATGGAGCTACATCGGATGGCCGAACTGGCCATGAAGGACCTTTGTGTCTGGCTATGGCCTGCAGAGGCTCTTCCGAGCAGTTACTTCGGCTTGGTGCAACAGATGCGGGATGCGGTGGCTTGCGTCGAGGCTGTGAAGCGCTCCATTTGTATCGAAGGGGCAAAGCAGGCCTTCGCCAGGGTCCTTGTACACTGGCCGAAGATCAAGCCGGTGGAGATGGTGACTGGCCCTCCGCCTGCTGTGAAGGAAGATCGCCACCCGGAGCATTACTATCCCCAGGCCTTAGAGGGAGCGAGAGCAATGGAGGGCCAATGCTCCAAGGATTTAATCTATGAATGAACATTGTTTTGTTTGGCCATAGAACCTTCCGGTTGTAAAGCGGCTTTATGATATATACTATGTTTGGTCGTTTAATTTTGACTCCTGTGTGGCTGTTTATATAATCTGAAAGTTGCTAGTCGTCGACCTCAGCCCCCAAGTGAAAGAAAATTTACGAGGGGTGTTGCATTTCCTCACTATTACCCTTAGCCAACATCTTGGTACCCGAATGCAGTATTGTAGAAAAGAAACTAGTGGCTAGTGACTATTCGGCTTTATTACTTCCACTTAGCCATGGGATCTCAAGGGTGGGGGCTAGTGACTAACCCCCTTTATATTGTGATGCGAGATGGGGCCCAAGCCTGCTTTTGCAATCACTAGGTTTGTGCTAGGACAACCCTTCGTATGACATGGACAAATCACCAACGATTTCTAAGTTTGACACTTGTTATCGGATCGCAGACCGGTTCTCGCCTACCATGACGGTCATTTTTTTGGCTTGCTCCCCTGAGGCACTTGTCCGGATGATCCAAAAGCAAAATCGTAGGGGTTCTCCCTTTACCTTCTTAGCCAAACATGCAGAACTAAGAGAGGTAAGCACATGAGCCGGGCAACCCAACTGTAGACCCAAGACATAGTTCAAAACCGGTGCATATAATGCAATATCCGAGACGCCGGACACTTAACGAGAAGCGATATCGGACTTTGGGCAGTTGATCACAAAATCAAGCCTTTGGTCTATTAACCGATTGGTAATGTCTACCAAAAAAATATGATCATGCTGGCTGTTCGGAGAGCGGGAAAGAAATACAATGGTAATGTAAGGGGTGCCTTTAACAAAGTCAATGCCAGGACACCATAAAAAAAGGTGATTTACTACTTTCCAAAAGCTCATGACGTTTATCGGTACAGTGCGAACTGCTCAGGCAGATAAGATGTTCTTTTAAAAGAGAGGTTTTTCGACAGAGAAGAGATTTACACAAGGCCTTGATGCGTGGGTTGAAACATCCACGGTGCCTTGTTGCATGTTTGCGCCTTTTCTGCTCCATGATATGGTAACTATCCTCTGAACAGAACGCTGCATGATGAAGCGAGGGTCTTCAACGAGAACCTTTAGAGGTAACCCTGGTGTAGCGGCTTGATGCCTAGCGGGTCCGGAGGTGTGCCCGTTGTCCAAGGATGGGCTGAGAGGATCGTCCGGATCGACCGAACATGTGGGGTTGAACCCCGATTGGTAGCCCCCAAGGCCGCCCATGGGATGTTTGAACATAGGTAATGAGTCTGAGGTATGCAGTGTTCATGGGTGAGGTAGGCGTCATGGGGACGTGTCCCTATTTGTAGCGAATGCAGGTGGGCTCCCGTGACGGGGACCGGCATGAGCCCGTTTGACAGAGGGTTTTGCCTTTAAGGAGGGCTGGTAGTTCAGCCTTCTGGATACAGCCTAATCTTCGGCCGCCAATGCTGCTGTATGCTCTTCTGTTCGGAGAGAGCGCCCAGTATTGCTATTGATCATTATGATGCCCGAAGGGCCTGCCATTTTGAGCTTAAGATATGCATAGTGCCGGACGACGTTGAATTTAGCAAACGCGGTCCAGCCGAGGAGGGCGTGATAGCCACCATGGAATGGTGCGATATCATAGATCAAGTCCTCACTCCGAAAATTGTCTGGAGATCCAAATATGGCCTCAAGGGTCACGGTCCCCGAGCATTGAGCCTCCACGCCCAGAATCACCCCTTGAAGGTGGTGTTGCTAGGTTTGATTCTATCTGGGTCGATCCCCATCTTCCTCACTATGTCCACATGGAGCAGATTGAGGCTACTGCCTTTGTCCATGAGGACCCTTGTGAGGTGAAATCCATTGACAATGGTATGAAAGATTAGGTCCGCCAAACCTCCATGACGGATACTGGTCGGGTGGTCCCTATGGTCAAAGGTGATCGGGCAAGCCTACCATGGGTTAAACTTGGGCGCGAAGGGCTCAATGGAGTATCCGTCCCTTAGTGCGTGCTTCCTCTCCTTCCACGGTATATGAGCTGCATAAATCATATTTACCATGTTGACCTCGGAGGGGAAGGGTTTCTGGCCTCCATTATTAGGTCTACGGGACTCTTCGTCCTCCTCACTCCGGTGACTTTTGCCACAATCTTCGGCCATAGACTTGCCTGCCTGCTTAATCACCCAGCAGTTACGATTGGTGTGGTTTGCTGGCTTCTCGGCTGTGTCATGTATCTGGCATGGCTTGTCCAGAATTGCGTCAAGTTTACTTGGAACATCCTAGCTGCCTTTAGAAGGCTTTTTCCATGATCCGGATTTGGAATTGTGAAATCCGGCATTGACCGTCGTGTCTTCTGCTTCGTCGTCATTGTGGCGGTGCTTGTTTTTATTGTGACGTGGCTTCCCATTACCATCCCGGACTTCAGACGTACTTGGGGTTTCTGGGTTGGAGCTTCTACGAGCTAGCAACTGTCTTCTCCCACGCAAAAGCGGGTCATTAAGGAGGTATTTTGCGGACATTGTCCGTGGTTTGTCTTGGCCGACCTGTCGAGCCAGCCATTCATCCCGGATGCTGTGCTTGAAGTTGGCGATGGCCTCGACGTCTGGACAATCTACTATCTGATTCTTCTTAGTTAGGAATCTATTCCGAAATTGTCACGCGGACTCATCAGGCTATTGGACTATGTGACTCAAATCGTCCGTGTTCGGGGGCCAGACATAAGTCCCTTGAAAATTAGCCTGAAAGGCGTCCTTGAGCTCCTCCCAACACCCAATCAAGTCTTAAGGGAGGCTATTCAGCCAGTGCCTGGCCGGACCCTTGAGCTTGAGAGGTATGTACTAAATGTCGTGGAGATCATCCACGCATGCCATATGGATGTGGAGTAAGAAGTTTTCAATCCACACATCTGGGTCGGTAGTTTTGTCATAGGGCTCGATGTTTATGGGTTTAAAGCCCTACGAGAATTCATGCTGCATCACCCTGTTTGTGAAACATAGAGGGTGAGTGGCGCCCTAGTTCAAGCAATGCGGCGCCCTAGACCATCGGTTTGGGTAGTCCTTGGTGTGCTATTTTTGGCTGTACGCGTCCTCGGCTTCCGGAACGTCATTCCACCTTTCATTAATGGTGTCTTGTTCGGATTTGTGTTTCTACCATTGCTTTCTCAAGCTATGTGCAGTGGCTATCAACTGCTGCTTGAATCTTTCCTGTTGCAGCGGGTCTTCAAGGACGATGAAGTCTTTGTCTTCCAAACTACCCTCCTCTTCAGAGAGGGGGAGGTAATTACCGTCTTCGGAGTCATCGAGATTATCTGGATCGAGCGGGTCTTCGGGCTCCCAGTGGACTAGCTCATTGGTGAATGGTTCGCCATTATCGTTCGCATCAGCTGAGGCGTCGATGTCCCTGGATCCTGTATTGCTTGCGTGGCTTTTACGAGCCTCGGAGCAGTGATGCTGTCTGTGGTGCTTTGGTGGCTCATCATCAGGTTTATCCTTCCCAAGCATGCCATTATTGGGTGTCTCGACCATGTATACGTAGTAGGTGGATGTGGCCGTGCAACATCTAGTGACGGGAGGGGCTGTGGCACCACTATCCTCGTCCATGTCTTCAGCGTAATCCGAAGTGTAGTCCAACTTGTCGGTTAACTCCTGGACTGTTGCTACAAAGTGAGTGGTGGGTGGGATGCAAAATTCTGTGTAATTTTCCTTGAAAGGGCTGCTGATAATCGAGTGGGGTGAGGTCTCCTGGATGGCGAGATCTCGAATCCGGTCAAGGACGTTGTTTAGCAGGTAGAGATCCATGGAGCCATCATGCGGCGGCCACTCGCAGCCGGACTCGGTGGTAGTTGATAAGGGATGATCCTGAGATTGGATCTGGTATGAGTTTTCCAGGGCCGAGTCGGCTCGGGCCTGGTGGTCGGATATGAGTACGGATGAGAGTTAGGATCCTGGGGCGAACCTTGGTCCATGGCGTGAAAGCTGAGGCTCGAGGCCATAAGCACATACGGAGGTCCAGCCATAATTTGGTCATGGCCTACGGGCCTCGACCCATCATCAGATGTGGGAGTCGAGCGATGTTCTGCGAGGATGAGGTGCGACGGCCCAGACACACCAGTTCGGCAAGAGCCAGCGGACTTGAAAAGGAGTCCGTATGGCCGGAGAGTTCTTCGGCAGAGGCAAAGGTTGATCTGCAGGTCGGATCAGGGGAGGGCTCCAAGGCCGGTGGGGTGGAATCTTCCAAGGTGCCCGAGAGTGTCACGAACCCCACGAGGACCAGATCGCCTTGGGAATCCGTGATGTACTCCAGATTGCCAAATCGAATTCGGTGCATAGGGGCAAAGTTAATGACCTGGCCTAGATGATCGGTTGAGTCGGCATGCAGAACGAGGCTACCGAGCGCAAAAATTTGACCTGGGACAAAGTAGTCTCCGGTGCTTATGCCGTCTCCGATGAGAAGGCGATCCATCGATCCACGGGCGACCCGCGGTGGAACACTCAGTGAAAGCACCAATGTCGGTGTCAAAACCGGTAGATCTCGTGTAGGGGGTCCCGAGCTGTGGATCTAGGATCGATGGGGATCAAGGGACAATGAACACGATTTTACCCAGGTTCGGGCCCTCTCAAAGAGGTAAAACCCTATGTCCTACTTGATTTATTTGATGTGTATAAAGGGGTTACAGAGTCGATCTACCACGAGATCTGGCGAGCTAAACCCTAGAGGTATGAGGTGATGGAGGTAGCTCTAGCCCTAAAGACTAAAACCCTTTGGTTTATATAGAGACACCGATAAGCTTAGGGTTACAATGATAGGAAAGATCGCGCAAAGATCCTTAACTTGAAGTACACTCCACGACTCAGGAAAGCTTTATTCATCGTGGGCCTGGACCATAAACCGGACTCCGAAGTAGCCCTTAGTCCGGCCCATGGGTGATGGGTCGGCGACCCGAGGACCCCTTAGTCCATGACTCCCTTAGCCCCCTCTCTCCATCCTGCCCACTCGCTCGTCCTCTCGCTGCTCCTACCGCCCGCAATTGCTACTTGGATCTCGCCGGCTGGAGCTACTTTGCCAGAGAAGCTCGTCGGCCGTAAGCCACTCCGAGGCCCCAAATATGTCAACTTGTTCCCCTACTCCGTGCACACCTTGTTGACAACTTTTTTTTGTCTAGGGACATCGGAGCCTCCGCATGGACAACGTCTGAATCGCTGGAGTTTGCCAGAGCACCGCCCTTCCTTTGCTCCGTTCGTCTCCTTCCCCGCCACCCCAACACGCGCTGCCTCCACCACCGGACAGCCCTCAACACGCCAGTCCCATTCGTCTCCTTCCCCGCCACCGAGAAGTGCCGCCGCCACTGCCCCGCCATTGCTCGAAGCCAGCACCGCAGTCTCCTATACGTCACCGTCGCTGCTGTAAGCTGAGCCGCTCGCCCCCTTTCATTTTGTTTTTTATCCAGTATTAGATGAGTTAACTAGGGTTTTCTTAAACTGCGAGTTTTGTTAAAAACCAATCGGTTTTTGTTTTAGTTAGCCGCCACCGCCGTTTTGCTGAGATAGCGGCCGTTTGCCGTATAAGCTTCCACAGCAAATGTTGCTCAGCCAGTCACGAGCCACCACGTGGCGGAGGGCCTATTCATAGTAGTAATCAGAGATAAAACATTTGATGCGGAGAGCCTATTCATAGTAGTAATCAGGGATAAAACATTTAACTATCACAGGGCCTATTCGTCGTTTTTCTTTCTGTTTCACTATTTAATCCCTTTTATCATAGATTAGTCCCTGAACTTCGAGTAGTCACAACTTTTTAACCGTAGATCCAAACTCGATGAAACCAGCGACAAATTCTTCATCATGTTTAGATCTATCTAGTGGTAACATATTTGCAAACTTTTGCCAGATTCAAATTGAACTTTATTCATATTCGAATTGAAATTTCAATTGGCCATATCTCCCAAACCGTAGCTCCGATTGAGTTAATTATTTTGCACTTTGTCATCGTAGCCAAACCCTATGACTTGGATCATTCTCATGGTATTTTCACACAATTAGGGTCTGTCCATGATAGATTGACCACTATGCCTTGTATGCACCATAGTTCATGTCACATTTTTAACCTCATCTCACATGTTGTTTTACACTTAGTATATATATATATGTATATATATATTGTGATAGTTAAGTCTTTTATGTTTTCATTTGGATTTTTCGAGTCTTTTCATGTTGCATGTTATTTGGCTCTCTGAAATGAGTGCTCATGTGAAAGCAATGTTTGATTTTATAGACTTCATCAGAGAGTGACGAAGAGTTCTATTAAGTAAATTTTTGAGAGCGATATAATCTTCATCAACTATTACCAGGCAAGTTCACATTTGACCATTCTTCCAATCACCTATATTTTATATATGCACTTAGTCCTTTGCGGTAGAATTGCATGGCAGGAACTTTATGCCGGATGGCTGTGCTTTTACCCAGTAGTTCATTTGAGGTAGGTCTGAACTATACAACCTTGTCACCACCCTGTAAGTTTTTTTCTACCTTGCTAATGTAGACGTGGATTGGGAAGTGCTCATGGCGAGACTTGAGGGACAAAGTAGTAATCAGGACCAAGACTTAAATGAAACTACCCGGGCAGAAATTGGTTTGAATGGTGGCGAAGTACAGTGGGGCACACATGGGACATCCATGGTGGTGCACCACTAGTGGTCCGTCCGCTCAGGCTCAAAGGGATCAAACATGTTTTCATGTCTAGAAGCTTACGTGTGCAGCCACAAGACAATATGGGCTCTGTCTTAGTTGAGTAGTCAGTGTGACCTCTTCTAGGATAGGCTAGCATATGTAGAATGAGCAGGTGTACCGGCCTATCCATGTGTTAAGGGGAAATACTTTCGAAAGACTATGTCTCAGTGATACGTCCATTTTGCATCATGTTTCCTACTGTTATTTATGTTGTTTTATTGTATAATAATGCTTTTTGGAGTAATTCTAATGCCTTTTCTCTTATAGTATGCAGGGTATGCACCAAGGGGGAGAATTCCGGCGGCTGGAAATCTGGACCTGAAAAAGCTACATCAAGCTACCTATTCTGCACAACTCCAAATGATCTGAAACTTCCCGAGGAATTTTTATGGAATATTTAATAAATATTGGAGCAAATAAGTACCAGAGGAGGGTCACCAGGTGGGCAAAACCCACCTGGGCGCGCCAGGAGCCCCAAGCGCGCCCTGGTGGGTGCCGCCCTCCTCGGCCACCTCCGGGGCTCATCTTTTGGTATATAAGTCATTTTGACCTAGAAAAAAATAAGGAGAGGATATTCGGGATGAAGCCCCGCTGCCTCGAGGCGGAACTTGGGCAGGAGCACTTTTTCCCTCTGGTGGAGCGATTCCGCCGGGGGAACTTCCCTCCCGGAGGGGGAAATCATCCTCAATATCATCACCAACAACTTTCCCATCTTAGGGAGGGCTATCTTCATCAACATCTTCAAAACACCAACTCCTCTCGAACCCCAGTTCATCTCTTGTGTTCAATCTTTCTATCAAAACTATAGATTGGTGCTTGTGGGTGACTAGTAGTGTTGATTACATCTTGTAGTTGATTACTATATGGTTTATTTGGTGGAAGATTATATGTTCAGATCCATTATGCTATTTAATACCCCTCTAATCTTGAGCATGTTTATCATTTGTGAGTAGTTACTTTCGTTTTTGAGGTCATGGGAGAAATCATGTTGCAAGTAATCATGTGAACTTGATATGTGTTCGATATTTTGATGATATGTATGTTGCCATTCTCTTAGTGGTGTGATGTGAACATCGACTACATGACACTTCACCATATTTGGGCCTAAGAGAATTCATTGTGGAGTAGTTATTAGATGGTGGGTTGCGAGAGTGACAGAAGCTTAAACCCCAGTTTATGCGCTATTCCGTAAGGGACCGATTGGATCCAATAGTTTAATGCTATGGTTAGAATTTATTCTTAATACTTTTCTTGTAGTTGCGGATGCTTGTGAGAGGGTTAATCATAAGTAGGAGGTTTGTTCAAGTAAGAACAACACCTAAGCTCTGGTCCACCCACATATCAAATTATCAAAGTAGTGAACACGAATTAAGCCAACCTGATGAAAGTGACTAGATGAAATTCCCGTGTACCCTCAAGAACACTTTGTTTATCATAAGAAACCATTTTGGCCTGTCCTTTGCCTCAAAAGGATTGGGCTACATTGCTGCACTTTTGTTACTACTATCGTTACTTGCTCGTTGCAAATTATCTTGCTATCAAACTACTCCGCTACTTACAATTTTAGCACTTGCAGACAATACCTTGCTGAAAACCACTTGTCATTTCCTTCTGCTACTCGTTGGGTTCGACACTCTTACTTATCAAAAAGGCTACAATTGACCCCATATACTTGTGGGTCATCACTCAGTTATCCTGTTCTCAAACGCCAGGCAATGCGGGAACTTCAAGGGAGGCGATCGAGTCTTGTGGGGAGAAGTGCGCAAACCTCTGCAGAGTGTTAAAAACTAATCGATTAGCCATGTCCCCGGTTACGGACAACTTAAGAATCTAGTAGTGGAAATGTCGGGAGATTTCATCACTCTTAATTTAAACTATTGGGTTTTAAATGCAACTTTGGGAATGGATTGAGTTGGGTTTGCCAACTCATCCTATGCTATTTTGTAGTAGTAGAATAATATCTTTATTCTAGTGAAAAACTAGCTTTATGCAAAAACTAAACTTAGAGCTTTCCACCAGCTAAATTGCATGTACAAATAGGTTCATTATTCTTGTGATGTGACTTGCAAGCACATTCCATGTACTGAACTACACGGCTGCAACGTCTGATGTTGCAGGAATTTCTACGACAAGTAAGAGTTATGTTGTAGGGTTATAGTCTACACTTAACTTGTCGTTGGCGTTGATGGAACTCCATACCCTTCTGACTGTTTTCGCTGAAACATATGAGGTATATATCAGTTTACGTTCTCTACACATGTGATTGCACTTTGATATATACATTGATGTACTGTGTGTGCTAGCATACTGATCCGGGGATGGCACAAATACACAAAGGCTTGACCATTTGAGGTCGGGTCGCTACAATGCCTTCATTCTTTTGAACATACCGCACTAGCCCGGTGGTTGCAGCCCTCTCACCCAAAAGTTGTACTGCCCATGTTCGATTCCAACTGGCGTAGTTGAAAACTATCTAACACTTGCCAAAATTTTGTCCCTAGTTTACCCAGTTTTTCACACACTCAACATTGTGTCAAACTTGAAGGAAAAGATAAACATAGACCAGTTGTTGGCATGCCTGTTGTCTCAGTTAAGATAGGAGATCACTGTTATCATGGGTTATGTGACCTAGGTGCTAGTGTGAGTGCTATTCCTTTCTCCTTATATCAAGAAATTAAAGATGAAATAGCACCTGCTGAAATAGAAGGCATTGATGTCATTATTAAACTTGCTAATAGAGATTCTATATCACCAATTGGGATTCTTAGAGATGTTGAAGTCTTAGCTCCCCACAAGATGAAATTTGTCCCATTATTTGTGGTAGACCTTTCTTGAACACCGTTAATGCCAAAATAGATTGTGAGAAACAAACTGTCGGTGTTAGCTTTAGTGATGAATCTCATGAATTTAATTTTTCCAACTTTAGTAAACAACCTCGTAAGAAAGATTTGCCTAATAAGGATGAGATCATTAGTCTTGCTTCTATTGATGTACCTCCTACTGATCCTCTGGAACAATATTTGCTAGACCATGAAAATGATTTGCATATGTGTGAAAGAAATGAAAAAGATAGAATATTTTTCGAACAACAACCTCTGCTTAAACACAATTTGCCTATTGAACTCTAGGAGGTCCTCGTCCACCTAAAAGTGATCCCGTGTTTGAATTAAAACAATTGCCAGATACTCTGAAATATGCTTATCTTGATGAAAAGAAGATATATCATGTTATTATTAGTGCTAACCTTTCAGAACATGAAGAAGAAAGATTATTGAAAGTTCTAAGGAAGCACATGGCCTCTATTGGATATACTCTTGATAATCTTAAGGGCATTAGTCCCACGCTATGTCAGGACAAGATTAATATGGAACCTGATGCTAAACCCGTTATTGATCACCAACGTCGGTTAAATCCAAAAATGAAAGAAGTGGTAAGAAAGGAAATATTGAAACTTCTGGAAGCATGTATAATCTATCCTATAGCTGATAGTAGATGGGTAAGTCTTGTTCATCGTGTCCCTAAGAAAGGAGGTATTACTGTTGTTTCTAATGATAAGAATGATCTTTTTCCACAAAGAATTGTCACATGCTATAGAATGGTAATTGATTATAAAAAATTAAATAAAGCTCCTAGAAAATATCATTACCCTCTGCCTTTTATCGATCAAATGTTAGAAAGATTATCTAAGCACACACATTTTTGCTTCCTTGATGGATACTCTAGCTTTTCACAAATGCCTGTTTTACAATCTGATCAAGAAAAGACCACTTTTACTTGTCCTTTTGGAACATTTGCTTTTAGACGCATGCCTTTTGGTTTATGTAATGCACCTGCTACCTTTCAAAGACGTATGATTGCTATATTCTCTGATTTTTGTGAAAAGATTGTTAAGGTTTTCATGGATGACTTTTCTGTTTATGGGATGTCTTTTGATGATTGTTTAAGCAATCTTGATCGAGTCTTGTAGAGATGTGAACAAACAAATCTCGTCTTGAATTGGGAGAAGTGCCACTTTATGGTTAACGAAGGTATTGTTTTGGGCCATAAAATTTCTAAAAGAGGCATTGAGGTGGACAAAGCCAAGGTTGATGCAATTGAGAAAATGCCATGTCCTAAAGATGTCAAAGGTATTCGTAGTTTTCTTGGTCATGCTAGTTTCTATAGGAGGTTTATCAAAGACTTTTCTAAAATTTCTAGGCCTCTTACTAATATTTTGCAAAAGGATATTCCCTTTGTTTTTGATGATGATTGTATCGAAGCCTTTGAAACACTAAAGAAAGCCTTAGTTACTGCACCTGTTGTTCAACCACCTGATTGGAACTTGCCTTTTGCGATTATGTGTGATGCTAGTGATTATGCTGTTGGTGCTGTTCTAGGATAAAGAGTTGATAAGAAACTAAATGTTATTCATTATGCTAGTAAAACTCTAGACAGTGCTCAACGAAACTATGTGACTACTGAAAAATAATTCTTAGCAGTGGTGTTTGCTTGTGATAAATTCAGAGCTTACATTATTGATTCCAAAGTAACTGTTCACACCGATCATGCTGCTGTAAAATATCTCATGGAAAAGAAAGATGCTAAACCTAGACTCATTAGGTGGGTTCTTCTGCTACAAGAATTTGATTTGCATATCATTGATAGGAAAGGAGAAAGGAACCCCGTAGCTGATAACTTGTCTAGACTTGAAAATATTCTTGATGACCCACAACCTATTAATGATAGCTTCCCTAATGAACAACTGGCTGCAATAAATGTTTCCCATAGTACACCTTGGTATGCTGACTATGCTAATTATATTGTTGCTAAATACATACCACCTAGCTTCACATACCAACAAAAGAAAAAAATTCTTCTATGATTGAAGACATTACTTTTGGGATGACCCACATCTTTATAAAGGAGTAGATGGTATTATTAAACGTTGTGTAGCTGAGCATGAACAGGAACAAACCCTACGGAAATGTCACTCTGAAGCTTATGGAGGACATCACACGGGAGACAGAATCGCTCATAAGGTATTGCAATCTGGTTTTATTGGCCTACTCGCTTCAAGGATGCCCGTAAGTTTGTCTCATCTTGTGATGAATGCCAAAGAATAGGTAATATTGGTGATACGTCTCCGTCATATCTATAATTTTTGATTGTTCCATGCCAATATTATTCAACTTTCATATACTTTTGGCAACTTTTTATACTATTTTTAGGACTAACATATTGATCTAGTGCCCAGTGCCAGTTCCTGTTTGTTGCATGTTTTAGGTTTCGCAGAAACCCCATATCAAACGGAGTCCAAACAGGATAAAGACGGACAGAGAATATTTTTGTAATATTTGTGATATTTGGGAAGAAGAATCAATGCGAGACAGTGCTCGAGGGGGCCACGAGGCAGGGGGCGCGCCCCTGACCCTCATGGGCGCCCCGTAAGGCGGTTGCTGCTCTTCTTTGGCCGCAAGAAAGCTAATTTTCAAAAAAAAACTTTGTGAAGGTTTCAATCCAATCGGAGTTACGGATCTCCGGATATATAAGAAACGATGAAAGGGCAGAACGCCAGAGCGCACAAACAGAGAGTAACATATCCAATCTCGGAGGGGCTCTCGCCCCTCCCATGCCATGGGAGCCAAGGACCATAGGGGAAACCCTTCTCCCATCTAGGGAGAAGGTCAAGGAAGAAGAATAAGAAGGGGGGCTCTCTCCCCCTCACTTCCGGTGGTGCTGGAACGCCGCCGGGGGCCATCATCATCACCGCGATCTACACCAACACCTCCATCATCTTCACCAACATCTCCATCACCTTCCACCATCTATATTCAGCAGTCCACTCTCCTGCAACCCGCTGTACCCTCAACTTGAACATGGTTCTTTATGCTTCATATTATTATCCAATGATGTGTTGCCATCCTATGATGTCCGAGTAGGTTTTCGTTGTCCTATCGATGATTGATGAATTGTATGATTGGTTTAATTTGCTTGTGGTTATGTTGCTATCCTATTGTGCCCTCCGCATCGTGCAAGCGTGAGGGATTCCCGTTGGAGGGTGTTGCAATGCGTTCATGATTCACTTATAGTGGGTTGCTTGAGTGACGGAAGCATAAACCCGAGTAAGGGGGTTGTGGCGTATGGGATAAAGGGGACTTGATGCTTTAATGCTATGGTTGGGTTTTACCTTAATGATTTTTAGTAGTTGCGAATGCTTGCTAGAGTTACAATCATAAGTGCATATGATCCAAGAAGAGATAGTATGTTAGCTTATGCCTCTCCCACATAAAATTTGCTATCGGTCTAGTAAAGTAGTCAATTTCTTAGGGACAATTTCACAACTCCTACCACCACTCTTCCACGCCTACTATATTTACTTTATTGCTTCTTTATCTAAACAGCCCTTAGTTTATATTTTCATGCTCTTTATTATCTTGCAAACCTATCCTATCACACGTATAAAGTACTTTCAGTTTCATACTTGTTCTAGGTAAAGCGAACGTTAAGCGTGCGTAGAGTTGTATCGGTGGTCGATAGAACTTGAGGGAATATTTTTTCTACCTTTAGCTCCTCGTTGGGTTCGACTCTCTTACTTATCTAAAGAGGCTACAATTGATCCCCTATACTTGTGGGTTATCAAGACCTTTTTCTGGCGCCGTTGCCGGGGAGTCATAGCGTGGGATGAATATTCTCGTGTGTGCTTGTTTGCTTTATCATTGAGTAATTTTTATTTGCTCATCTAAGTTGTTATCTATCTTTAGTCATGGATATGGAACATGAAATACCAAAAAAAATAGGTGTACTTGCTACTCATGGAGATAGGGAACCTCCTAAAATCCTCGATGTTGGTTATGTGAAAAATATTATGTACTACTTTGATAATCCTGAGAAAACCCATTCAATTATGTTATGGGAGACACGTTGGATCAACGTGAATACTTTAGGGATTATCACTTAACACAAAAAGGGAAACTATTATGGGATCAAATTCATATGTTGCATTGGTATCCCTAAAAAAAAAGACACATCCGTGACATTTTGGGCCGAACGAGTTTTTTTCCTGTCATACTTATGACACTTCTGTGATGATAATTGTGACAAAATCCGGTATCATCATAGATGTGGTGGGCTCCTACTTCTATGAGAAAAAATCATGAGAGAAAATGGGCTTTTCATCCTGGGCGGGCCGGAGACGTAGCTGCATGACATTCATTGGGCTGTCCATGATGGAAAAAACCGTGGTAGAAGCGAGGGCGAAGAAAATTTCGGGGAGTTCCCGGTTACGGTGGGTGGTCGTGGTTGGGGGCCGAGCGATGCGTGTTTCTCTCGTACGTGTACGCGTGTGTGTGCGAGGCGTTGGGCTCTAACTGAACCCGAGCGAGGCGTTGGGCTCTAACTGAACCCGAGCAATTGCACTAGCTATGTTATTGAACCCGAGTGATTCCTTCTCTACTGCTGGTAACTGAAGCCGATCGATGCTGCCTTTGGATGAAC
>NC_041383.1:562215636-562255565 GCF_002162155.2 Triticum dicoccoides | reverse complement strand
GGTGTTGCCTCTGGATGAACAGGACCCCGATCGATCGAGCCGGTTGGGGCTGGATGAACAGGACCCCATGGAGGGCTAGATGAACAGGACGACCCCGTGGAGGGGTGGATGAACATTAGACGATGGAGGGGTGGATGAACAGTAGCCCGTGGAGGGGTGGTTGATTAGGAGCCCGTGGAGAGGGCTGGTTGAACAGTAGCCGGTGGAGTAGCGCGCGGTGGAGGCTGGATGAACAGGAGCTCGTGGATGAACAGTCGCAGGTGGAGGCTGGAGGAGGTCGATGGTGGATGAACAGTAGCCCGTGAGGCTGGAGGAGGTCGACGGTGGAGATGAACAGTATCCCGTGGAGTCCCGTTTTGCGGTACACCACACCCTCCCGATGAACAAGACCCTCGTTTCGACCATAGCGCTCCAACACAAGTCCGTTTCCTCCGTTTTGCGGTACACCACACCCCTCTCGATCAACATGACCCTGTTTCGACCGTAGGAGGTCCAACAGAAGTCTATTTCCTCCATTTTGCTGTACGCCAGACCCCTCCCGATGAACAGGATCCCATTTCGAACGTGGCCGGTCGAACACAAGGCCGTTTCCTCCGTTCTGCGGTACGCCAGGCCTCGTTTCCGTCGGCTGTTCCGTCCAAGCCCTCCCGATGAACACGATGACGCATTCCGTTCCGACCCAGCCGGTTGGCTCCCCATGAGCATGATGAAGACGCAGTTTTTCCATTCTGATGCAGCCATGTACACGAGCCCTAGCCGTACGTATGCGCGAGTAGGCATTCAAGACCCCGCCCGTAGGTACGTATGCGCGAGTAGGCGTTCAAGATCATCACACTTTTATTGATTTACAACTCAAGAATTACAACTCGATACTTAGAACAAAATATAACTCTATGTGAATGCCTCCGGCGGTGTATCGGGATATGCAATGAATCAAGAGTGACATGTATGAAAAATTACGAAGGTGGCCTTGCCACGAATACGATGTCAACTACATGATCATGCAAAGAGCAATATGACAATGATGGAGTGTGTGATAATAAATGGAACGGTGGAAAGTTGCATGGCAATATATCTCGGAATGGCTATGGAAATGCCATAAAAGGTAGGTATGGTGGTTGTTTTGAGGAAGGTAAATAATGGGTGCATGATACCGGCGAAAGTTGCACGGCATAATGAAGGCTAGCAAAGTGGAAGGGTAACTGTGCATATATCCATGGACTCACATTAGTCATAAAGAACTCATATACTTATTGCAAAAGTTTATTAGCCCTCAAAGCAAAGTACTACTACGCATGCCCCTAGAGGGATAGATTGGTAGGAAAAGACCATCGCTCGTCCCCGACCGCAACTCATAAGGAAGACAATCAAAAGAGCACTCAATGCAATAAATTTGTCACACAACTTTTACCATATGTGCATGCTATGGGACTTGCCAACTTCAACACAAGTATTTCTCAATTTCATACTTACCCAACTAGCATGACTCTAGCATTATCAACTTTATATCTCAAAACAATTATCAAGCATCAAATTGATCATAGTTTTTAATGCACTTTCTATGATAGTTTTTATTATACCCAACTTGGATGCTTATCATTCTAGGGGGTCACGCTATTCGTCACACTAGGTGAGGCATAGTTATTCTTCACCCCCCTCTATTTTACTATCAATGCACCATAAATTTACGTTCTGTAAGTTTTGTCTTATTTCCGACGCAAAAAGAGACCGTAAGAAAATATATAATTGCCGTAAAAAATATTTTATGTTATGTAAAATTACAAACATAAAAATATAGTCTAAAATACACATAAACTGCAATTTTTTTTGTCTTATGACCTATATTTTTATTTTCTTATGTCAAATTTTACGTAATGAATCAATAGGAATATAACTATTTGAATTCGAAATGTAATTTAATTATGAAATGATCGTAAGATTACCTCGGGTAAAGAATAACTTATTCTACACCCTGGTTGATGAATAGTAACACTATCATTCTAGGACCAAATTTATAACCATAGCAAATACGATGCTGTTCTAAAGGACTCTCAAAATGATATAAGTGAAGCATGAGAGATCAACAATTTGTTCAAAATAACGCCACCGCCGTGCTCTAGAAAATATAAGTGAAGCACATAGAGCAAAACTATCTAGCTCAAAAGATATAAGTGAAGCACATATAGTATTCTAATAAATTCCAAATCAAGTGTGTCTCTCTGAAAAGGTGTGTACAGAAAGGATGATTTTAGTAAACCAAAAAGCAAAGACTAATATCATAAAAGACGCTCCAAGCAAAACACATATCATGTGGCGAATAAAAATATAGCTCCAAGTAAAGTTACCGATAGACGAAGACAAAAGAGGGGATGCCTTCTGGGGCATCCCCAAGCTTAGGATTTTGGCTTTAATTGAATATCTTGGGGTGCCATGGGCATTCCCAAGCTTAGGATTTTTCCACTCCTTATTCCATAGTCCATCAAATCTTTACCCAAAACTTGAAAACTTCACAACACAAAACTCAACAGGAAATCTCATAAGCTCCGTTAGTGCAAGAAAGAAAAAAACCATCACATAAGGTACTGTAATGAACTAATTCTTTATTTATATTGGTGTTAAATCTACTATATTAAAAATTCTCTATGGTTCATACCCCTACATACTAGCCATAGATGCATCAAAATAAGCAAACAACACACGAAAAACAGAATCTGTAAAAAACAGAACCGTCTGTAGAAATATGTAACTTTAGAATACTTATGGAACTCTAAAAATCCTACCAAAATAAGACGTCCTAGGCAATTTGTCTATTGATCTACAACAAAACGAATCAAGACAAAACAATGTTCCTGTGATTTATTGAATTTTTTCTCGTGAGCGCAAAGTTTCTGTTTTTCAGCAGAATCAAATTAAGTATTACCATAGGTTATCCTATAGGTTTTACTTGGCACAAACACTAACTAAAAGAGGAAAACACATCTAAAAAGAAGCTAGATGGAATATTTATTACTAAACAGAACCAAAAATCAAGAAACAAAAATAAAATTGGGTTGCCTCCCAACAAGCGCTATCGTTTAACGCCCTAGCTAGGCATAAAAGCGAGGATAAATCTAAGTAGTGCCATCTTTGGCACTTGGAAAGAAAAGAGCGAATTTAATTTCTTTGGCATTCATACTTCTATTTTGGGAAAGAACATTTCCATTAATGGAGGAAGTAATATTAAGCACGTTATGGAAATTTGCATCTAAGCTAGCCTTCATCTCTTTGATAATTTTGTTTTGATAAAAGCATAAGAGGGTGGTAGATTCAACCTTATCATTCATGGGGTGCCCAAATATAGTTTCATTCTTTCAGAGGTATCTATAGCATCCCCTTCAAGAAAACCCCCTTCAAAAATAGAATCTAGAACTTGCTTGAAAGAAGCGGGTAAGCCAACATAGAAACTTTTTAAGTAAACCTCAATTTGATATTGTGGCACATAGCTAGCCTGAACTCTTAATAACCTATCCCAAGCATCTTTTAAAGACTCATCAAGTAAATAATGAAAAATTATGGAGTCATCTTCATCAAAATTATTCAAACTCTCATTGGTGACACCAGTAGGTCTTTCCATAGCATCATTATTTATGAGCTTAGAGAGGATAGAGGGGCTATCCAAGGTACTAAAACCCTGGAAAGGACCCTTAGTTATTTTTGATTCGGCCATGGCAACGGGAAGGCAAATGGTAAAGAGAGGGCGAATAAAACGGCAAGGGTGAACTGGGGGAGAGGAAAATGAGAGGCAGATGACAAATAATGTAATGCGAGGGAGATGAGTTTGTGATGGGTCATTTATATGTCTTGACTTGAGCGAAGACCTCCCCGGCTACGGCGCCAGAAATCCTTCTTGCTACGTCTTGAGCTTGCATTGGTTTTCCTTGAAGAGGAAAGGGTGATGCAACAAAGTAGTGTAAGTATTTCCCTCAGTTTTTGAGAACCAAGGTATCAATCGAGTAGGAGGCTCCTCAAAAGTTCATGCACCTACACAAACAAACAAGAACCTCACAACCAATGCAATAAAGGGGTTGTCAATCCCTCCACGGCCACTTGCGAAAGTGAGATCTGATAGAGATAATATGATAAGATAAATATTTTTGGTATTTTTATGATATAAATTGGAAAGTAAAAGATGCAAATAAAAGTAAATGGCAAACTTATATGATAAAAGATAGACCCGGGGGCCATAGGTTTCACTAGTGGCTTCTCTCAAGATAGCATAAGTATTACAGTGGGTGAACAAATTACTGTCGAGCAATTGATAGAAAAGCGAATAGTTATGAGATTATCTAGGCATGATCATGTATATAGGCATCACGTCCATGACAAGTAGATTGACTCCTGCCTGCATCTACTACTATTACTCCACACATCGACCGACTCCTGCCTGCATCTAGAGTATTAAGTTCATAAGGAATAGAGTAACGGATTAAGCAAGATGACATGATGTAGAGGGATAAACTCATGCAATATGATATAAACCCCATCTTTTTATCCTCGATGGCAATAATACAATACGTGCCTTGCTGCCCCTGCTGTCACTGGGAAAGGACACCGCAATATTGAACCCAAAGCTAAGCACTTCTCCCATTGCAAGAAAGATCAATCTAGTAGGCCAAACCAAACTGATAATTCGAGGAGACTTGCAAAGATTACTTAATCATACATAAAAGAACTCAGAGGAGATTCAAATATTTCTCATAGATAAACTTGATCATAAACTCACAATTCATCGGATTTCGACAAACACACCGCAAAAAGAGTTACATCGAATAGATCTCCAAGAAGATGAAGGAGACCTTTGTATTGAGATTCAAAGAGAGAGAAGAAGCCATCTAGCTAATAACTATGGACCAGAAGGTCTGTGGTAAACTACTCACAACTCATCGGAGAGGCCTTGGAGATGATGTAGAGGCCCTCCATGGTGGATTCCCCCTCCAGCGGAGCGCCGACGACGACTCCAAGATGGAATCTCGCTGATACAGAAGGTTGCGACGGTGGAATTAGGTTTTCATAGTCGGCTTTGATATTTTTAGGGTACGGGGGTATATGTAGGCGAAGGAAGTACGTCGGTGGAGTAACGAGGGGCCCACGAGGGTGGGGAGCGCGCCCAGCACTGGTGGGCGCGCCAGGCACCCTCGTGGCCGCCTCGTTTGTTGCTTGACGTCCACTCCAAGTCTCCCGGTTGGCATTTGTTCCAAAAAGATCGTTCCCGAAGGTTTCATTCCATTTGGACTCCGTTTGATATTCCTTTTCTTCGAAACACTGAAATAGGCAAAAAAACAGCAATTCGGTCTGGGCCTCCGGTTAGTAGGTTAGTCCCAAAAATGATATAAAAGTGTAAAGTAAAGCCCATAAACATCCAAAACGGGTAATATAATAGCATGGACCAATCAAAAATTATAGATATGTTGGAGACGTGTCAAGCATCCCCAAGCTTAATTCCTTCTCGTTCTTGAGTAGGTAAATGATAAAAACAGAATTTTTGATGTGGAATGCTACCTAGCATAATTCTCAATGTAATTTTCTTTATTGTGGCATGAATGTTCAGATCCAAATGATTCAAAATAAAAGCTTATAAAACATAAAAACAATAATACTTGAAGCATACTAACAAATAATCATGTCTTATCAAAATAGCATAGCCAAAGAAAGCTTATCCCTACAAAATCATATAGTTAGGCCATGCTTCATTTTCATTACACAAAATACTCCCATCATGCACAACCCCGATGACAAGCCGAGCAATTGGTTCATACTTTTTAACACGCTTCAGCCTTTTCAACTCTTACGCAAGACATGAGCGCAAGCCATGGACATAGCACTATGGTGGTATATGGTGGTTGAGGGAGTCCTGGATAAGGGGGTATCCGTACAGCCGGACTATATTCATCGTCCGGACTATAGAAGCGTCAAGATACAAGACTCAAGACTTTGGCTCGTGTCCGGATGGGACCCTCCTTTGCGTGGAAGACAAGATTGGCGATCCGGATATTATGTTTCCTTCCTTGTAACCGACTCCATGTAAACCCTAGCTCTCCGGTGTCTATATAAACAGGAGAGGATGGTCCTTAGAAGGCCGATCACAATTACAACCATACCATCATAGGCTAGCTCTTAGGGTTTAGCCTCTACGATCTCGTGGTAGATCTACTCTTGTACTACTCATATCTTCAATATTAATCAAGCAGGAAGTAGGGTTTTACCTCCATCAAGAGGGCCCGAACCTGGGTAAACATTGTGTCCCTTGCTTCCTGTTACCATCAGCCTAAGACGCCCAGATCGGGACCCCCTACACGAGGTCCGCCGGTTTTGACACCGACATTGGTGCTTTCATTGAGAGTTCCTCTATGTCATCGCTTCGAGGCTTGATGGCGTCTTCAATCGTCAACAACACGGTCCAGGGTGAGACTTTTCTTCCCGAACAGATCTTTGTGTTCGGCGGCTTCGCAATGCGGGCCAATTCGCTTGGCCAGTTGGAGCAGATCGATAGCTTCGCCCTTGGCCACCAGATCAGGTTCGGAAAATTGAACCACACGACAGATATCTGCGGAGACTTGATCTTCGACGGATTCGATCCCGTGCCAGGAACGCCGGACAGTCACGACGAGCATGGCCTAGACCTGCTGTCGGATAATGTTCGGGACATCATCCCCGAAGCTGCCTCGGATCTACATCCAGGGCAGGGTGCGTTGCCTATGGACGGAGGGCTGGACCCCACCCCGCAGGCCGCACACTCATCGGCGGTGGAGCCAAACATAGGTCTCACCTCTGTGGAGGCCTGTAACCCTGGGCCCTCGGACTCATATCCGGATGTTGGTCCTGGTCCGCACACTCTTGAGCCAGCCGGCCCAGGTTGGGCTCTGGTAATGGAGTTTACCGCTGCGGACATCTTTCAGCACTCGCCTTTTGGCGACATGCTGAGCTCATTAAAGTCTCTCTCTTTGTCAGGAGGCTCTGAGCCGAACTATGTCCGGCTTGAGTGGGAAGCTGACGACGAAGGAAATCGCTTCCCACCCCCCACCCACTTTGTCACCACGATCGATGATTTAACCGACGTGCTTGACTTCGACTTCGAAGACATCAACGGTATGGACCACGGTGCCGGAGACGCACTGGAGCCACCGCCCACAGGGCGGTGGACAACCACCTCTTCATATTATATGTACATGGTGGACACTCCAAAAGAAACCAATGACAATGAGGCAACGGAGGTTAACCCCTCCAAGAAAAAAGCAAAGCATGGGCGTCGCCAGCGCTGCTCCAAGCCCCGCCAAGGCAATACCGGCACCGGAGACGATAATAATCCGGATGGTGCCGACGATGAATACAACCCGAACAGCCCGCCTTGGAGCAGGCCGAACAGGAAGACGGGCATGACAGCCCAGATGAACAGGCCACAGACGGGTATCCGGAGGAGGAAAACTACATGCCCCTCTCCGAAGATGAGGTTAGCCTCGGCAACGACGAGTTTGGAGTACCCGAAGACCTCGCAGAGTAGGAGCGCTTCAAGTGCCAGCTTATTGCCACCGCGAGAAGCCTGAAGAAGAAGCAACGACAGCAGCTTCAAGATGATTAAGATCTGCTCACAGATAGATGGACAGAAGTCATGGCGGCCGAGGAATATGGACTCGAGCGCCACATGGCTGACCGGCTGCCTCGAGGTCGGGATAAATCAGCGTATCAGCCCGAATACCAGCCCCCACCCCCGCGCCGGTTTACTATGGCCCGAGGCAACACCCAGGACCTGCGCGATAAACTGGACAGCGCTGCAGGACAACCAAGATCGATCTACGGATCACGAGGGCGCGCTGCAGAATGTGACGATGACCGTCATACCGGATACACTAATAGCAAATCTGGCCGGGCCAAATATAACCAGTCAGACGCAGCCGGACTGCGCTGTGACATAGCCCGGCACAGAGGCGTCGCACACCCCCTCTGCTTCACTGATGAAGTGATGGATCATGAATTCCCAGAAGGGTTTAAACCCGTAAACATAGAATCATACGATGGCACAACAGACCCCGCGGTATGGATCGAGGATTTCCTTCTCCACATTCACATGGCCCGCGGAGACGATCTACACGCCATCAAGTATCTTGCCCTTAAGCTCAAAGGGCCCGCCCGGCAATGGCTAAACAACCTGCCCGCAAATTCCATTGGCAGTTGGGAAAACTTGGAAGACACATTTCTTGACAACTTCCAAGGCACATATGTGCGACCTCCGGATGCCGATGACTTGAGCCACATTACTCAACAGCCCGGAGAATCAGCCAGGAAGTTCTGGACTCGGTTCCTAACTAAAAAGAACCAAATAGTCGACCGTCTGGATGCCGAAGCCCTGGCAGCCTTCAAGCATAATATCCATGACGAGTGGCTCGCCAGACACCTCGGCCAGGAAAAACCAAAATCCATGGCAGCTCTCACGACACTAATGACCCACTTTTGCGCGGGTGAAGATAGCTGGTTTGCCCGGAGTAGCACTACACCACATTCTGGAACTTCAGATGTCCGGGACAATAACGGCAAGCCACGACACAACAGACACAAGAGATGGAACAACGGCGACATCACCGAAGACATGGCGGTCAATGCCGGATTCAGCGGATCCAAATCCGGTCAGCGGAAGAAGCCATTTGAGAGAAACAATCAGGGACCGTCCAGTCTAGACCACATACTGGAGTGCTCGTGCCAAATTCATGGCACCCCAGACAAGCCAGCCAACCACACCAATAGAGACTGCTGGGTGTTTAAACAGGCCGGCAAAATAAACGCCGAAAACAAGGACAAGGGGCTGCACAACGACGATGACGATGAGCCCCGGTGTCTGAACATGGGGGGGGGCAGAAGAAATCCGCGCCCCCCAGGTGAAAACGGTCAACATGATCTACGCCACCCACATCCCCAAGCGGGAACGGAAGCGAGCACTACGGGATGTATACGCGATGGAGCCAGTCGTCCCCAAATTCAACCCATGGCCAGCTTGTCCGATCACCTTTGATCGTAGGGATCACCCTACTAGCATCCGTCACGGCGGCTCAGCCGCATTGGTTTTAGACCCAATTATAGACGGATTTCACCTCACAAGAGTCCTTATGGACGGAAGCAGCAGCCTGAACCTGCTTTATCAGGACACAGTGTGCAAAATGGGCATCGATCCTTCAAGGATTAAACCCACCAAAACCACCTTTAAGGGTGTCATTCCTAGAGTAGAGGCCCGCTACACGGGCTCCATAACATTGGAAGTGGTCTTCGGATCTCCGGATAACTTTCGAAGCAAAGAGCTAATCTTCGATATCATCCCTTTCCGCAGTGGTTACCACGCACTGCTCGGACGAACCACATTTGCCAGATTCAATGCGGTACCACACTATGCATACCTCAAGCTCAAGATGCCAGACCCACGCAGGGTCATAACAGTCAACGGAAATATGGACCGCTCTCTCCGTACAGAAGAACACACTGCGGCCCTTGCGGCTGAAGTACAATGCGGCCTCCTCCGACAAACCACCACTCCAGCGACGACAACCTCACGGTCAGTCAAGCGAGGGCGGAACACCCGGCATCTGGATGAGCAGGCACGTCAAGAGCACGACTAGCAGTCCGCCTCCGCCCAAGTCCCACCCAAGCATCATTCGTGCCACGCGTACACAATTACGCACTCAAAATACCATGGACATAGGCAGAGGCGTAGTAGTGGCTTAGTTAACAGTATGGTATTGCTTCGTAACCTTTCCTTTTACCCTTAAGGACATCGCTTTAGTGCAGCTTCTCCAGAAGAGCCGGATTGTCGGACTTACAAAGGAGAGAAAGCCTAGGAGGTAACAGGCTTCGGGCACACCAGGAAACACCCAGGTGGAATCTATTCACAATCGTTGTTCCTGCTTTATCTATCTGTACGTAGCCTGCTCCTGGATAGGATATGTCAAATAATCCTATTTATCTCCGCTTAATGCATTCATTGTAAACATACGCCTAAATGTATTATTTATCAATGGGAGACCATATATAGCGTCAGCTTACTTATTTTTATTTGAGCATTTTTTATAAATGTCTATTTGATTTTGCATCCGTACACTTTGGTACGCTTAGTTTGCCAGGGGCTTCTTATGGCGCCCCATAATACGGCATGGCAAGTCCGAACACTTTCAACAGTGCGGCACCCCGAACTTATAGCATTATATGCATCAGCTCTGAATCATGTCTTAGGTTACAGTTGGGATAGCCTGGCTCCCTTGTTTTGGTGCCTTACATTCCGTTAATTCGGCTAAGGTAGCGCACGGAGAACTACTGCGATTGTGCCCTGATTTTTCCGAACGAGCACCTCAGTAGAGAAAGCACAAAACTGTCCGGCATGATGTGGCGAGAGCTGGTCGCTGTTCGAAGGTCTTAAAATCCTTAAAGATTTTTCCGCTTTAGGCGATAATTCGGCTTTGTCCGATATATGCGTGTATAGCGCCCCAATTCGGCCTTCCAGATTCTAGGGGCTTCGCCGAAATTTAAAATCATAGACTTCTATGGCTAAGTGAAGGTTATAAAGCCGTATAGTCCGATTGCCTTGTTCGATGCGCTGGACACCTCCCTAAGGGACCAAACATTTGGATAAAGAGTGTCCAGGTTTTCCACAAACACCCCAGTACTAGTTACACGGGGGCGGAAGCCGACGACTGGCATGCTTTCATGACGCCATTATAATACTTCTCAGGGACACGATGCGGCTTGCCCTCCGATGGCCCATCCTTCACCAGCTTCTCCGCATCCATCTTGCCCCAATGCACCTTTGCACGGGCAAGGGACCGACGGGCACCCTCAATGCAAATGGATCGCTTGATGACTTCCAGTCGCGGACAGGCTTCCACCATCCGCTTGATCAGGCCGAAGTAGCTGGTGGGCAGAAGCTCACCAGGCCATATCCGGACTATGAGATCCTTCATAGCCACTTCGGCCTCCTTGTGGAGTTCGATCAACTGCTTCAGTTGGTCACTCAGAGGCGTTGAATGTTCGACCCCAGCATACTGGGAACAGAATAGCTTCTACGTTGAGCTCCCCTCCTGGGCACGATAGAACTCCGCGGCATCTGATACGCTGCATGGCAGATCTACGAATGCCCCTGGAGAGCTCCGGATTCGGGTAAGTAAAAGAAACGCCTCCTCCACATGTTTGCTTTGCATAAAAAATTTCTTACCCGCCGCTATCTTTTTGGCCTCCTGGATCTCCTGCTGTGCCCTCTCGGCTTCGGCCTTGGCGTCTTTTATATTTGCAAGGGCCTTCGTAAGCTCGGCCTCTTTTGCTTTCAGCTCATGCTCCGCATATTCGAGCTTCTTGCCAAGCTCCCGGAGCTCTTCTTATATCTCGCCCACTCGGGCCTCTTGCTTTTCGCGCACCTTGAGTTCCAAGGCCTCTTTGTGTTCGGCCTTGGACAACGCCTTCTTGAGAGACGCCACTTCGGTGGTGGCCTCTGTTACCATATCACGACGTCTCGTCGTTAGCATAATCGAATTTTATTTACTATTCATTATAGGAGAGAGGGGAATCATTTACCTTTGCTCTCTTCGAGCTGCCTCCTCGCGAGGCCGAGCTCTCCCTGTGCCCGCTCTAAGTCCCGCGTTAGGCCGGTGATTTCGGCCGTGCGAGCAGCAGCGGCCAGCAGCACAGCCTGTTTATTTACATTCAAAATTATTGTCAGACTCCTCCGGATTATAACTGACCCTCCGTTTGGTTTTTCTTTCCAAACACCAAACAAAGTATCAGGGGCTACTACCTATCGGGTGGTAACTTCACATATTTTTACTGCTTACCTCAAAGCCTGTTAGGAGGCTGGTGTAGGCTTCGGTTAGTCCGCTCTTGGCGGACGAAACCTTCTGAATCACCGCACTCATTAGAGTATGGTGCTCTCCATCTAGGGAAGCGCTGCGAAGCGCTTCCAGCAGACAATCCGGCGCCTGGGGCGCAACGGAAGTCCTTAATACAGACGGCCCTCCCTCCATAACGAGGGGCTACCTGCGTAAGTCCGGAACCACTAAAGGCTCCGGAACAGTGTTCGGTTGAGAGCCTGGCTTACCGTGGCTCTCATCAACACGATCCGCGGGGACCTTGAACCCCGCAAGTTCGATGTCTGGGATGCCGCCTTGAGGCGCCTCCAGGGCCACCTCCTCCATCGTCAGAAGCCTACGAGACAGCACCTCCGTGTCGTCCGCGGGCCGAGGAGACGCGGCCGTCGGGAGTGAGTTCATTGCTGACTCACTCAGGACCCGTCCGAAGACGACACTTCGGAATGGACCCTGGCCGAACTGCATACAAGTTCGACATTATAAACAATACTATGAAGCGAGATTACGATTGAGTGCGGATACTTACGATCGCACTAGGGGATTCTTCCTGGGCATCCACCCTTCCTCGCTATCAGCGGTGGTGGCAGAGTAGTCCGGAAGGAACACCTTTCCCTTCTTGGACGTCCCAGTCTCTCCCACCGGGGCGGCCTTTCTCTTCTTCCCTCCCCCAGTACGGGGAGGTGGAGTTTCTCCCTGTTCCTCCCCGCCTCCGCGGGAGGAATCTGCCTCGTCGTCATCAGACGACAAGGGTATGACGGCCTTGCACCGGGGGCCTCTCCTGCCCCCCTGGTCCGCCATCTCAGGCCCCCATCCTTTCTGGACGGGGCGGCCTCCTCTTCTTCTTCTTCCCCTTCGGGGGAGGAATGCGCCTCGTCATCTTCGGACGAGGCTTGCGCAACCTTACTTCGGAGACCCTTTCGGGTCCCTCGGGCCTTCTTATCGGCCTTCTTCTCCGTCCCCTTATAGGGTGCCGGGACCAGCATCTTCGTCAGAAGATCATTGGCTGGGATTTCTGGCAATGGAGCCGGACTGTCGATCCGCTCGGCTGTCTCCACATACTCCTAAAACAAATACACACAATCACTTAGGAATTCTCCATGAATACATTGGGAAGAACCGGACCCGGTGGCGGCCTGAGAACTCACCTGGGTAGGGTGCCGTGCGGCGTGGAGCCCGCGGTCCTCGGTTATGAGAGGAGGTACTTCGGTGGCCTTGAATAGCGCCTTCCACGCGTTCTTGTGCTTCATGCCGTAGAGCCTCTGGAGCATCTGGTGTTTGGCCGGGATGAACTCCCACAGATTGAATGCCCGCCTTTGGCATGGCAGAATCCGATGAATGAGCATGACTTGGATCACGTTGACAAGCTTGATGTTCTTGTCCTTCATGCCCTTGATGCAGTTGATGAGCCCGGTCAGCTCTGTAGATTCGCCCCATAGCAGGCCCTTCTGTTCCTAGGAGGTGAGCCGCATAGGGGTTCTAGATCGGAACTCGGGGGCCGCCGCCCAGTTGGCGTTGCATGGCTCGGTGATGTAGAACCACCCCGATTGCCACCCCTTCACGGTTTCCGCAAAGGAGCTTTCAGGCCAGGTGACATTAGGCATTTTGCCCACCATGGCTCCTCCGCACTCCGCTTGTTGGACACTCACGATCTTCGGCTTCACGCAGAAAGATTTGCAGCCACAAGCCGAAATGAGGCTTGATGTGGAGGAAAGCCTCGCATACGACGATGAACACCGAGATGTTGAGGACGAAGTTCGGAGCTAGATCATGGAAGTCTAGCCCGTAGTAGAACATGAGCCCACAGACGAAGGGGTGGAGTGGAAACCCCAGTCCACGGACGAAGTGGGCCAGGAACATGACCCTCTCGTGGGGTCCTAGAGTTAGAATGACCTGCCCCTCGTCTGGTAGCCGGTGCGCTATATCTGTGGCCAAGTATCCGGCCGCCCGGAGATTCACGATCCTCTTCTCCGTCACGACAGAAGCCACCCACTTGCCTCCTACTCTAGACATGACTAACTGTGTGGAGAAAACTTGGACTAGGGCGCTGGAGCTCGAGGGGGCAAGAGTATGCGAGGGAGGAAGAAGGCGTGGGTAAGAATCGGGAACTCTTATCCCTTTATAGAGGCGACGAAAGCGGTGCACCTCCCCACTAGCCTATTGAGAATCGCTTACTTCCCAAGAGCCACGATTGATGGCATGGGAGGATTACCCATACCCGTATTAATGAGAATCCTGTGATAAGGGGACATGATCTCTGCTTTGACAAGACGTGTCAAGGAAACCGCCTCACAATATGCGCTGTGGCTGGTTTTGAAAAACGGTTCAAATAATGACTTGGCTCTAGTGGCATGTCACGTCGTCTAAAAAATTGTCAGCTAAAGTATCATTCTCTCTACAGTGGTATGTGAGGATAATTTTGCAGATCCGGACATGGCCTACGTGTTCGATAGGACACGGCCTACGTGTTCAATAATAACCTTGGAGTATTCGGAGGAGGAACCCGCCTTGCAATGCCGAAGACAAGACTGCGAGCCGGACTCATCGTCATTGAAGCCTGGTTCAGGGGCTACTGAGGGAGTCCTGGATAAGGGGGTATCCGGACAGCCGGACTATATTCATCGTTCAGACTATAGAAGCGTCAAGATACAAGACTCAAGACTTCGGCTCGTGTCCGGATGGGACTCTCCTTTGCGTGGAAGACAAGATTGGCGATCCGGATATTATGTTTCCTTCCTTGTAACCGACTCCATGTAAACCCTAGCTCTCCGGTGTCTATATAAACCAGAGAGGATGGTCCTTAGAAGGCCGATCACAATTACAACCATACCATCATAGGCTAGCTCTTAGGGTTTAGCCTCTACGATCTCGTGGAAGATTTACTCTTGTACTACTCATATCTTCAATATTAATCAAGCAGGAAGTAGGGTTTTACCTCCTTCGAGAGGGCCTGAACCTGGGTAAACATTGTGTCCCTTGCTTCCTATTACCATCAGCCTAAGACGCACAGATCGGGACCCCCTACACGAGATCCACCGGTTTTGACACTGACAGTGGTGGTTGTGAAGACAAAAACGGAGAAGATAGTCTCACATCAACTAAGTGTATCAATGGGCTATGGAGATGCCCATTAATAGATATCGATGTGAGTGAGTAGGGATTTCCATGCAACGGATGCACTAGAGCTATAAATATATGAAAGCTCAACAAAAGAAACTAAGTGGGTGTTCATCCAACTTGCTTGCTCACGAATACCTAGGGCGTTTTTGAGGAAGCCCATCATTGGAATATACAAGCCAAGTTCTATAATGAAAAATTCTATAGTATATGAAAGTGACAACATAGGAGACTCTCTATAATGAAGATCATGGTGCTACTTTGAAGTACAAGTGTGGAAAAGAGATAGTAGCATTGTCCCTTCTCTCTTTTCTATTTTTTCATTTTCTTGTTCTTTTTTTATTTGGTGGGCTTCTTCGGCCTCTTTTTTATGGGCTTCTTTGGTGTCTTTTATTTTTATAAAGTTCGAAGTCTCATCCCGACTTGTGGGGGAATCATAGTCTTCATCATCCTTTCATCACTTGGGACCATGCTCTAATAATGAAGATCATCACACTTTTATTGATTTACAACTCAAGAATTACAACTCAATACTTAGAACAAAATATGACTCTATATGAATGCCTCCGGCGGTGTACCGAGATATGCAATGAATCAAGAGTGAGATGTATGAAAAATTATTGAAGGTGGCCTTGCCACAAATATGATGTCAACTACATGATCATGCAAAGAGCAATATGACAATGATGGAAATTGTCATAATAAACGGAACGGTGGAAAGTTGCATGGCAATATATCTTGGAATGGCTATGGAAATGCCATAATAGGTAGGTATGGTGGCTGTTTTGAGGAAGGTAAATAATGGGTTCATGATACCGGCGAAAGTTGCGCAGCATAATAAAGGCTAGCAAAGTGGAAGGGTAAGTGTGCGTATATCCATGGACTCACATTAGTCATAAAGAACTCATATACTTATTGCAAAAGTTTATTAGCCCTCAAAGCAAAGTACTACTACGCATGCCCCTAGAGGGATAGATTGGTAGGAAAAAACCATCGCTCGTCCCCGACCGCCACTCATAAGGAAGACAATCAAAAGAGCACTCCATGCAAAAAATTTGTCACACAACTTTTACCATACGTGCATGCTATGGGACTTGCCAACTTCAACACAAGTATTTCTCAATTTCATAATTACCCAACTAGCATGACTCTAGCATTATCACCTTTATATTTCAAAACAATTATCAAGCATCAAATTGATCATAGTTTTTAATGCACTTTCTATGATAGTTTTTATTATACCCAACCTGGATGCTCATCATTCTAGGACCAAATTTATAACCAAAGAAAATACCATGCTGTTATAAAGGACTCTCAAAATAATATAAGTGAAGCATGAGAGATCAACAATTTCTTCAAAATAACGCCACCGCCGTGCTCTAGAAAATATAAGTGAAGCATGAGAGATCAACAATTTCTTCAAAATAACGCCACCGCCGTGCTCTAGAAAATATAAGTGAAGCACAAAGAGCAAGACTTTCTAGCTCAAAAGATATAAGTGAAGCACATAGAGTATTCTAATAAATTCCAAATCAAGTGTGTCTCTCTCAAAAGGTGTGTACAGCAAGGATGATTTTGGTAAACTCAAAAGCAAAGACTAATATCATACAAGACGCTCCAAGCAAAACACATATCATGTGGCGAATAAAAATATAGCTCCAAGTAAAGTTACCGATAGACGAAGACGAAAGAGGGGATGCCTTCCGGGGCATCCCCAAGCTTAGGCTTTTGGTTGTCCTTGAATATCTTGGGGTGCCATGGGAATCCCCAAGCTTAGGCTTTTGCCACTGCTTATTCCATAGTCCATCAAATCTTTACCCAAAACTTGAAACTTTACAACACAAAACTCAACAGGAAATCTCATAAGCTCCATTAGTGCAAGAAAGAAAAAACCACCACATAAGGTACTCTAATGAACTCATTCTTTATTTATATTGTTGTTAAACCTACTTTATTCCAACTTCTCTATGGTTCATCCCCATACATACTAGCCATAGATGCATCAAAATAAGCAAACAACACACGAAAAACAGAGTCTGTAAAAGATAGAAGAGTCTGTAGCAATCTGTAACTTTCGAATACTTATGGAACTCTAAAAATCCTACCAAAATAGGACCTCCTAGGCAATTTGTCTATTGATCTACATCAAAAAGAATCAATATAAAATCATGTTTGTGTGATGTATTGAATTTTTCTCGTGAGGGCAAAGTTTCTGTTTTTCAGCAGAATCAAATTAACTATTACCATAGGTTATCCTATAGGTTTTACTTGGAACAAATACTAATTAAAACATGAAAACACATCTAATCAGAAGCTAGACGAAATATTTATTACTAAACAGAAGCAAAAAGCAAGAAACAAAAATAAAATTGGGTTGCCTCCCAACATGCGCTATCGTTTAATGCCCCTAGCTTGACATAAAAGCGAGGATAGATCTAAGTAGTGCCATCTTTGGCACTTGGAAAGAAAAGAGTGAATTTCCTTTCTATGGCATTCATACTTCTATTTTGGGAAAGAACATTGCCATTAATGGAGGAAGTAAGATTAAGCACGTTACGAAAATTTGCATCTAAGCTAGCCTTCATCTCTTTGATAATTTCGTTTTGATAAAAGAATAAGAGGGTGGTAGATTCAACCTTATCATTCATGGGGTGCCCAAATATATTTTTCATTCTTTCATAGGTATCTATAGCACCCCCTTCAAGAAAACCCCCTTCAAAAATATAATCTAGAACTTGCTTGAAAGAAGCGGGTAAGCCAACATAGAAACATTTTAAGTAAACCTCAATTTGATATTGTGGCACATAGCTAGCCCGAACCCTTAATAACCTATCCCAAGCAACTTTTGAAGACTCATCAAGTAAATAACGAAAATTTCCGGAGTCATCTTCATCAAAATTATTCAAACTCTCATTGGTGACACCGGTAGGTCTTTCCATAGCATCATTATTTATGAGCTTAGAGAGGATAGAGGGGCTATCCAAGGTACTAAAACCCTGGAAAGGACCCTTAGTTATTTTTGATTCGGCCATGGCAATGGGAAGGCAAATGGTAAAGAGAGGGCGAATAAAACGTGAAGGGTGAAGTGGGGGAGAGGTGTCGGCGTTCTGGGAATGGGGGTCCCCAGACTTGCCTGCCTGCGGCCTGTGGTGTGGCTCAAAGGGGGCCTAGCACGGCCCATGTTCATCAGCACAAGCTCAAGACCCTCGCGAGGGGCCAAGCCTCGCGGGGCGGACGACAAGGAGCTTCCTCAGGCACGGCCTCGTCAGGCTGGCTCACGAGGAGGCGGAGAGTTCAAGGCGGGGTACCTCGCGTGGTGCCCATGACGCAAGCCATGACGACCAAGGGCGCCGGACGGGCGCCAGCTGCGCAGTGTCCTTCTTTCCTCTTTGGTGCAAGGGGAGCAAGTGCAGGCGAGAGCATCAAGCAAAGGCATCCATTTCGGTGCAACAAGACCAAGACCAGTCCAACGGCAGGATGGAGGTCACCATGGAGCCCAAGTTGGCGTCACCACCAGAGCCTTTGACAGGCGAGGACCAACTTTAGTCAGGATAAGTGTACTAGATGTTCCCCTTCAAATTGGCCAATTGTTGGCGCCCTTCCCGCTCAATATTTGGGAAGAGGCCCAGGGCCTTCGCCTATAAATAGGACTAGCCACCCACAGGGAAGGGATATAGATCGATCCGGCCGGCCAAAGAGAGAGATCTGGATAGGAAGTTGAAGATAAGATAGGCATCTAGAATCAACCCCTCAAAAGGGACAACACCACCACAAGAACAGACCCTCGCGAGGCTGTTCTTCCTTGTATTGTTCATCATCAACCCAAGAGGCAATCCACCACGCCACACACTGGAGTAGGGTATTACACCACAATGGTGGCCTGAACCAGTATAAACCCTGTGTCTCTTGTGTTGTTCTTATCGTAGTTTAGATCCTAGCAATTCGGTGAGGAACAGGTAGGTAGAAGGCGAAACCTCCGCGCGGACCCCAGTGTTCGAACCTCAAGGGTCTACCGGAACCCGAAATCCGACATTTGGCGCGCCAGGTAGGGGTGCGCCGGGATCCACCTTCCGCCACTTTGTGTCCCATCGCATCGTCATCACCATGTCCGGCGACCAAGCGGGCAACCCTGCCCCTTGGACAGCTTGGCCCGCCGGCGTAGAGCCGCTCGCCCAGGGCAACCCAACGCCCCAGGCAGCTCGCGTCCGCAGGGCACTACGGGCCGTGGGCGACGCGGACAGACCCCGACAGCTCTCACACCGCGACAGACGCTGTCGGCAGCGAGAGCCTCCAACCACACCGTGTCCGCGGCGCCGTACACTCGCCGGGAGCAGGCGAACTCAAGGGCCGCGCTCATGGGGGCCCGAGAGCTGCTGCAATGCAGGCTGATGGAAGGCGGCCACGACGTGCTGCTAGAGCGGGTGGCAGAGCTCCTGGGCTTCGCTGCCTCGGGGGCTCACCCCTTCTGCACTCAACTCCCGTCTCAGGCCCAGAGCAGCCCGCGCGGGGGCCCCATGCACGCCCGCGGGCTCCAAGGCTACCCCGGCACCAATGAAGCCGTCGGCACCGGGCCAGCGGCTGCGCTGACTCAGCTTCCCGCTGGCGAAGGACTCGTCACAACCCACGGCCCCAGTGGGCCGCCGCATTACCACCCCCAGGTTGGCACATCAAGCAGAGCTGCATGGCACGCGGAGCACTATGACGTGGCCTTCGGGGTGGCGGCCCCCGAAGAGTATGTGCCCCGCATTTTGGACCAAGGGCACCCGCGCAAGGGCGAACAAGGCTCGCTCCTCAGCCCAAGCTGGGGGGATGAGGCACCAGAAGCCGAGCTCTTCATGGAGCCCCGGGGCTACCCCACCAGCCACGCTGGAAGCGACAATTATCGGGTACCGCTAATTCCTCAGGAGCAGGCATACGCTAATCATGGGTCGCAGGAGATGCAGGTCGCCGCAGCGAGCAGCTGCCCCGCTCCCGCGGCCTCCTACCCCTCAGGAGGAGGGCATCGGGGGCTGCAGGGGAGGGGCCGAGATCCGACATCACCACCGCGGCGTTCGGAGCAAGGCGTTCCCAGGAGGTAGGCCCTCCGCTGGGGAGGCGCCTCAGGGCCTGCCCCTGGCGGAGGACCCATGGTCGTCGGGGGAACCGCTGGCGACCGCTCTACCCCATCGGCGGCGTCCTGGTTTCCGGTCGTTGTCGATGGCACTAGAGTGTGGCGCAAGGCGGGGCCCTCGTCTGGTGATATGAAGCAAGGCCGGTACCTGTGAAGAAGGCCCAGTGCCTGTGAAGCTCGCCACCCCCTGACACTCTCACGTAATAATGAGTGGGGCTGTACATGCCCCGGAGTCTCAGGGGTGCCGGCCTCAGGCCCTGGGGCTCCCTCCCACGCCTAGTGGCAGCACTTAGCTCCGCGTTGGTGAGAAGACGTCCAAGACTAGACTAGGTGCCAGACGCGGCCTTTTTCTGCCTTCGTTGCTTTTCCCTTGGTTGTTGCTTTCCCCCGCTGGATTTAAATTGGACTCGGATTTGAGATTTGCGTGTGTTCGGGGAAGGGGTGCTTAGTCTCGTTCGAGCAATCTCTCGCGTTTCGGTTACGACCTCGCCTCAGCTGCCTCCCCTCGTGAGCCCCTCGCGAGCCGGGTCTGGCCTAGCTCGCGTGCAGCCCAGACTGCCGCCGCCATATCCTCTTAGGAGGCTTTTTCACTACAGATCCTACGGATTCGATCAAGAGGCATTCGAGACACCACAGCCTCCCGCGTATTATCTCAGGACTCGCATGGGACAAAGGTAAACTAGCCATCCGGTTCTTCACCTAGCCAACCACTTGGCGCGAGCATGTGGGCCGTACAACGTCCACTAGTACGATGAACATAAGCTTTACATGAGGGGCGCCCCCTCCCAAAATGCTCTTACAATCGGCAGGTCGAAAAGCCTGAGTTCTATTCGTGCAGGGTAAGAAAACAGGAGCAATGCGCGGTCAGTCGGATAAATCCCCCGATGCATCCTCAGGAGCACCACCCGAACCGTCGCTGGCGTCGCCGGCCTCGCCATCGCCTTCTACGTTGTCGCCGGTGGCGTCAGGACCGTTCACCACGCCGCCCTCGTCGGCGGCCACGATCGCGTCATCATCATCTGAGGCGAAGGCCCTGACAAGAGCGTCCACATTGTCTTCCACCCTGTCCGCCAGGTCACCCTGGACGGTGTGGGGAACTGGGGCGATGGCGGCGTCAAAGTCGAAGTGAGGGTCCATGTTCTGGAGATGGCTGAAGACACGGGAGAAGGCGCACCCGAGCAGGGCGCGGCTCCTTTCCTCCACCAACCTGTTGGCCCTGACCGACCGCACCTCCAGCTGCGTCACGATGTCGGTGAAGAACTGAAGGTTGCCGGCGTAGTTGGTTGCATGTGGCGCGCCAACGGCCGCCTCGCAGATGTTGCCCAAGGCCACGTTGGCTCTCTCCCGAAGCGTGGCGAGCATGGGGGTGTGCTCATGTTCCAGGAGCCGTCGTTGGCGTATCTCGTCCGCATTCTGGCGCGCAATGGCCTCAGCCTCGTCCAGCCGTTGGCGAAGAAAAAGCACCTCGGCGCGAGAAGTAGTCGACTCCCCCTGTGCCACTTCAAGTGCGGCCCGTAAGGCATCACCCCGCCGTGTCGCTTCCTCCAGCTTGGTCCTCAAGGCGGTGGTCCTACCTTCAGCCTCGGTCCGGATCAACGTCAGTCTGTCCTCGAACTCGCGCTCGAGGTTCGAGCGCGCCGTTGCCACCCGACGTCCGACCTCCTCCAAGACACGGGTTTCCCGTGCAGCGACATCATTCTCCTCTCGTGTCACCAAGCGCTCCCTTGTCTCCAGGCATTCGTACTCACGTGCGCGTTCGGCAGCCTCCAACATCAGCGCTTCCTCACGCTTCTGGAGGTCCGTTGGGTCACCGGAAGTCACCTTCATCGATGCGAGGGCCGCCTCGTGCAGCTCCACCTGCTCCTCCAGTGAGCGGCACCGGGCGAGGAGTTCCCGTGCCCGCTCTTCCGTCGGCTCTCGCCGCTGGTCAGCTTCCCGGGCCTCCTCGACGGCCCGGGAACGGGCCACCCGAGAGGCTGCCAGCAATGCCTTAGCCTCCTCATCGTCAAGATCGCATTGGCGGCGCGCGAGGGCGACTGCCGCCTCCAGCTCGCGCCTTTTCGCAACCAAAAGCAGGCCCTCGGCCTCAAGGCGCGCGTCTTCATCAGCAAGCTCTTCACCAAGCAGGCTCACTGCGTCAGCCTCCCTTCGAAGGAACCCTTGGCGAAGAGCGCGACGCTCCCGAGCGCGCTCAAGTACGTCTTCCACGCCGTCATCCGCCCCAAGCAAGCGCCGGGGGGCACTAATCAGCGCTCCCCCTCCGGGCAGGGGGCTGGGGGCTGGCACCCTTGAAGCGACCGGGCGCGCCTCGCCAGGAGCCCGGCCTGGGGCCAGTCCATCCCCAAGTGAAGAGCGCTAGGAGTACCCCAGCCAGTCACTGTCCACTACCAGACGAGAAGCCCACGGCAGGCTGGCTAGAAGGCTCGCGAAGGAAGGCCACGAGGCACGCAGGGCCGCGTTGCGCCTCGGGGTGATTCGTCTCTTTGATCGATCTCACCACAAGGGCTCCACTGCTCATAGCGACCGGAGACGATGGCGAAGGCGGAAGCAGGGAGGATGGCTCCTCAGTCATCTCCGTGAGCTCGGGAGGAAGGGCCCTGCGGAGCAAGGTTCAGGAAGGGCAGCAGAAGAATCTGGAGCTGGGAAGGGAGAAGGCTTACTCATCGATGGCGAAGTACTTTCTGCGCTTCAGCAGGCGACAAGGGTAATCGTCGCCCAGGGCCTCCCTTCTCTTCCGGAGGGCCTCAAAGTCCACACAGAAGCGGCCCAAGAGTTCAGCGCAGGGGTCAGCCTACGACAAAGAGGAAGCATCAGGGCGGCCCGCGTCAGGGGTGTCTTCCTGATGCGCGTCGCCGGTCGCCCCATCAAGGAAAGCAGCCGGGGCCTCGGAGGCCTCAGCCCCATGCACGGCAGGCGGCTGCTCGCTGCCCTCAGCCCCTGGCAGCATGGGCCTCAGGGGCCGCTCCCTCCTGAGCGCTGCCCAGTGCTGTCGCCTCGGCGGGGGCACCCTCGGCCTCCGGAGGTTCATGCCTCCTTGCTCCGCCACTTGAGGAAGAACCGCCTCGACCAATTGAAAGGGCGGCCACAGTCACTGGATTCTCGCGAGGCCCCTGGAGCCCTACGGGGCGCGGTCCCCATTCGTCGAAAACAGGCATCTGATTCACGAAGTCTCTCCTACCCGAACAGAGGTACAACAAGGCCCCCCCTTGCTGGATGCTGCCAGGGTTGGGGTCCCCAGTCAGAACCAAGAGTACCTTCCTCAACGCTTCAGGCGTTAGGTCCTCTTCCTGAAGCCTCATGCGATCCCCACGCCCGTTGAAGGCCCACATTCAGCGAGAGTGGCGCTGGAGGGGGGCGACCCAGCGTAGCAGGAACTCCTTCACCACCTTGGGCGCCATCACATCAAGCGATCTCAAGCACTCGAAGCGAAGCTAGACGAAGAAGAGCTGGGGGCTTGAGAGCGTCCCCTGGCCCCAGCCCGAATTGGGGATAGCAGGCGAGGTCGGCTTCGACAGCAGGGGGCTGGGCACCCCCACGTCCACATACAGCCACCACTCGCGGAACCCAGGCGCGGGCGGAGGAAGACCGAAGTCAATCCCTGAGGCCGCCGTCTCGGGTGCAGCGATGAATCTCACGCATCCCGAGCATTGGGCAGGGTCGACGAGGTGCAGGGCGAAGAAGTGGCGCAGCAGGGCGACCAAAGGGATCATGCCAACCATAGCCTCGCAAACGAAGGCGAAGACCGCCAGAAGAGTAATGGAGTCAGGACCGAGATGCATCATGTGTATCTGATAATGGGAGAGCACGGCGTTGAAGAAATCCGAAAAGGGGGGAATTAGCCCCGCCCACAGGGCATCGACGAAATAAGGGACCTCGGTGATTATCCTATCGATGGAGAACCAAGACGCGGGCCAGGCCGTCGTCCTCCCACATTCATTGAAGATGGTGGCCAGGGCCGAACTGACCTTGTCCAAGCCCTCTCGATTGACTATGATCGACCGGTCCATGGCGGGGGCCGCCGATGGCGGCGAGCAAGGCGAGGGCATGGGTCCCTTCCCTCTCCCCTTCTTCGTCGGAGCCATGGCTATGGAAGGGGGGGAAGGTTCGAGATTGGCTTCGAAGCGGAAGCTGGAGTTCGAAAGGAGGAAGGACAAAGGTCGCACGAGAAACGGAAAGGGGAGTGGATGTGTACAACTGCAAGTCCACCTAGCCTAGCACCAAATGAGGAGGCGTGGGGGAACAGTGTCGCCCACGTCCAATCAACTGCCACGCGGTGCCCAAGGCCGCAGGCTGTTAGGGCCCGCGACGCTTCGCACTTGCCCTTTCGCCTCTCTGCTCAGCCAAGTCCGGGCGCGCCTTGGGCTCGGGGGCTACTGTCGGTGTTCTGGGAATAGGGGTCCCCAGACTTGCCTGCCTGCGGCCTGCGGCGTGGCTCAAAGGGGGCCCAGCACGACTCATCTTCATCAGCACAAGCTCAAGACCCTTGCGAGGGGCCAAGCCTCGAGGGGCGGACGACAAGGAGCTTCCTCGGGCACGGCCTCGTTAGGCTGGCTCACGAGGTGGCGGAGAGTTCAAGGCGGGGTACCTCGCGAGGTGCCCATGATGCAAGCCATGACGACCAAGGGCGCCGGACGGGCGCCAGCCGTGCAGTGTCCTTCTTTCCTTTTTGGTGCAAGGGAAGCAAGCGCAGGCGAGAGCATCAAGCAAAGGCATCCATTTCGGTGCAACAAGACCAAGACCAGTCCAATGGCAGGATGGAGGTCACCGTGGAGCTAAAGTTGGCGTCACCACCAGAGCCTTTGACAGGCGAGGACCAACTTTAGTCAGGATAAGTGTACTAGATGTTCCCCTTCAAATTGGCCAATTGTTGGCGCCCTTCCCGCTCAATATTTGGGAAGAGGACCAGGGCCTTCGCCTATAAATAGGACTAGCCACCCACAGGGAAGGGATATAGGTCGATCTGGCCGGCCAAAGAGAGAGATCTGGATAGGAAGCTGAAGATAAGATAGGCATCTAGAATCAACCCCTCAAAAGGGACAACACCACCACAACAACAGACCCTCGCGAGGCTGTTCTTCCTTGTATTGTTCATCATCAGCCCCAGAGGCAATCCACCACGCCACACACTGGAGTAGGGTATTACACCACAATGGTGGCCTGTACCAGTATAAACCCTGTGTCTCTTGTGTTGTTCTTCTCGTAGTTTAGATCCTAGCGACTCGACGAGGAACAGGTAGGTAGAAGGCGAAACCTCCGCGCACACCCCAGTGTTCGAACCTCAAGGGTCTGCCGGAACCCGAAATCCGACAATAGGAAAACGAGAGGCAAATGGAAAATAATGTAATGCGAGGGAGATGAGTTTGTGATGGGTACTTGGTATGTCTTGACTTGAGCGAAGACCTCCCTGGCAACGGGCCAGAAATCCTTCTTGCTACGTCTTGAGCTTGCGTTGGTTTTCCTTGAAGAGGAAAGGGTGATGCAGCAAAGTAGCGTAAGTATTTCCCTCAGTTTTTGAGAACCAAGGTATCAATCCAGTAGGAGGCTCCTCAAAAGTCCCACACACTTACACAAAAAAACAAGAACCTCGCAACCAACGCGATAAATGGGTTGTCAATCCCTTCACGACCACTTGCGAAAGTGAGATCTGATAGAGATAATATGATATGATAAATATTTTTGGTATTTTTATGATATAGATTGGAAAGTAAAAGATGCAAATAATAGTAAATGGCAAACTTATATGATAAAAGATAGACCCGAGGGCCATAGGTTTCACTAGTGGCTTCTCTCAAGATAGCATAAGTATTACGGTGGGTGAACAAATTACTGTCGAGCAATTAATAGAAAAGAGAATAGTTATGAGATTATCTAGGCACGATCATGTATATAGGCATCACGTCCGTGACAAGTAGATCGACTCCTGCCTACATCTACTACTATTACTCCACACATCGACCGACTCCTGCCTGCATCTAGAGTATTAAGTTCATAAAGAACAGAGTAACACATTAAGCAAGATGACATGATGTCGAGGGATAAACTCATGCAATATGATATAAACCCCATCTTTTTATCCTCGATGGCAACAATACAATACGTGCCTTGCTGCCCCTGCTGTCACTGGGAAAGGACACCGCAAGATTGAACCCAAAGCTAAGCACTTCTACCATTGCAAGAAAGATTAATCTAGTAGGCCAAACCAAACTGATAATTCGAAGACACTTGCAAAGATAACTTAATCATATATAAAATAATTCAGAGGAGATTCAAATATTTCTCATAGATAAACTTGATCATAAGCTCACTATTCATCGGATCTCGACAAACACACCGCAAAAAGAGTTACATCGAATAGATCTCCAAGAAGATCGAGGAGAACTTTGTATTGAGATTCAAAGAGAGAGAAGAAGCCATCTAGCTAATAACTATGGACCCGAAGGTCTGTGGTAAACTACTCACAACTCATCGGAGAGGCCTTGGAGATGATGTAGAGGCCCTCCATGGTGGATTCCCCCTCCGACGGAGCGCCATCGACGGCTCCAAGATGGGATCTCGCGAATACAGAAGATTGCGGCGGTGGAATTAGGTTTTCATAGTCGCCTCTGATGTTTTCAGGGTACGGGGTATATGTAGGCGAAGGAAGTACATCGGTGGAGTAACGAGGGGCCCACGAGGGTGGGGGGCGTGCCTAGCCCTGGTGGGCGCGCTAGGCACGCTCGTGGATGCCTCGTTTGTTGCTTGATGTTCACTCCAAGTCTCCCGGTTGGCATTTGTTACAAAAAGATCGTTCCCGAAGGTTTCATTCCGTTTGGACTCTGTTTGATATTCCTTTTCTTCGAAACACTGAAATAGGCAAAAAAACAGCAATTCAGTTTGGGCCTCCGGATAGTAGGTTAGTCCCAAAAGTGATATAAAAGTGTAAAGTAAAGCCCATAAACATCCAAAACGGGTAATATAATACTCCCTCCATTCCTAGATATAGGGTGTATAGTTTTTGGCACGGAAATTAAAGAATACATGTGGAGGGAAAATTTCACAAGTTTTGAGTGAGATTACACATGACTAATTGACATGAGAAAATAGAGGAGCTTACGTGATATAAGGAAATGTAATCAAATCCCTAAAAAATTATCCAAACGAGTGGTGCAACACAATACACCTTATATTTCGAACTTTTTCTCAAAAATCTATACACCTTACATCAAGGAACGGAGGGAGTAGCATGGAACAATAAAAAACTACAGATACGTTGGATATGTATCATTGACCTCGCCGTGCCGAGAGCGCAAACGCGGTGGACGAGGGCGGGGCCCAGGAAAGGAACCACCCAGAGCCGGCGAAACCACCTCAGCGGATGCCACACTGAGGGGTGTACGAGCGCTAACTGGTCGGCTGCAGGGTGAGGCTGATGTCGCCGGAAAATAATAGGATGCGTGGGTAGTTAGAGGGATGGCCTGGCGGCAGCACAGCCAGCCATGGGAGGAGGGAGCAGGCAGTCCCGCCGGCGCTGGTTTGGGCAGCTGGAGCAAGAATATCAGAGATTGAAGAAGCACGACAGCCGTTGGATGGACATCCAACAGTCACTGCTGTGTGTTGACCAAGTTGACAAAGCCTTGTATACGCGTCAAAAAAAATTAGGACAGCATCATCGTCAACCTAGTAGGCCCAGAAGTCAGCCTCTAAATCTATGGAAAACAGCATACAACCTATTAGCCATTATTGTCAATAATTTACAACCCATATTCTAATTCTTAAGGACATTTGAAGTCCATATTCTTTTTATTAGCATTACAGACCATATATTCTGGGTACTGATAAAAAATTCAACGAAATTTTGCATATTTCGGTGGGGTCCAAACTCTTTTAATCACGAAGTTTCGAGTCACGTTAAAAATATTTTTCAAAAAATTATATCAAAATAAAATTCAAAAAACAATTCTCCGCAAAAAATGAATGAAATTTATATTCTTAACTAGCAAGATGCCCGTTCATTGCATGGAACATGAAGATGCATTTGTATGAGTAGTTTATCTTGTGGGAGAAAAGATGATATTTTAATGTAATTGACAGTTGGCTTTGGTTTTTATACGAGTAGAGAGTAGAGAAATCCTGAAAAATGATATTCTAATGCAATTGCCAGTTGGCTTTGGTTTAAAAATTTACAGCCCATTTCTTACAACTTATAGCCCATTTTCTGGGGAAGCCCATTTCTTATTGTCTGCATTCTGGGAACGGGGGTCCCCAGACTTGCCTGCCTGCGGCCTGCGACGTGGCTCAGGTAGTGGCCCAGTGCGGCCCATCTTCGTCGACTCAAGCTCAAGACCCTCGCGAGGGGCCAGGCCTCGCGGGACGAACGACATGAAGCTTCCTCAGGAATGGCCTCACCAGGCAGGCTCGCGAGGAGGCGAAGAGATCAAGGCAGGGTACCTCGTGAGGTGCTCATGATGCAAGCCATGATGATCAAGACCAGGTGGGCGCTAGGCGGGCGCCAGCCTGCGCAGTGTCCTTGTTTCCTCTTTGGTGCAAAGGGAGCAAGCACAGACCTAGGCATCAGGTAAAGGCTACCGCTTCGGTGCAACAAGACCAAGACCAGCAGGGCAGCCGGATGGAGGTCATCGTGGAGCCCAAGACGGCTTCAGCGTCAGGGCCTTTTGGCAGTCGAAGACCAACTTTAGTCAGGATAAATGTACTAGATGTTCCCCTTCAAAATGGCCGTTGTTGGCGCCCTTCTCGCTCAATATTTGGGAAGAGGACCAGGGCCTCTATATATAGGACTAGCCACCACAGTAGGAGGCATCGGATTGGGACCTCACCCAGAGCCAGCAGAGACGGAGCAATTCCTCTCCAAACACACCACCACAAGAACTCCTGCCCTCGCGAGGCAGTTCTTCCTTTGTATTGTTCATCATCAGCCCCTGAGGCAATCCACACAACACACACTGGAGTAGGGTATTACACCACAATGGTGGCCTGAACCAGTATAAACTCTGTGTCCCTTGTGTTGTTCATCTTGCTAGCCTAGATTCCGAGCGAGGCGTTGGGACGTGGGTTGGTAGAGGAGAGATCTTCGCGCGCACCCCAGAGTTCGAACCTCAAGGGTTTGCCAGAACCCTAAATACGACATTTGGCATGCCAGGTAGGGGTGTGCTGGAATATTTTCCCCCGCTGTCTCGCATCCTACCGTCCGTCGCGTCCATGGCTGACGCTCGCCGAGCCCGAGCCGAGCGTCGGGCTGCTCTCGCTGCCCATGTCGCCCAGACGGCTCCTGTCGGCGGGCCTCCCCATTGTTTCCCATCGCCTGCCGCCCACGCCACCACCGGCCCGGCGGGGAACGAGCAGCAGGCATCGTTGCTGCATCCCTCGGTGCGGAGAGAAGGCCGCACCGCCACCCCGTCACTGACTCCAGCGGGCTCGTCGTCGCACGCCCGCCGCGCCCCTGCGGATGCGCACGCCGTGTTGCTCCTGGCACGTGAGCTCCTGCACTACTGTCCCATTGATGACCTCTACGAAGAGTGGCTCGCTCGCATCACCATGCTCGTCAGCGCCGCAGGGGGCTCCCCTGCGCTTTCCCTTTTGCTGCATCACCCTCCGTCCTGCGCGAGCAACGCAGCCCCGGAGGCGCCTCCGCCGCCTCCTCCCCAAGAAGGCGTCCTGGCGCCAAGGCGCGCAACCCCTGGGCGAGACCCACCGCGCCGAGCGCCCGCGCGGAAAGAAAGGAGCTGCCAAGAAGTCCCTCGCCCTCTAGAAGGTGCTCGCGTGCTCCCTGCACCGGTGCGTCATGATCACATTCCTACTCCGGCACGCCAAGACCCCGCGCTATTCCTGGCGGCAGTGTGCGGGGACCCCCAGGATCAAGCCCTCCGTCAGCAAAGGCCCCCGGTGGCCACCGCAGGCTGTCGCGCCTTCACCACCGAGCTACACAGCGTGGCCTGGCCGGGCAAGTTCAAGCCGGATCTGCCTCCTCGCTATGACGGCACCGCTAACCCTGCGGAGTTCCTCCAGCTCTATGAGCTGGGCATCGAGGCGGCCAACAGAGACGAAAAGGTCATGGTGAACTGGTTTCCCATGGGGCTCAAGGATGGTGCTCGCACCTGGCTCCTGAACCTGCCTCCCAGCACGATCTCCTCTTGGGACGAGATGCGCACCCGCTTCATCGCCAACTTCCGAGGCACTAGCTACCGGCCCCCGGCCATGAGTGACTTGTGCCGCATCAAGCAACAACCTGGAGAGACCCTGCAGAAGTACATTCAGTGCTTCAACAATGCTCGCCTCAAGATCCCCAGGGTGACTGAGGAGGCCATCATCTCAGCCTTCTCTGACGGCGTCCACGACATCAAGATGAAGGAGGAACTGGCAATCCATGAGGATTTGTTCACATCTCTGGAGCTATTCAATTTGGCGACCAAATGCGCCAGGGCTGAGGAGGGACGCCTCTCCCTCCTCGAGCTTCCAGCCGCTGATCCTGAGGAGAAGAAAGCCAAGGCCAAGGACATGAAGCGCAAAGGAGCAGTTGTGCTCGCTGCTGAGCCAGACACCAAGCATGGCAGAGATCAGCCGGAGTCGTCCAAAGGAAGCCAGTACTGCGTGTACCACGACCTCCACACTCACAACACCAATGAATGCCAAGAGCTCAGGGCCGTGCGAGATGGACGTGTCGGCTGACGCCCCGAGCGTAGCGATCGGGGCTACGGCCGAGAAGGAAGAGGTGGAAGACGATGGGAAGATCGTGGCCCTTGCCAAGGGTGGCGTGACCGACCTTGCGAGGGCCGCTAGCAGGACCAGCCTCGCGACGGGGCTTTGAGGATCAGCCTCGTGAGGATCGCCCGCAAGGCAACACATGCCTCCCTCCTCTGCCACCGCCACCAAGGAGGAATGAAGACCAGCATCAGGATGAGGGGGCTGGGGGCTTCCAGGAGCCGTGTGCTATCGCTTGCATCTTGGGCGGAGCTCAAGCCCCAGCCTCTCAGCGCATCTTCAAGCAGCTTGCTCGTGAGGTGAATGCAGTCCTCCCAAAGCTCGAGGCCTCGCGCCCTCTCTGGTGGTCCACATGTGCCATCATGTTCAGCTCAGCGGATCGGCTCAAGTGCGCAGCAATAGCCGGGGTCCTCCCGATGCTCTGTTTCCCAGTCATCAGCAATGTGCAGGTCACCAGGACCCTCTTCGATGGTGGCGCGGGGCTCAACGTTCTGTCTGTCGAGACGTTCAACAATCTCCAAGTGCCATATGATCAGCTTCTGCCAACCAAGCCTTTCTCAGGAGTCACTGATGGTTCTACCACCCCGATAGGGCAGGTCCGCCTCCCTATCACTTTTGGACAACGCAAAAACTATCATACCGAACTCATCGACTTCGACGTCGCCCACATTCGCCTGCCGTACAACGCCATCCTCAGGTATCCAGCCCTAGCCAAGTTCATGGCAGTGACTCACCATGGCTACAACGTCCTCCAGATGCTAGGAAGTGGCGGAGTCATCACTGTCCCCTGTGAGGAAAAGGATGCAGTGTGTTCTCTCGAGCGTGCCTTCCAGGCCGCGTTAATTAAAGACCCAGATCGCAAGAGTAGGAGCCTTCCCGAGGCAGTTCCCAAGAAGAACAAGACATCACCTGGTTCGAGCCCTCAGAAGGCAGGCACCTCAAGTGGCACGGTGTCAGGATCCGCGCCTGTTCAAGGGGCGCCTCCCTCCCTTGCATAGGAAGGCGCGCCCGGCGCCCTCCTCGGGCAAAGCTCGAGGGCTCTCTCCTGGAGGGCCACTGACTTTGCCCAGATCACGAGGGAGGCACTCGGGCACCGCTTGGAGGCGTGCTATGCGGCACGTTTTCCTTAGGAAAGTACAAAGCAAGGAAGGTCCAACCCTCAGGAGTTCATCACTAAAACCACCCAGGAGCTATAGGAGTCAAGAGTCATGCGTGGCAGCCGCCGCTTACCTGCCGCAGCTCCCCATCTTGGCGAGGATGGTGGGCTGCGCGTCTGCATCAACGTACTAGGGCTCAACCGAGCCGCGTCTCAGGAACGCCTCTGGCCTTCGCGCGTGGGACGTTGCAAGGGTCCGCCTCACAACTACGTTTGCATGCCTCTTGGCCTGCCGAATGCGGCTACTGCGCATCAGCGCCATGTGCGGAGCATTCTGGAGGCTCAGGAGGTCAGGCACTGTGCAGTCCTGGCAGAGATGGAGATGGTCCTCGAGGAGCCGCTTGGGCCCCCGGAGCCTCCCAAGGCTCAAGGCCCTGGGGGCTCGTGAGGGTCGGCTTCCTCACCGTGCGTCGTCAGCTACTCCAACACTCATTCGTCTCCAATGGTATCAGGTGACATCTTTCAAGTTCCATTTCAATTGGGAGCGCCCCCAGGGCTGCATCATTCCCAGGTTGCGTGGGTCCGTCCCTGCGGCAGTTATCTTTTTCTTATGTCTTCAGTTTACCTTGCTGGGGGCGCCCCTCGGGCTGCATCATCCCCAAGCCGCTCGGGCCTGACCTAGTGGCATGTATCTTTCCTGCATTCATCTAGGTCGTGTGCCTTGCACATTCGACCCGTTATGATTATCGTTTGTTACCTACCACGGGCCCCTTTTTCTCCATCATGCTAATCGCTTGCATGTTAAAAGGGGGGCACCTGAGCATCGCGACTCATGGGCTCTTACTGGCTCTCCAGCCCTCACCTCCTGGCCTTGTCCATGGCATCGCGACCTGGCATACCAGCGACAGCTGAGCTTGCTTGAGGGCCGGGACCTGAGGATGTAGAGCATTGGCATCTAACCGATCTTGCAGGAACATACCACCAACAAAGGCCTAGAGCCAGGCGCAACCTGCCTTGAGGTAGGGCCCGATGAGTCCCGCGCTGGCTCACGGGTGCCCAGATACACCTCGTCTAGCCCTACCGTGCCGATCACGTGTCAGGGAGGGGCTGTACATGCCCCGGGGGCTCCTCCTGGAGGGGAGCCCCCTCCCATGCACCAGTGGAAGCACCATGCTCCGCGCTGGCTGATGACACTGTCGAGGAGCGGCTATGCTCGTACACATACAGAGGTGCTATGCTCCGTGCTGGTGATAAACAACTAAGGGCGGCCCATGGCTGCATTAACCTCAGGGAGCCCAGAGCTTAGTGTCCGGCCCTATCATAACGCCTCCCCCCGGGCCACGCCTGAGCGCATGCCACCCAGCCAGGTCCCTCGGACTTGGTCATCGCGTGCCTCTCCCCGAGTGGAGCCAAGGTATGAAGACCGTTTGAGCGTCAAGGGGGACTCCTGAGCATCGCGACTCAGGAGCCTAACTGGTCACGTAGCCCCTCACCCCTTAGTTCCGAAAGGCTAACGGCGGCTGAAGTATGCACGGGGCCGGGCCCTGCCGATGTAGAACGACCAATCCACTCCTACACCCCCTTCCCTACTTGCTGTTCGCGCGTCAAGGGGGACTCCTGAGCATCGTGACTCAGGAGCCTAACTGGTCATGTAGCCCCTCACTCCTTGGTCCCGTCCTGGTTTCCGGTCGGGGCTAACGGCGGCCGAGGTATGTGCGGTGCCGGGCCCTACCGACGTAGAACACAAAGCAAATAGGGGGGAAAACTGCAAATTCTTGGAAATTCAGAAGCAAATATTATAGGCCATAGGTTGTTTTCATGATGCCAAACACAAGTTTAAACGCCTATATGAGGCATGGTGCATGTTGCAGGAATTAAAACAGGATAGAAGCCGCGAAGAGGTCACTTCTGGGTAGCGCCGCCGCTTGTGGCGGGGTCGCGCTGGGCAGCTCCGCCTCCCAAGGCCGCGGAGCTGGCAGCACCTTGCTCGCGCCTAGTGCTGAAGGTGTGGAACTTCACCAGCAAGGCCTCCGCTCGGCCCTTCACAGCCTCAGCAGCAGCGGTGGCAAGCTCGTTGCTCACAGGTTGCAGCAGGCTGTCGAGGTCGGCGTTGGGGTCGCGAAGGTAGACGTGGCTGAGGACGCGCGTCAGCGCCGCGGAAGAAAGGACATGCGCTTCGGCCTCGGCCGTGGGGCTGATGCCGTCTGCGACATCTTCAAGCGCCTGGACCAAGAAGGGAAGCAGCTTGGCGGGGCCGTCCTCCACGCCAGCCAGCGGCTTCTCTAAACCACCGTCATAGAGCGTCTTCAGTGTGATGCGAGCTTGCTCCTCTAGCTTCGCGAAGGCCACCTGATCCTTAGCCAGGACCTTCGCCTTGGTGTCCAGCTCGACTCTCTCCGCCTTCAGCGCTTGCTTCAGCATCTCCAGCTGGCCGCGATCGGCCGAAAGCTCAGCGTCTCGATCCCTGATGGCAGCCTCCTGAGCCCTCATCTCCCCCTCCTTCTCCTGGCGGCCCCAGACCACCTTGGCAAGCTCGTCACGCAGACCTTGCAGCTCGTCCTCCAGCACCCTGCAGCGGCTCCGGACATTCGTAACGTCACTCGAAGCTGCGTCGTGAGCGGCCTTGGCCTGGGAGGTGGCTTGCTTCTCTTCCTCGAGGGCCGACACGGCTTGTCTCAGCGCCGCTCGGATAGAGGCATCAGAGCAGACCCAGCGATAGACCAACTCTAGGCACCCGGCCACCAGGTGGGGGTCAGCGCCCTGGAGATCTTCTCGCAGCCATCCCAGCTCGGCAGCAGCACGGTCCAAGGCGGCAGAAGGGGTTGGGGAGATGGCAGCCGGTGGAGTAGGAGGAGAAGACGCCAACGTAATCACAACATCAGGCATTGGGGCCTTCTGAGCCTCGGCGACCTCGACGACAGCGTCAAGCGCGGACACCTCTGGAGTCGCCAGGGCCACGGGGGCTGGATCCACGCCATTGCGCCCCTCCTGGCCTCGCGAGGATGACCGAGCTAGGGAAGCACGAGCCTTGCTACCTCTTTTCCCCGCAGACGAAGGCACAGCCCCGGCAGGCGAGCTTCCCCCAGCCAAGGCCACCAAGGCCCCTTTCAACCTTTTTGCCGCGGGCGGTGGCCTAATCAAAGGAATACAGACGTCAATCCTTGGCGACGGAAACAAGAAGCAAAGCAGAAGTCGAGGCACTTACTGGTCGGCATTCAAGGGCTCAAGCAGCCTCCGGCCAAACTTGAAGCCTGAAAGCCTCCTGCGGGGATCAGCCTCGGGAGGTCCGGAAGCGGAGGGCGCATCAGAGGGGCTGGAGCTGGCTTCAGGCAGCCCCAGGGCTAGAGTAGACCCTCGGGAGAGCAACCCCGTCCTGTCCTTCCTTGGGACCAAGGGCGGGTCCTCTCCCCCTCGCCTGGCGCCGGCCTCGTCGTCATCCGGCATGGAGCGGAGGACTCTAGACCTACACAGAGGAGAGGTCTCACCTGTCCCCTCGGCAGTCGATTCGGAGTCGTGTCCTTCCTCCTCCTGCTCGTCTTCCTCCTCCCCCTCGTCAGAGTCGTCAGAGGAAAAATCCACCGCCGCCATCACCGCCAGATCCTCGGGAGCTTCCGCCACCACCAGTCCATCCCCATTGAAGGTGGGCATGGCGCTCACTACTAGCTCCCAGTCATCGCGAAGGAACAAGGGGACCGGAGCGCCCTCCGGGCTCACCACGTCCTCCCCGACCAAGGAGTGGAGGACCTCGGCCAGGTCCTCGCCAGCCAGGGCCTTAGAGCTCAGGCGGAGGACGGCGTCTGCATCCCCGAGCCTCCACAATGGGTGCGAGTGCGCCTGAAGTGGAGCCACCCGGTGCACCAAGAACTCCCTCAGGAGCATGGCCCCGGTCATCTTTGCCGCCCCCAAATTGCCCGGCCTTAGGTCTGCATTCATCTCCTTCAGCACCATCTTCGCCCAACGGTCGTCAAGCTCCATGCGAGACCACGCGTAGACGGCCTCGGGCTGCCCCGTAGGCAGCGCCAGCCGGGGGTGGATGCACCCGACGTCCACCATGACCCACTTGCTCTGGAAGCCTTCGATCCTCTTCCCCGTCTTTGATATGGCGTTGGATTTGGAGTATGCAATAAAGCTCGCACATGCGGTGATGTGGGCACCAGAAACTCGGAGGAAGAAGAAATGGCGCAGCAGAGCCACTAAGGGTATCACCCCAACGTGAGCCTCACAATAGTAGGCGAAAATCGCCAGGAGAAGGACAGAGTTGGGGTGGAGATGCAGGGCGTGCAAGTTGTACTGGCGAGGAACATCAAGGAAAAACTTAGAAAAAGGAGGCACCAGGCCAACGATGATGGCGCTCATAAAGAACGGGTAGAAGGTGCTCCCCTTGCCTTCCGACTGGGCGGAGCCGGGCTTGAGCACAGTCGCCCTCTCTCTGCCCTGCGCCACCGTCATCAAGCGCGTGAGGGAGAGATTCTTCTCCGACATATTCGGGGGATCCAGAGCCGGCGAGTACCAGGCCAGTGGGGCCCCGGCAGGGGTCTTGCGAGGCGCCATTGCTCGCCGGAGGTGAGAGATTGGGGCTGATCCGGAGGATTCCGGAAGTAAGGAGGAGAAGAGTGAGAAAGGGAATCTGGAGCAAGACGGATGAGAGCAAAGAAGGTAAGCCTGACCCGGGCCACCCCTTTTGTTAGTTGGGCAGTTGCCGAGGCATCATGGGGAATCGAAGGCGCCCACGTCCAATCCACCGCCATGCGGCGCCCAAGTCCGCATGTTGTTGGGGCCCGCGGCGCTTCGCACTTGCCCCTTCGCTTCTCTGCTAAGCCAAGTTCGAGCGCGCCTTGGGACTGGGGGCTACTGTCGGTGTTCTGGGAACGAGGGTCCCCAGACTTGCCTGCCTGCGGCCTGCGGCGTGGCTCGGGCAGTGGCCCAGTGCGGCCCATCTTCGTCGACTCAAGCTCAAGACCCTCGTGAGGGGACAGGCCTCATGGGCCAATGACAGGAAGCTTCCTCAGGAACGGCCTCATCAGGAAGGCTCGCGAGGAGGCGGAGAGATCAAGGCAGGGTACCTCGTGAGGTGCTCATGACGCAAGCCATGACGATCAAGAGCAGGCGGGCGCCAGGCGGGCGCCGGCCTGTGCAGTGTCCTTGTTTCCTCTTTGGTGCAAAGGGAGCAAGCACATACCAAGGCATCAGGCAAAGGCTACCGCTTCGGTGCAACAAGACCAAGACCAGCTGGGTGACAGGATGGAGGTCATCGTGGAGCCCAAGACGACGTCATCGTTAGGGCCTTTTGGCAGTCAAAGACCACCTTTAGTCAGGATAAATGTACTAGATGTTCCCCTTCAAAATGGCCGTTGTTGGCACCCTTCCCACTCAATATATGGGAAGAGGACTATGGCCTCTATATATAGGACTAGCCACCACAGTAGGAGGCATCGGATTGGGACCTCACCCAGAGCCAACAGAGATGGAGCAATTCCTCAAACACACCACCACAAGAACTCCTCCCCTCACGAGGCAGTTCTTCCTTTGTATTGTTCATCATCAGCCCCTGAGGCAATCCACACACCACACACTGGAGTAGGGTATTACACCACAATGGTGGACTGAACCAGTATAAACTCTGTGTCCCTTGTGTTGTTCATCTTGCTAGCCTAGATTACGAGCGAGGCGTTGGGACGTGGGTTGGTAGAGGAGAGATCTTCGCGCGCACCCCAGAGTTCGAACTTCAAGGGTCTACCAGAACCCAAAATCCGACACTTACTACTTAAACCCCTCCTCGTCTTGAAAGATTTGCAGCCCAGTAGGGGTGAGAAAAGCAAGTAGGCCTCGGTTTTGGTATTCTCCCAAAAAAGAACTGGGCTAGCCATTTTCAGAAAGAAAAAATATATCAACTAGGCTCGTCATGTGCTTAATAAAAGCGTACGCGTGGGCTAGACGGGCCACAGCCCCCGCACAACGCATAGTTGAGCTCCGTCTCTAAAACTAAAAACAACTGGGTGAGCTGCTGGGTCCCTGGTGTTATCCGCTCATGTGTAATTTTCTCGTTTATTGACTACATTGACAATGGCGTGGTACCTAGTTGTCAAACAATTAGGAGGAAGTATTTTTTTTGGCTTGTAATAATGAGGCACCTGCGTGCGAAATGCAATGACCCTGGTAGGTCCCAACCGCCAGCCTCTCCATGTACAGTTATCTCCTGATTCCTCTTGGTTGTTGACCATGTTGACAATGCCAGACGGTGGCGGGCACAACGAGTGAACCAAGGCAGAGAACGACGGTGAGTCCTCGGACGGGAACGTACAACAGCCGTGGAAGATGCGGCAGTGTAGTGGCAGGTGGAGGGGAGTACGAGGGCAACAACATGCAACTGAAGCATACAAATGGTACAAAAAGCCCAAGGATTAATTGTTCATCAAATTTTTAGACAAAACCTAGATTGAACATGGCAGTAACATCTAACCCAACCACTCTTTTTTGCAGTCCCAAACAAATGAATCGGTCTGATCGATAAAATCAATATCCCGTGCAAAAAAATTTATTTCAGGATGACTACAACTTGTTGTAAATAGAAGCCGAGCACGTTTAGAAGCCCATTTGTCCACCTGAAACTTCTTTTTTTTGCTGTTCAACATGTCTGTCCGTGAGAAATCTCTTGCGGTAAAAATTAATCCTCATCAACAATAGTTACCTCGCATTCAACAGGAAGAATGTGACAAAGCTTATGTTTGCCTGGTTGGATGCATATCCTTCCATCGTTATTGTCCTCAAAATAATGTCATGAGAACTGAGAAAATCCTGGTGCTTATTACGCCACCGATTGGTTATATGTTTTGCTCCATGTGGTTCTGCATAAGTAAACATGAATATTGAAAATAGTTAAGGTCTGAAAAAAGAGTATGTCGAAAGAACGACGGCCGAACAGTTAATTCTAGTACAATATATACGGGCTTTCAATGTGCATGAAATCATCACCTCTATATATAAATTCTCCAGAGAGCGAAAGCATCGCAGCAAGCCAATAATTATGTCAGATCAAAACTAAACATTCTGATATATATAATCTTGACAGAATCCAGCAGCATTCATAGGCTATCAATGGACGAACTCTTCATTGAGGATATAACATAATATTAGTACCGAAAGTGTACTCCAAGATTATATAAAACTTATGCGCATAAATGAAAACTGCATCTTATGATTACAAATGTGTACATGATAATATACGGTACCTGAAAAAGTGAGGAGCCAAACACCAACTCCTTGTGATCATTAAACGGGTCACGAATTACACCCAAGGTCTCCAGTTTGGGCGCAGAGACGACAGTTATTTGTGAAGGTCTATAACAATTATCAAGGATCAACCTTTGAAGTGAAGGGGCATCTTTGATGATGAGCTGCTGTCCTTGAAAACAAATTCCAATACTTTTAAGGTGAGGCGACTTTATTTGGAGACAACTGATACGGATTTCTATTCCCAAAACAATCAGCAAGCGCTCCAGGGCAGGGCAATTGGAGTGGATGATGCTGTGCAGTGAGGCCTCTGATAGATAAAACACCACAAGTGAAAGTTTTTTTAGCAGTGGGAGTCGAAGCATTTGTACCAGATCGTCTGGTAGATGGCACCGTGCAAAGGTGGCGGTGTGGAGAGAGGAGGAAAACTGCGAGATGGACAACGATGGTGTGGGCATGAATTCTTGGTGTGTTCGTGGTATGAAACTTTTGTGGTAATGGTACAACTCAAACTGCTGGAGTTTTCCGAATTCAGGGGATGTCAGCCAAGCGTCCACCGTGCTGGGTATGGACAGCAGGTAGTGTGTCGGGATGCAGAGGCATTGAACGGAGCCCTGCTGGTGAGAAAAGACGATGGCTCTGAGGAGATCAAATTCAGGAAGGACAGATATCTGACGACAGTCAAGATTGAGGGGCGCGGTGTGCCATAGAGGGCGGCACCGAGTTGAGAGGACTTGTGTGCGGCAGCAATCCTTGGTGGGGATAAGCGAGATGATCTCCTCAAGGATGACGTCCGGGAGATTGTCGATGTGGT
>NC_041383.1:562125875-562215457 GCF_002162155.2 Triticum dicoccoides | reverse complement strand
CGCTTCTCCCCGCGCTACCGAGTGTGGGATCTACAACCGGCATCGCTGATAACCCACAAGTATAGGGGATCGCAACAGTTTTTGATAAGTAAGAGTGTCGAACCCAACGAGGAGCTAAAGGTAGAATAAATATTCCCTCAAGTTCTACCGACCACCGATACAACTCTACGCACGCTTGACGTTCACTTTACCTAGAAGAAGTATGAAACTAGAAGTACTTTGTAGGTGTTTTTGGATAAGCTTGCAAGAAAGTAAAGAGCACGTAAATAAAGACTAGGGACTGTTTAGATAAAGACACAACTAAATTAGTAAAAGTAAAGAGCTTGTTGTCACGAGAAAGTTATTTGTCCCTAGGCAATCGATAACTAGACCGGTAATCATTATTGCAATTTTATTTGAGGGAGAGGCATAAGCTAACATACTTTCTCTACTTGGATCATATGCACTTATGATTGGAACTCTAGCAAGCATCTGCAACTACTAAAGATTCATTAAGGTAAAACCCAACCATAGCATTAAAGCATCAAGTCCCCTTTATCCCATACGCAACAATCCCTCTAACTCGGGTTTGTGTTTCAGTCACTCACCAACCCACTATAAGCGAATCATGAACGTATTGCAACACCCTACAGTGGGAATCCCTCACGCTTGCGCGACACGGAGGGCACCATAGGACAGCACCAATAATAAAACATACAACTCAAACCAATCACGATCATCAAATAGCCATTAGGACAAAATAGATCTACTCAAACATCATAGGATGGCAACACATCATAGGATAATAATATGAAGCATAAAGCACCATGTTCAAGTAGAGGGTACAGCGGGTTGCGGGAGAGTGGACCGCCGTAGATAGAAGGGGGAAGGTGATGGAGATGTTGGTGAAGATGGCAGAGGTGTTGGTGAAGATCGCGGATGATGATGGCCCCCGGCGGTGTTCCGGCGCCACCAGAAGCAAGGGGGAGAGAGCCCCCCTTCTTCTTCTTCTTCCTTGACCTTATCCCTAGATGGGAGAAGGGCTTCCCCTCTGGTCCTTGGCTCCCATGGCAGGGGAGGGGCGAGAGCCCCTCCGAGATTGGATCTATCTCTCTGTTTCTGCGTTCTCTGCGTTGGCAGATTCTACCCCTTCACCGTTTCCTTTATATTCGGAGATCAGTAACTCCGATTGGGGTGAATCTTTCGCCCAGATCTTTCTCACAAAATTAGCTTTCCTGCGCCAGAAGGAGAGCATCAACTGCCTTACGGGTGGACCACGAGGGTCAGGGGCGCGCCTGGGGGGGCAGGGCGCGCCCCCCTACCTCGTGACCACCCTGGACACCGTTTCACATTGATTTTACTTCCAGAAAATCATAAATATTCCAAAAAAAATCTCCGTCCGTTTTTATCCCGTTTGGACTCCGTTTGATATTGGGTTTTTGCGAAACAAAAAACATGCAACAGACAGGGACTGGCACTGGGCACTGGATCAATATGTTAGTCCCAAAAATAATATAAAAAGTTGCCAAAAAGTATATGAAAGTGAATAATATTGGCATGGAACAATCAAAAATTATAGATACGATGGAGACGTATCGGCATCCCCAAGCTTAATTCCCGCTCGTCCTCGAGTAGGTAAATGATAAAAAAGAATAATTTTTGATGTGGAATGCTACCTAGCATAATCTTGATCATAAGTCTAATCATGGCATGAATATTAAGACACGAGTGATTCAAAGCAATAGTCTATCATTTGACATAAAAAAGATAATACTTCAAGCGTACCAATAGAGCAATCATGTCTTTTCAAAACAACAAGGCCAAAGCAAGCTTATCCCTACAAAATCATATAGTTTGGCCATGCTTCATTTTCGTCACACAAAATGCCCCCATCATGCACAACCCCGATGACGAGCCGAGCAATTGGTTCATACTTTTTAACGCGCTTCAGCTTTTTCAACCCTCACGCAATACCTGAGCATAAGCCATGGATATAGCACTATAGGTGGAATAGAATATAATGATGGAGGTTATGTGGAGAAGACAAAAAGGGAGAAAGTCTCACATCAACGCGGCTAATCAACGGGCTATGGAGATGCCCATCAATTGATGTCAATGCGAGGAGTAGGGATTGCCATGCAACGGATGCACTAGAGCTATAAGTGTATGAAAGCTCAACAAAAGAAACTAAGTGGGTGCACATCCAACTTGCTTGCTCATGAAGACCTAGGGCATTTGAGGAAGCCCATCGTTGGAATATACAAGCCAAGTTCTATAATGAAAAACCCCACTAGTATATGAAAGTGACAACATAGGAGACAATCTATATGAAGAACATGGTGCTACTTTGAAGCACAAGATATGAGACTCACTACATGAAGAACATGGTGCTACTTTGAAGCACAAGTGTGGAAAAAGAGATATTAACATTGCCCCTTTTCTTTTCTTTTCTCCTTTTTTTTGGTGGGCTTCTTTGCCCCCCCTTTTTTTATTTAGGCTTCTTTGGCCTTTCCTTTTTTATGGGGTAATGTTCTATAATGATGATCATCACACTTTTATTTACTTACAACTCGATATTACAACTCGATACTGGAACTAAGATATGATTCTATATGCATGCTTCCGGCGGTGTACCGGAATGTGCAATGATCTAGCATAGCAATGACATCAAAAAACGGAGATGCCATGAAAACATCATGCTAGCTATCTTACGATCATGCAAAGCAATATGACAATGAATGCTCAAGTCATGAATATGATGATGCTGGAAGTTGCATGGCAATATATCTCGGAATGGCTATGGAAATGCCATAATAGGTAGGTATGGTGGCTGTTTTGAGGAAGATATAGTGAGGCTTATGTGTGATAGAGTGTATCGTATCACGGGGTTTGGATGCACCGGCGAAGTTTGCACCAACTCTCGAGGTGAGAAAGGGCAATGCACGGTACCGAAGAGGCTAGCAAAGGCGGAAAGGTGAGAGTGCGTATAATCCATGGACTCACATTAGTCATAAAGAACTCATATACTTATTGCAAAAGTTTATTATCCCTCGAAGCAAAGTACTACTACGCATGCCCCTAGGGGTATAGATTGGTAGGAAAAGACCATCGCTCGTCCCCGACTGCCACTCATAAGGAAGACAATCAAAGAAACACCCCATGCTTCAAATTTGTCACACAACGGTTACCATACGTGCATGCTACGGGACTTGCAAACCTCAAAACAAGTGTCTCTACCATCCACAACCACCCACTAGCATGACTCTAATATCACCATCTTTATATCGCAAAACTATTGCAAGGAATCAAACATATCATATTCAGCGATCTACAAGTTTATGTAGGATTTTATGACTAACCGTGTGAATGACCAATTCTTGTCATCTCTCTAAATAGATATAAGTGAAGCAAGAAAGTTTAAATTCTTTCTACAAAAGATATGCCCATGCCCTAACAAATATAAGTGAAGCAAAAGAGCATTCTACAAATGGCGGTTTTCTATATGAAGAGAAACACGCAATCCAAACTTCAAATGATATAAGTGAAGCACATGAAGCATTCTATAAAGCCACACTCAAAAGATTTAAGTGAAGTGCAATGAGCATTCTATAAATCAACCAAGGATTATCTCATACCAGCATGGTTCACAAAAGAAAAATAAAAACCTAATTGCAAAAGACGCTCCAAGACTTGCACATAATGCACGAACGAAATGAATTCGAAAACATACCGATACTTGTTGAAGAAAGAGGGGATGCCTCCCTAGCATCCCCAAGCTTAGACGCTTGAGTCTCCTTGAATATTTACTTGGGTTGCCTCGGACATCCCCAATCTTGAGCTCTTGCCTATCTTCCTTCTTCTCACATCGAAACATCCTCGATTAGACACTACATCCACACAAAACTTCAACAGAAAACTCGGTAAGATCCGTTAGTATAATAAAGAAAATCACCACTCTAAGTACTGTAGCAAACCAATTCATATTTTGATTTTGCATTATGTCTACTGAAATATAACTTTTTCATGGCTTAAATCTACTGATATAAATTGATAGTTTCATCAAAACAAGCAAACTATGCATCAAAAACAGAATCTGTCAAAAACAGAACATTCTGTAGTAATCTGAACATCCACCATACTTATGGTACCCCAAAATTTCTACCAAAATTAGGAAAAATAACAAAGTTGTACAGAAAGAGATTTCAAAAGGAATCAGAACCAATTGACGTTCCAGTTAAAAATGTAAAATCGCACACTACAGCCAAAGTTTCTGTCCTGCACCGTACAAACCAACAAGCATTGTAAACATCCTAAAGGAAAACCTTAGCACATTATTTTTATAATACAATGGAATTGTACAAGAGGATATTTATTTTTGATAAAAAGTTTCTTTAATTAAGATTCACAAAGTTCCCATTTGCATGAACAAAGTTCAAGGACGTCCCCCACTTTCACAATGCTCGTCTCTCTCACTTTCACTTCTCTTTTTGAAAAGTTTTGAGGTTCCCCTCTTTATTTTTTGTTTGTTTTTAAACTATATAAAAGCACTCAACAGAAATAAATGACTCTCTAAAACTTCCGGGTTGTCTCCCTGGTAGTGCTTTCTTTAAAGCCATTAAGCTAGGCTGTCGGGGAAACTGATCCACCGACACCTATGGGGACAGGGCCCCTTTCGGTTCGGAGGGGGGCGGAGGCCGCACAAAGAGCGGATCGAGGCAGTACACGCGAGCAGTTTTACCCAGCTTCGGGCCGCATGGATGCGTAAAACCCTACTGCTGCTTGTTTGTGTGTATTGAATTCTTGCTCAGGAGCGATGGACGCTGCCAGACCGAGCGTGAGAGTGTTCCTGATGTTTCGAATGAGCCGAACCCCCCTCTACGTTGCGCTTGGGCCTCCTTTTATACTTTCAAGGGGTCACCGACAGGTGGCAACGTAGACTAGAAGGGTAAAAATGGAAAAAAATGCGGTAGGTGCAGCTACCGCTACTGTGGACACAGTGCACCCTACCTAACTCTGGCGGCAGGGGACAAGGTCATTGAATGCCCGTCTGAGTTGCCTAAACAGTGCAAAAAGTGACCGTTAGGAGCGCCACCGTTCGCCACGATGGCCTCCTCTTCATCTCCGCTTGCCACCGCGTACCCCTGGCTGCACAGGTTCCCGCCACGCGCCCCTGAGAAAGCCTCATGGCGACACGCGGGCGGGTGCGCTGGAGCGCGGGTATGGGGTGGCAGCTGGCCCCCGGCAAGTACCTTGCCGGGGTCGTCGTCTTGTCACGTCCGGAAGCTTGTCGCTCGCCGGATTTTGCCGGGACGTGTGGTGCGTCGCGGTAAGTTTCTTGTGGCGCCTTGGTTGGCCTTCTCGGCAAGCTCCTCTTGCCGGAGTCTTGTCTCTTCATCTTAAATACTTTGTTCTTGAAGGGGCTCCAAGGGAACCCACGGAGGACCCTGGCGGTCGTTCGGCAAGCCTTGCCGCGGGGCGCTGCTACTGCCCGTGCACGAGTTCGGGACACTAGGGTACCCCTACTCTAGTACACTGACAGGAGCCCCCGGGCCTGGGCCATACACGGTGCCGAGCGCTGTTGGGCCAGGCCCAAAACAGGGCACGGGCACACGCGGGCCTGGGGTATGCCGAATCTAACTCCATATCCACTGCACCCCCCGCAACGGCACGCGTCAATCACGGCGTCGTGGGGGAGATCGTGGGTGGTTCTTTATTCGGAAAGAGCGCAACGTCCACCCCCTCCTCCTTATAAGCAGGGGAAACAGGGGTATTTCCCCTATATTCGTCATTTGCTGCTGCAATCTCAGAAACCTCCGCCGCCCTCCTCCGCTTCCAAAGTCGAAAGAGAGCAGCGCTCCGCTCCCGTCACCGCCGCCACTACCAGCGCCGTCGATCTCCCCCACCGCCTCCGCCATGGCTCCGAAGCCCAGAAAGGGGAAGGCCGCGAAAGCTGTGAAGTCGACCGAAGCGCAGCGGCTTGAGGCGCTGCGGAAAGAGCGGGCCACCTTCCTCCCCGAGCTCTCTGCAAAGGATATGAGGGAGTGGTACTATCTCTTCTGATCGACGGAGACACGGGCGCATCCGCGCACAAAGGTACTCTCCGCCATCACCTCGCAAGAAGCTCCAGTTGGCGGGTACCCTTTCTTCGCCGTGTTCTTCTACTGTGGGCTCTGCCCGCCATTCTCTGATTTCTTCTGTGATATCATGAACACCTACGGGCTCCACCTCCTTGATTTTACCCCCAACGCCGTCTTGACCATGGCAGTTTTCGCCCATCTATGCGAAAACTTTGTCGGAGTCCAACCCAACGTAGCTCTCTTCCGCCATTTCTTCATGCCCCGTGTCGAGAGAGGGGAAACCCTTGCCGGGGGGATCGCCTGGATCTCGCGAGCCGGCAAGAAGGAGACCTATCTGGAGGGGGAGCTCCGCAGCAAGTGGGATGAGTGGAGAGCAAACTGGTGCTGGGTTGTAGAGGATAACCCGCAGCCGTTCACCGCCCTGCGCCAAGCCCCAGCAGTGCGAGGCAATGATTGGAGCGCTCTGTCCGCGGACGATGACAAGTTGAAGATCGCTACCACCCGGATCTTGCGCCTCAGACTTGCCGGGTTGACTGTAGGAGCTGTCGGCGCAGATTTCGTCCGCCGCTGCATCGCCCCTTTGCAGGCGAGGGGGAGACCCGCCTGGGAATTTGGAGGCCCGGCAGATATCATGAGATTGCGCCCAGGCCTCAACTTCAATTTCACCGTCATAGAGTTGGACAGGATACTCAAGGAGATATTCAAGCATGACCCACAGCATCCCGAGTGGTTCAGGTTGCCGGCAGGCGTCGTTCCTCTGTGCAACAACTCCTCGCGCGACAGCATCTGCGCCATGATGCCATTGTGTGACTCGCACGGGATCGCTCCAACTTGGCAAGAGCCCGCCGGCGACGTCGTGCAGCAGTTCTTCGACAGCCTAGTGGAGGTGGCGGTCAATGCTGACGAGAAGAAGCTCCTCACCCGCGACACCACTGATCAAGAGATGGAGCGCATCGCCACCAGGGCGGAAGAGGCGGCGGCAGCCGCAGCCGCGGGTGAATTCGGGTTCACCATGGAGGAAGCGGACGCGGCGTTGGCGATGAGTCTTGCCGAACGGGAGCAACCCGAAGAGGAAGAAGAGCTCGCCGCGCCCGACGCCGAGTCGAACGAGCCCGCCGAGGGTGCGAGCGGCCCGCCATCTCCGAGGAGCTTGCCGCGATCAGGGCCCGCAGCGCAGCCCCCAGCGCAGCCAAGAAGGCGCCTCCGCAGGGTCGGCGACGTAGCGGGGCGGCAAGTGGGCCAACAGCCACAGCGTCGCGCGACGCACTCTACCGCGGCAAGTACGGTTGCCGCGGGAACGCCTCCCGCCGCAGTGACAACTGAAGCGGGGCCGTCTCGGGCTGGCGCCGCAGCCTCCGCCAAGCGGTCAAGGGATCCCACCCCTCCACCTCGTCGCGCTGGAAGTGGGCCGAACTTCGACCTCTCCGCGCTCAGCTCCGACGAGGAAGAGGAAGAAGAGTAAGATTCCCTTGTTGTTCTTGTAGTTCTTCAACTTGCTGATCTTGTCTTGCATTGGATCTGACCCACCCTGGACTCTCCCTTTTCAGGACTCTGGCCCAGAGGGCGGCGAAGAGGGCCAAGGCTCAGGTGGTGGTCATCGAGGACGAGCCCACTGCGATGACAGGAGGCGCGCCCGAGACCACCTTGCCGGATCCGGCCATCACTTTGCAAAGCAGCCCCCAGCGCAGCCCCCATCGTAAGCATATGGTTTACTTTCTGCGTCTGGGTGTGCGTGGTTGCTCTTTTCCTTTGTTGACATCTGATCACTGGTTTGTTTGTGCAGGAGCAGAACAGCTTCATCAGGAGGGCATGGTGATCTCCTCCGACTCGTCGTCTGCTTCGACTACGCCGCCAAGGGCGGACTCCCCGGCAAGGGAGCGTTCTTCGGTAAGGGAGGAGCCTCCGGCAAGGGAGGAGTCTCCGGCAAGGGACAGCGCTAACGATCCGCCGGTGGTGGAGGTCATGACAGCAGATCCTAGCACAGGTAGTCCTTCTCGCCCGAAACTTTCCTTGTAGTCTCCTGCTGATTTCTCTTCTCAGATACTTGTTTGATTTCTCCTTCTTCTTCGGTCGTCAGACCCACCCTCCGCGGACCCGATGGAGACCGAGGCGGGCGGCAAGGAGGACGCGCGCGGCAATACTGATGATGTCGCGGCCATCGAAGAAGGAGCCGTCGCTGACGTGCCCGCCGGCGAAGAGGCCGCCATGGCTGCTGCCGAAGAAGCTGGCAGGGGATCTGGCGATCGCACTGACGGTCCTGAGGCCGCAGGAGCGCCAGGCGCTGCACCGACCGCCGATCCCTTCACCGCTTCCGCGGCGGCAGACTCCGAGGAGTCCCAGCCCGACGCCTATCTTAAGGCCGGCAAGGGCATCTTCATCAAGCTCCCCTGGGCGTCGAGCTCCAGGGCGCCGATGGAAGGAGAAGCTCTGGATGGGGAGGTGCTTGCCTCCGCCGGGTTGTCGATCGTCGACGCGCCGGGAAGCAGCAGCGGCGAGCCTGAGGAGGAGCATCTGCTACGGAGGCTCCTGGCGCTCTACCGCGCCCGCCAAGTCAAGTTGGAGTCCCGGGAAGCGCTTGTCGCGAGGGCGAGCGTGGACATAGAGAAGCGTGCGGAGGAGCTCCGGGGTCTTCGCCAAGAAACTCTCCGGGCCTTGGCGGAGGAGCGGGAGCAGCTTGCTGAGGAGCGGAAGGCCTTCCTCCTTGAGAAGGCTGAGGCTGAAGAGCAGCAGCGGCTCACCAGCGAGAAGCTGTACGCGCGAGAAGGCGAGCTGACTCAGCGGAAAGTGAACCTCGACAGCCACGAAGAGGAGCTTGCCACGCGCGAACGGGCACTTGGCGGGACGCTCCAAGAGGCAAAGGATGCGGCTACGGCGGCCGAGGCCGCCAAGAAAGAATTGGAGGCAAAGGTGGCGCAGCTAGAAGCTGATCTGAAGGTTGGTGGCGAAGAGCTTGCCGCGCTCAAGCTGGAGCGCGAGAAGGACGCCCTTGCCCACGGTGAGCTGCAGGGCCGACTCACCGAGAGGGGCAAGGAACTGAGCGCCGCCAAGGATTCCAACACCGATCTGACGCTGAAGCTGGCCACCTTGACGGAGACGTTGGATAGCGCCAGGAAACAGGAGGCAGACTTGAAGAAAGACATCAAGGCCAACGATGCGCTGCTGGTGAGGGCCGCCGAAACCCAGAATCTCCTCAGAGATACCGTGGAGCTCTGGACGGAGGGCCTCGTGAACGTTGCTGCAGTCATTGAAGAGGAGCTGGTGCAGTTGGGGGTGGAAGGCTTCGGGTATTCCTCCAACGAGAATCTCCAACCCAGCGCCAAGCTCACTCTGTTCTTCAAGGGCGTGGCGACGGCTCTCCAGCAGCTCCGGGAACGGATCCCAAAGCAGCTGGCCGACGAGTCGTGCACGATTTGCGCCGGAGTTCTGGAGAAGGTGCTGATGAAGGTGGCCTTCCGCAATCCGGGCCTCCGCCTCACCAATATCCTCAGGACCTTGCCGCCAGAAGCTGATCTGGAGGAGCTCAAAGCCCTTGTCGCACCCATTGTGGACAAGGTGAGCGGAATCAAGAGGGTCGAAGGCGATCGCGTAGATTAGGCCGCCCACTTCTTCTTTCCTTGTTGCTACCAGCCATGTCACGGGAACACTTTATTAGAGGCGCGACAAGTTATTTTTGTAATATAGCTTTGTTCTATGGAATGATTGCAATGTTATTCCCTTTACTTGATCCCTCCCTTTGTATGTCTTTTTACCCTATGCTTTTAGGGGACTTGCCGGTGCAGACACCTGGGCCGCGAGCGCTGAGTGCGGGACGTCAGCAGCCTGCTGGCGGTGCCGCTACCGGCAAGAAACCTTGTCGCAACTAGTTGCAGCTTACTTAAGTTGCTGAGCGAACTCGAAACAAAGTAAGGGCGCTAGCGGCTCACTTAAGTTGCTGAGCGGACTCGAAGCAAAGTAAGGGCGCTAGCAGCTCACTTAAGTTGTTGAGCGGACTCGAAACAAAGTAAAGGCGCAACTAGCTACGAGTTGGTTCCTCCGCGCACAGGTTTTCCATACAAAGTGCGGTCGTTCAAGGGAGATAACTCAAAAACTTAAAAAACTGATTGCTGAAACTTTAGCACCTTAGCTTTTCTGTCGTCTGCTTCCTGGCAAGGAGAAACTTTCTTGAACGGCCTGGTCCACACCATTATCTTCTCCTTCCCCCTCCGGTAAACCTTGTGGGCGAGGGAACCTTCCTTCTTTTGAGAAAGAAACAGAGAAATAAAGTAATGATATGGAGCCCTGGGCTCGTTATTGCTTGCCGGGGTCTGGTGCTGCACAAAGTGTCAGATAACATATGCGAAAAAGGATTATAGCATAAAAAAACTGACAAGATGTGCGCGGCACATGAACTTTACTGGTGCACGGGGTTTGCGCCCGGCTTTGTACAAAGGATTACATGCAACAGCGGCAAGACTTGTACAAAAGGTGGTTGCCGGAAAAGCTTCCGGCAACCGCGCCCTACGGGTAAAACTTACAAAGATGTTCTATGTTCCAGGAGTTGCTCACCGGAATGCCATCATCGGTCTCAAGGCAGACAGCGCCGGGCCTAGTGACTCGTTTCACCCGATAAGGGCCTTCCCACTTCGGCGTCAACTTGTTGGAATTCTTGGCGGACTGAACACGCCGAAGAACAAGGTCGCCTTCCTCGAAGCTCCGGGCTTTAACTTTGCGGCTATGGTAGCGACGCAAAGTTTGCTGGTAGCGAGCGGCTCGCACAGCAGCCTGAAGACGGTCTTCCTCAAGGAGCAGCGCGTCATCTTGCCGCAGCTGCTCTTGCTCAAGCTCATCATAAGCGAGCACTCGAGGTGACCCGTATACGAGTTCCGTGGGGAGAACTGCCTCTGCTCCATAGACTAGAGCGAAAGGTGTCTGGCCAGTGGCTCGATTTGGTGTCGTTCTGATTGACCAAAGAACCACCGGCAGCTCCTTGATCCAGTTCTTTCTGCACTTGTGCAGCCTGTCGAAAGTTCTGGTCTTGAGCCCGCGCAGCACTTCAGCATTTGCCCTCTCTGCTTGACCGTTGCTTCTCGGATGAGCAACAGAAGCGAAGCAGACCTTGGCGCCAAGGTCTTGGACGTACTGCATGAAGATGCGGCTCGTGAATTGCGTGCCGTTGTCAGTGATGATCCTGTTAGGAACCCCGAAACGGCAAACAATCGACCTGAAGAACTTGACTGCTGACTGTGCTGTCACCTTCCTCACTGGTTCCACTTCCGGCCACTTTGTGAACTTGTCGATTGCAACGTACAAGAACTCAAAGCCCCCGACAGCTCGGGGGAAGGGGCCGAGGATGTCGAGCCCCCAGACCGAAAATGGCCAGGATAAAGGGATCGTCTAGAGAGCTTGAGCTGGTTGGTGTATCTGCTTGGAATGGAACTGCCACGCTTCACACTTGGTTACTTGTGCAGTTGCATCCTGGAGGGCTGTCGGCCAAAAGAAGCCTTGCCGGAAAGCCTTGCCGGCAAGTGCTCTTGCGCCAATGTGGTGACCACATATGCCTCCATGTATCTCTGCCAACAGCTGTTGTCCATCTTCCCGGCGAATGCACTTCAATTTCACACCGTTGAGTCTTATTCTGTACAGTGTGTTGTCGACAAACTTGTACATACTTGACTGCCGGGCTACTCTTTCCGCTTCTTCTTGCTCTTCGGGAAGCTCTCCTGTCTGAAGGAAACGGACGATCTGCTGCACCCATGCTGGAGCTCGTGGCTCGACAACAAGGACTAAAGGCGTATCTGTTGCTGCGGGAACATCCGCTTCCACGGCAAGAACTTGCGGATCTGCCGGAGCGTGATGCTCCCCGACAAGCTTGCCGGAGCAAGACTTGTCGGGAGCGTCTGCTTCAACGAAACAAGCCATAAGGCTTGCCGGAGCAAACTGCTCCTCAGCACTCTTGGCGTCTATCTTGGGACCTTCTTGGCGGCGGCTTCGGGAAGCTTTGCCGGAAAGTAGTCACCAGAAACCAACTTCCTCTTCTTATTCTGTCCAGTTGATGGTGTCACGGATGGTTGAGTCAGCTTGAGCACAAAGATCCCTGGTTCCACAGGCAACTTTAGTGCAGCGCACTTTGACAGGCCATCAGCAATGTCATTCTGAGCTGTTGGGATATGCTCCATTTGTAGGCCGTCAAAGTGCTCTTCTAGCTTCCTCACTTCATCAACATATGCTTCCATCAACGGACTCTGGTAATTCTTGTTCACTTGGCGGACGACAAGCTGTGAGTCACCCCTGACAATGAGCTTCTTGATCCCAAGGTCTGCTGCGATTCTGAGACCGGCAAGCAATCCTTCATACTCTGCAGTATTGTTGGTTGCTTGCTCTTTGGGAAAGTGCATCTGGACTACGTACTTGAGGTGCTCTCCGGTGGGTGCGACAAGAAGCACGCCTGCACCGGCGCCTTGCAGCGAGAAGGCACCATCAAAGTACATCAACCACTCCTTGCTTGTCTCTTTGACGGGGATGCTTGTCTCTGGAATTTCTTCATCTGGTGTTGGCGTCCACTCTGCTATGAACTCTGCCAATGCCCTGCTTTGGATCGTTGCAGTGCTCTCAAACTTGAGGCCAAAGCTTGACAGTTCCAATGCCCACTCGACAATCCTGCCTGTTGCTTCTGGATTCTGCAGTATCCTCTTCAGCGGAAAGCGAGTGACAACTGTGATCTCGTGTGCCTGGAAGTAATGGCGCAGCTTTCTCGAGGCCATGAGGAGGCCGAAAAGCAACTTTTGCACTCCAGAGTACCTTGATCTGGCTCCCTGCAGAAGGGAACTGACAAAGTAAACTGGGCACTGCACCATTTTCTTCTGCACCTCCTTGCACGTCTGCGCAGATTCATCTTTTTCGGGACCAGAGCTTGTCGGAGAAGCCCCCTGCTTGCGCTGGATTCACTTGTCGCGGTCGCTGGCTCATCATCCGCCTCCCTCTCCGCTACTAACGCAGCACTAACCACTTGATTGGTTGCCGCTAGGTACAACAGCAACTTCTCTTGTTGCTTAGGTGCGACAAGTATTGGAGTGGAGGACAGGTACCTCTTCAAGTCCTGCAGCGCATCCTCCGCTTCCGGAGTCCATTTCATTGGACCTGCCTTTTTCAATATTTTGAAAAACGGCAGGGCGCGCTCAGCAGACTTAGAGATAAACCTGCTGAGAGCAGCCACGCAACCGGCAAGCCTTCGCACATCCTTGACGCGCTTCGGTGCTTCAATCTGCTCGATGGCCTTGATCTTGTCGGGGTTGGCTTCAATTCCCCGCTGAGACACAAAGAACCCGAGAAGCTTGCCGGAAGGGACTCCAAACACGCACTTCTCGGGGTTGAGCTTGAGGTTGATCTTGCGCCGATTTGCAAAAGTTTCTTCTAAATCTTGGATCAGGGTAGCCTTGTCCTTACTCTTGACCACTATATCATCCATGTAGGCTTCCACATTTCTGTGTATCTGTGGCTCAAAAGCGACATGGACTACCCTTGCAAATGTTGAACCAGCATTCTTCAACCCAAAGGGCATCCGTACAAAACAGTATGTGTCGCAAGGGGTGATACATGCGGTTTTTTCCTCATCCTCTTCTGCCATGAAGATTTGATGGTATCCTGAATATGCATCAAGAAATGAAAGCAAATCACATCCAGCTGTGGAGTCAACAATCTGGTCAATGCGCGGCAAGGGAAATGGATCTTTGGGACAAGCTTTATTGACATCAGTGAAGTCTATACAAAGCCTCCATTTCCCGTTCGCCTTGCGCACGACTACAGGATTGGCCAACCACGTGGGATGGAGCACTCCTCTGACAAGGCCTGCTGCTTCCAATTTCCTGATCTCTTCTGCAATGAACTCTTGGCGCTCCACTGCTTGCTTCCTGACTTTCTGCTTGACGGGCCGAGCATGAGGACAAACGGCTAGGTGGTGCTCAATTACTTTCCTGGGAACACCGGGGATATCAGACGGTTGCCATGCAAACACGTCGACATTCGCCCGCAGGAAAGCAATGAGCGCGCTTTCCTATTTGGGGTCAAGCGTGGCACTGATGGTGAAGGTACCACCAGTGCCGTCCTCCTTGGCGGACACCTTCTTGGTCTCGGGTGGAGCTGCCATCGTCTTCTTGCACTTGCCGGTGGAGCTCGATGGTGCGTCCTCGACGGTAGCGCAGCACTCTGAAGAGGTGCGCTTGCCGGAGTGGGCATCAGAGCTCTTGCCGGACTTTGTCTTCTTCTTCCCCCCGGGAGCTTCAGCGGCAAGTGTGGTGTGATCAGCTGGGGCTGCTGCTTCCCGGTAGATCTTGTCGGCGCAGATAAGGGCATCCTTCTTGTCGCCGGGGGCAGAGATGACACTTATCGGGCCTGGCATCTTGAGCATGTTGTATGCATAGTGAGAGGCTGCCATAAACTTGGCGAGCGCTGGACGGCCAAGGATCCCATTGTAAGGCAATGGAAAATCGGCCCCGCCGTCAACTAGCATCTTCGTGACCTTGAGGTTGTGGATAGTTGGTGAAACCAACATCGGCAAGCACCCAACCGCAGTTACGCAATCAGGATGATCCTCAATGTCGAAGATGATAGGCGTGCTGGACCATTTCAGAGGCTTGCGTGACTCTACGGATGGTTCCGCTGCATTAACCTCCCACATCGTGCGAAGTATGCAGAGAGGCGCCACCGTCAATGCACAGGACCTCTGTGGCTTTCTGAAATTCCTGCTCGTCGGCCTCATCATCATCCACGTCTTCATCATCGTCGTCGTCTTCATCCTTGTCGCGGCCACGGGGAGGCCTATCTCCTTGCCGCTGCTTGGCCTTGCCGCGGCGTCCTCCCCGGCCGGGGCGTTTCTTGCCAGCTCCTCCAGCACCTTCCTGGGCCTTCTCCTTGTCGCGTCGCTCGTATTCAGCTTTCTGTTGCTCAACAAGCTGTTCGACTTTCTTACAGTTCTGGAGATCGTAACCCTTGGTGCGGTGAATCTTACAATACTGCTTGCCGGAGCTGTCCTGCTTGTCGGCGGCCGCCACAGGCTGGGCCTCCTTGTCGGAGCCACCAGCTTTAGCTTCCTTGGCACCACCTCCGTTGCCGGTCTGCTCGACAGCTAGCACTTCCTTGCCCTTTTTCCTTCTATTGTTCCGCCGCCGGCCTTTCCTTGCCGGGGCGGCATCCTCACTGTCGGATCCTCCTGCTCCTGTACTCTCTTCGGGGAGCCTCCTCCCCTCTTCAGCGCGTGCACACTTGTCGGCCAGGGCGTAAAGCTCGCTGACGTCTCTGATCTTACACATCGCCATCTTCTCCCTCATCCTTCGGTTTCGCACGTTCTGATGGAACGCGCTGATAATCGCGGCGGGGTGGACGTCTGGGATGTTGTGTTGTACACGGCTGAATCTCTGAATGTACTTGCGCAGTGGTTCTCCTTCCTTATGGGCGAGCAGATGAAGATCGCTCTCTTGGCCATGTGGCTTGTGGCCGCCTGTAAAGGCGCCGACAAACTGATGGCATAAATCTGCCCAAGAGGAGATGGAATTGTCCGGCAAGTGCATGAGCCAGGACCTGACGTTGGGCTTGAGTACCAGCGGGAAGTAGTTGGCAAGGATCTTGTCGTCCCGTCCCCCGGCAGCCTGCACCGCGATGGTGTAGATGCTGAGAAACTCCGACGGATGCGTCTTGCCGTCGTACTTCTCCGGTACGTCTGGTTTGAAATTCTTTGTGCTGGGCCACTGGACTTGTCGCAGCTCACGGGTGAACGCAGGACAACCTACCGCGTACGGCAGATCGCCTGGTTCCCCTGGCGCATGCATGTCAACAGAGGGCCCAACGTGCTTGTCGGATTGACGTCGCGCTTCTCTTCGGCTCTCGATGCGGGTTCAAGCGTCTTCTTGTTGTCGTTCATGGAGAACTTGGCGCTGGTCGCGACGAGCTCGTGGGTCCGACGACACGGTGGAGTCGCTGTCGGGGTGGACCCGGCGAGTCGGCGATTTTGGCCTTCGTAGTGGAGAGTGCATGGAAGTCGCACCTCCCCCGGTCTTGTTGCCATCGGCTCGCGTCCGGCTGTCCTGCCGCGGCAGCGAGGTGCTTGGTTGCCGCGCAGTGTTGCCGTTGGCGAGGCCGATGAGGCTCTGGATAGTGGCCCTCCGTTCTTCGGTCTTGTCCGCCGTCGGAGGATAGTCTAGGAGCAGTTGAGCTCGCGCCAAGGCTTCTGCTGGAGTGGTGGGCGGCGGAGGTGAACGGTGCGAGGAGTGGGGCGTGCTCGGACTCCTAACCACGTTAGAAGGAGCAGTGCCCCGTCCGAGCGACCGTACTTCGCTCGAGCCAGCATGTTGACGTGCATGTTGGTATTGAGCGCCACGAGAACCACCAGCTTGATCTTGGTCCAGCGGACGTATGGCGCTGCGGACGCCATGACGCTGCTGGTCCCGTGCCTCCTGAGAGGGGCGCGGTACACGCATGGACGCCGAGGTCTGTGCCGCCTTGTCCTTGGACTTGGCCGCACTGAGGGCTCCCTCGTCGACGCCCATTCTTCCGCCGGCGTCCACTCCACCACCCTTTTGATCCGGAGGCGGTGAAAGCGACGCAGACGGAACAACTGCCTCCGAATCCTTCTTCTTCGGTGGCATGTCGATGAAGACGATGAAGATTTAACTCGCGTGCACGCCGGATCGGGTTCACACAACCTCGATGCCCCCTACCTGGCGCGCCAAAGATGTCGGGGAAACTGATCCACCGACACCTATGGGGACAGGGCCCCTTTCGGTTCGGAGGGGGGCGGAGGCCGCACAAAGAGCGGATCGAGGCAGTACACGCGAGCAGTTTTACCCAGCTTCGGGCCGCACGGATGCGTAAAACCCTACTGCTGCTTGTTTGTGTGTATTGAATTCTTTCTCAGGAGCGATGGACGCTGCCAGACCGAGCGTGAGAGTGTTCCTGATGTTTCGAATGAGCCGAACCCCCCTCTACGTTGCGCTTGGGCCTCCTTTTATACTTTCAAGGGGTCACCGACAGGTGGCAACGTAGACTAGAAGGGTAAAAATGGAAAAAGATGCGGTAGGTGAAGCTACCGCTACTGTGGACACAGTGCACCCTACCTAACTCTGACGGCAGGGGACAAGGTCATTGAATGCCCGTCTGAGTTGCCTAAACAGTGCAAAAAGTGACCGTTAGGAGCGCCACCGTTCGCCATGATGGCCTCCTCTTCATCTCCGCTTGCCACCGCGTACCCCTGGCTGCACAGGTTCCCGCCACGCGCCCCTGAGAAAGCCTCATGGCGACACACGGGCGGGTGCGCTGGAGCGCGGGTATGGGGTGGCAGCTGGCCCCCGGCAAGTACCTTGCTGGGGTCGTCGTCTTGTCGCGTCCGAAAGCTTGTCGCTCACCGGATCTTGCCGGCACATGTGGTGCGTCGCGGTGAGTTTCTTGTGGCGCCTTGGTTGGCCTTCCCGGCAAGATCCTCTTGCTGGGGTCTTGTCTCTTCATCTTAAATACTTTGTTCTTGAAGGGGCTCCAAGGGAACCCACGGAGGACCCTGGTGGTCGTTCGGCAAGCCTTGCCGCGGGGCGCTGCTACTGCCCGTGCACGAGTTCGGGACACTAGGGTACCCCTACTCTAGTACACCGACATAGGCATTTAGTGCTCAAGTAATGAATCCACCTGGATCCCAAGGTATATCAAAGCCAATTTTAATTAACAATGATTTGTAAATTAGTAGTGAGCACAAAGTAACATAAATCATGCAACAACTAAGTCTAACTCTCTTCCTATGCATCGGCATGTCATAAAAGAACAATTCATGCACACATAGTAAAGGCCAATGCATAGTATAAGCAGTTTCTTGCAATTCTATCGTATTGGAAACATAAAGAGGTGGAGATATAGTTCCTCTCTCATAATAGTTGCAAGTAGGAGCAGCAAGCACATGCATATTAGATCTATCAAAATCATCATGTGCAACGGTAAAAGGCAACCCATCAATATAATCCTTAATAAGCACAAACTTCTCTGATAAAGTATAGTTTGGAGAATTCAAACAGATAATAGGACTATCATGCGTGGGTGCAATAGCAACAATTTCATGTTTAACATAAGGAACTATAGCAAGTTTATCTCCATAAGCATCATTCATATTGGCATCTTGGCCACAAGCATAGCAAGCATCATGAAAAAGGGATATTTCAAGAGAATCAATGGGATCATAGCAATCATCATAGCACTCATCCTTCGGTAAGCACGAAGGGGAATTAAACAATGTATGAGTTGAAGAGTTACTCTCATTAGAAGGTGGGCACGGGTGATCAATCCGCTCTTCCTCCTTTTGTTCTTCGCTCTCCTCATCATCTTTTTCATCCAATGAGCTCACAATTTCATCAATTTCTTCTTCCATAGCTTCCTGCAAAATATTACTCTCTTCTTGGACAGCGGAGACTTTCTTAATAAGTGCATTAATTTCATAATTGTATTTATAATTCTCATAGCAATATTTGAGGATAGCTAAATTTTCAGATCTATAAACAGCATCATCAAAATCCTCAAACTCTTTACACATAACTTCAATTTCATAAGCACCCATAAAAGCAACAAATTCTTCTATTTGTTCCACATCATAGTAATCATATATACCATTAGCATGCTAAGGTTTTATTATCATTAAATTTGCATGAAAAGGGAAGATGCGGAGAATTCATCCTAGAGGAACAAGTATAATCATATTCCACGCATAGTTGCCAAGCATACCACTCCAACATATTAATTTGATCCCATAATAGTTTCCCTTTTTGTGTCGAGCGATAATCCCTAAAGTATTCACGTTGATCCAACGTTACTCCCATTATAAAGTTGAATGGGGTTTTCTCAGGATTATCAAAGTAGTACAAAATATTTTTCTCATGATGAGAATCGAGGGTTTTAGGAGTTACCCCATCCTCATGAGTAGCAAGTACAGCTAATTTTTTTGGTATTTTGCGTTCCATATCCATAACTAAAGATAGAGAACAACTAAGAACAGCAAATAAAAATTACTTAGTGATAAAGCAAACAAGCACACACGAGAATATTCACCCCACGCTATGACTCCCCGGCAACGGCGCCAGAAAAAGGTCTTGATAACCCACAAGTATAGGGGATCGCAACAGTTTTCGATAAGTAAGAGTGTTGAACCCAACGAGGAGCTAAAGGTAGAATAAATATTCCCTCAAGTTCTATCGACCACCGATACAACTCTACGCACGCTTGACGTTCGCTTTACCTAGAAGAAGTATGAAACTAGAAGTACTTTGTAGGTGTTTTTGGATAAGCTTGCAAGAAAGTGAAGAGCACGTAAATAAAGACTAGGGGCTGTTTAGATAAAGACACAACTAAATTAGTAAAAGTAAAGAGCTTGTTGTCACGAGAAAGTTATTTGTCCCTAGGCAATCGATAACTAGACCGGTAATCATTATTGCAATTTTATTTGAGGGAGAGGCATAAGCTAACATACTTTCTCTACTTGATCATATGCACTTATGATTGGAACGGTAGCAAGCATCCGCAACTACTAAAGATTCATTAAGGTAAAACCCAACCATAGCATTAAAGCATCAAGTCCCCTTTATCCCATACGCAACAATCCCTCTTACTCGGTTTGTGTTTCAGTCACTCACCAACCCACTATAAGCGAATAATGAACATATTGAAACACCCTACAGCGGGAATCCCTCGCACTTGCGCGACACAGAGGGCACCATAGGCCAGCACCAATAATAAAACATACAACTCAAACCAATCACGATCATCAAATATCCATTAGGACAAAATAGATCTACTCAAACATGATAGGATGGCAACACATCATAGGATAATAATATGAAGCATAAAGCACCATGTTCAAGTAGAGGGTACAGCGGGTTGCGGGAGAGTGGACCGTTGTAGATAGAAGGGGGAAGGTGATGGAGATGTTGGTGAAGATGGCGGAGGTGTTGGTGAAGATCGCGGTGATGATGATGGCCCCCGGCGGTGTTCCGGCGCCACGGGAAGCAAGGGGGAGAGAGCCCCCCTTCTTCTTCTTCTTCCTTGACCTTCTCCCTAGATGGGAGAAGGGTTTCCCCTCTGGTCCTTAGCTCCCATGGCTTGGGAGGGGTGAGAGCCCCTCCGAGATTGGATCTATCTCTCTGTTTCTGCGTTCGCTGCGTTGGCAGATTCTACCCCTTCACTGTTTCCTTTATATCCAGAGATCCGTAACCCCAATTGGGGTGAATCTTTTGCCCAGATCTTTCTCCTAAAATTAGCTTTCTTGCGCCAGAAGGAGAGCGTCAACTGCCATACGGGTGGACCACGAGGGTCAGGGGCGCGCCTGGGGGGGGGGGGGGCAGGGCACGCCCCCCCACCTCGTGACCACCCTGGACACCGTTTGGTGTTGATTTTACTTCCAGAAAATCATAAATATTCCCAAAAAAATCTCCGTCCGTTTTTATCCCGTTTGGACTCCATTTTATATTGGGTTTCTGCGAAACAAAAAACATGCAACAGACAGGGACTGGCACTGGGCACTGGATCAATATGTTAGTCCCAAAAATAATATAAAAAGTTGCCAAAAAGTATATGAAAGTGAATAATATTGGCATGGAACAATAAAAAATTATAGATACGACGGAGACGTATCAGTCGCCGCTGGCAGGAGCTTCATCTTCTTTGCGCTGGGGCCAGGCAACTCCATTTTCCTTGTGGACGTCTCGCCCAGCTCACGTGTTTGAGCAGAGTAGCCAGAGACGAGCCTAGTGGTAGTGCGAGTGGGGAAGCAGGAGGGCTTGGGATTTCTGTAGGAGTGGAAGAAGAGGAGTAGGCATTTTCTGTATGAGTGAGGAAGAAGGTGAGCGGGGGTTTTCTGGACGAGTGCGGAAGATTGGGGAGCGAGGGGAATTGGGGGGAGACGGAAGCAGGAGAGCGAGTTGTTCGTGTTTATAAGGCCCGCTGCACTAACTACTCGCTTTTTCCCAAGAACCGCTCTCTTCTTTTGCGTTGCTATTGATGCTGACACATTTGCAGCAAACACATGAGGCAATATAGATGACTCAACATGAGTCCATATTGTGCAGTTCCCCTGAAATCATCTTCATTTTCCTGAATCTGAAAAGATAGGAAAACAGTAGCGATACTTAAACGGTGTTGCAAAATAGTAGCACATATCAATAGCTCAGCATGACAAAACACGATCATTTGGATGAAGGGGATACTGACCTTCCTGAGGAAGATTATATATAACTTCATAAGTCCTTGGTTGATTTCCACCTTCGGCTGCACTGCAAGTCAATGTACGAATAAGCTAATTTCATCTTGCGGTGGTCATTGTACCTAGTTACGATGTAGGAATACCTGGAGCACCATGAGGTTAGCTGACAGCAGGTAGATGCAGCCATATAAATTTTGTGCGGTGCTGCCAAAATTGAGGTTTGTATCCCTTCCCGTTATGAGAATTCTTCTTGAAGTTGGTAGAATGTGACGGCTTGTTCTTTGCATCAAACTTGCATTTCCCCTGAGATTTGTTCTTGTTGTTTTGGGGATGGTTGGGCTAGAAGTTCTTCTCCTGTACCATGTGGGCAGCAGAAGCTCCCTTAGTGACCCGAGCACATGTGTCTTTTGCTCTCGCCTTCTCCTCAAAATTAAGAGTGCTAGTGAGATCCAAAATAGAAAAATCACGTCTCTTCTTTTTCAGAGAAGTAGCAAAATCATTCCACGAAGGTGGAAGCTTGGCAATGATGGTCCCAACAACAAATTTGTCTGGCAACACACACTTAAAGTACTCAAGTTCCTTAGAGAGTGACTGTATCTCATGAGTCTGCTGAACAACAAAGCGCTCATCAGTCATCTTGTACTCACAAAATTGCTCCGTGACGTACAACTCGTTGCCAGCGCCCGAGGGCCCAAACGTGGCCTCGAGCGCAGCCCACATGTCTTTGCCGTTGTCAAACGACATATATGAATCCATAATGGAATCATCAAGAACACTCAGCAGGGCAGCTTTGAAGAGGGTATCCATGTTCTCAAAAGCTTCCTGCTGTGTAGGATTAAGATCACCCTCAGGCTTACCATTAGTGGCGTCATAGCAGTACATGATCTGAAACCAACATACTGCTCTTGTGCGCCCTCAAAAGCGCAGCAAAACCACTCGGAGTAAATTGCCTATAATCAGGTTTTTGGATTGGATTGTTGAATATATGAGCAATTTACTATGATATTTAATCCGAATCAGCAGTACATAGATCATGATGACAATTGCAAACATCAAAGTTATGATGCAGACTAAACCAGGAGGACAGAATCACATATTGTACAGTGGGAGCAGAACCGCTGTGGTTGATGTTGACACTCATGTCGTTGATGAAGAGGTTACCGAGGTCGGGGAAGAAGGCTGTCGTTGAAGAATTCGTCGCTGGCAGCAGTCACAGGAGTGTGCTCCCCAAAAACCTGATCGCCCCTCTCCCGTACAGGATCACGAAAGGCGGGGTTTGAAGGACTACTGTCCCTTCTCGCGGTGCACGCCGGAAGGAGGGCTAGAGAAGAGTTGCGTGGCCGCGCTAAGATCTGGAATGGTGCGAAACCATATGATACAGTGGCGGCTAGGGTAGAGCATGTCAGGTCGGTCGTGCGATAAGACCAAGAACAATAGCAGGCCTTTGGCCCCCAAACCCCATGTCCAAGTCAATAATAGCCCCACCAAGGTTTGTCTCAAAAAAATGGAGTAATTAAGGCATCCGTTAGTCCCTTCCCTTTAGTATAAATACTATATTAGTAATAATGGCCCCACCTTTTATATCACAAAGTATGTTGGGGCTCCTGCTACAACCAGCTACAAGTTTACAATCCGCTTCTCTTCTCTCTCCTCTTCTCTCTCCTTCAACTAAGCACAAATACTATATTTAAATCCTTATAGCCTGCTTATGTTATCTAATTGTAGTACTTGCTCTAAAGTTACTCTCCACTATGTAGTATGAAATGCCGGGCGTGCAGGTCGGCGCGCCGCTTCAGCGGTGGAAGCACTGAGTGGTCGCGTCGCCCCTACTTGCCATCAATGTGGAGCGGTGGGCTCAGCTGGCGTCGGGTGGGAAGCACGCGTGGGAGGGGGGATGGGTTTTTGTTGGGCCAAGAAGGTGAGAAGCCAACTTGGGATCGGTCCGGACGGGGAAATATCATGTGCTCCCATACTCTACATATGACACTAGTCTATGTTACTACTCCCTCCTTTCTGTTTTAAAGAGATGTTGGGCCAAGGAGTAGAGGCGACTGGGGATGCACCACGTCGTGGGCACTCCGTACGTGCTCGTGTGTGTGCAGCGTGCGTGTTTTTCATTGGTGCTAGATCTAAGGCCGAGGCTGCGGTCGTCTTCATCTCCGACTAGTCGTTGAGCAACGACGGCAAAGAGGTGCTGCAAGAGATGCGTATGCGCTGTTGTGTGCGAGCTTCGCCGTAGGACGACGAACCGGACGTCGCCGTAGATGGCGCACGCCTCCATGCAGCCGAGTGTGTGCGCATGCATGTGTTATTCACGTGCATTCTACGGCCGAGTGTGTGTGCATGCACGTGTTGTGTACTCCTACGTGCATTGTGTGCTCCATGCTGTGCGCGTATGTGCATGAGTTGGATTGGATGGAGTTAGTGTGTTGGCGTGTGTACATGCGTGGCTGCATGCGTCCTGTACATGTGTGGCTTGTTGCATGGTTATCAATATAAACTATAGAACATCTTCAACTTAGCATCCTGATGTATCATTTCTAGTGGTTAGCGAAGATTTCATGTTCTTTTATTTGTTTATAGGTGGGCAGGCGGCAAAAAACAGGGGAAAACACGCAAGGTTCCTTGCAGACGCTCCACTGCGAGGTTCCTTTCTCCTTCTCGGTCGTCGGGAATCTATGTTCTTCAACTCTTTTCTTTTACGAGAGCTTTGTTCATCCTTTTGCCAACATGCGAGACATCTAGCATCAAGGTGCACATGTCATGCAAGAAAATGGAGATAATCAGATAAGCAATGCGTAAGTGAGTCGTGCACTTCGATGGCACCTACTACGCAATATTTTTTCTCTTCGATGGCACGTGAATAGTGCAAGTACTCAATGACGAAGCACGGTATGGTAGCCATGACATGGTTAGTCCTTTTTTGGAGAGAGTATGTACTAAATAACTTTGATGTGTCCCGTCAACTCGCAGAATGACGAGAAGCTTGATTACGCCTTCTCCCTTTCCAACGCGTGCGCGGTGGCTCGTAGCACGAGGAGAAACTTTTGCTTCAAGAGGTGGACGTGCAGCAGTTCATTTGGTGTCAGATTGCCAGAAGTACTACTGTAGAACCATCGACTTCCGGAAGAGGCGAAGAGCCAAGCGGAAGGTCACCTACTAACCTTAGGCTACGCGTAGTGGGAGTAACATAAGTAGGGGTACCTCCTTTTTTATTCTAGAAACAACCACACACGAATATCAAGGTGTTGGTTACATAGAACAAATTTCCTAGAGTCCGTGCTCAGCCCTCCTCCATCTCTCTTCTCAGCCAGCCAGCGGACACGTGGAGCCCATCGTCTGTTTGCTCATATGCGGTCCCACATGTTAGTGAAAATGCATGAGGACCCACTGAACCTGCACATCTTTCACCTCGATGTGCTGGTGATGAAAAACAAATCCAATAAAGATCTTCGGTGGCCGCTTTTGGAGTTACTCAAGAGTAGTAAGATTCTATTTACAGTTTAACCCAAGATGCACATAACGTGGCTTCAACTACCACTCTATTTTCTTGCATGACACGACCTGGATGCTGGATGTCCCACATGTCGGCGAAAGGAGGAAGAACCCGACCAAATCTTGGGTTGTTCTCTTGAATTAGACTAGTTGTGCTAACTTAAAATTTTATTGTGTAGAATGGATGCAAGTTTTGGCATTGTGAAGAAGAGAACGGCCACCGCATCCGAGAAATGGCCCGGACACGACCCTATTGCCCTACCCAAACAGACAGAATTCAGGCAAAATGGAGGTCCGTTTGGGGCCGTGCGTTGGAGTTGGCCTTACAAGTGGGACCGCAGTTGAGGAAACCGACTATCAGCAAACCCCCACCTCGCCGGCCGTGCGATGGCTGAGTTAGAGAAATGACGAGGTTGAAGAGATTGCTGTAGCATGGACTCCAAGAAATATGGTGTCAGATGGAAGTCATGCTGGTGGCGTGTGCCGTACTTCTGGACGTGAATGCTTGTTGTGGCCCATGCCACCCTACTCCTCCTACTACTTATAGTAGTAGTAGTATCGAGGATTTGAGGTGCTGGTTTCATATAGCGAACACATTAACATATGGCCCACCTCACACTGTGGCCAAATTTCCTGGAGTCTGTGCTAGGTTAATAAGTGTTAGTATTTGTGAGGGTGGGTGGCTGGTCTCAAGTTTAAAACGTGTTGTATTACGTATACGTAAACGTAGAGATAGTGCAGTAGTTCTGAAAGTTTGAACCCAAACATCAGAATGCAATTTCTGCTGGACTCATCAAAGGACCTAGGATGATGGGATTCGCAGCTGCAGTAAAAACACCCGCCCGACGCACGAAGCATGTGAAACTAGTACAAATAATGTACTACTACTATTGTTGATTGGCCTCATCCGATAACTTGTTGCAATGCACGTACAATTATGTATTCGGAAAATATTTTTTTGCCTCGTCGCAGCACTCACTCAGAGAAGCGACTCGAAAGCCAGTCATAAATTTAGTAAGTTTACCACATGCATATCATTTTATTACATACAACAAGTCATCAACCGACAACGATAACGAGGATACATTATAAATACTAAAGTTTTCATCACACAACAAATAACAAGGAATGAAATGAACTTCAACTCAACCAATCCTCAACGCTGGAAACGCTTTCTTTGAACCACAAGTGATTCTCTAGGAAGGGTCATCTATTTTCAATCTCGAGACCAATGCAGGACTGATCATCCAGGCTGAAGCGGCCTACTATATCAGTACCAGGGTAGGGAACCACCGAAATGCCCGAGGTATAGATACAATTGCTTCTCATAAATGGTACTAGTAACATTGTGTAAACAACAGTTGGATTGCCTTTCACCATCATTGGATAGTTTTGTCCAAGGAAGAGCGAGTTTTCTCCAAGACTATCAATACTTTACCAGGGAGAAGGTGTTGGTGCTAGCACACTGGTATCCATCCCGAATACCATGCAATGGGTGTTGGAATAGGTCCAGAGAGTGCGACCATGGGAGACAACACCTGCTTCCTTAGTAGTAACATCAGGAGTGGGCTGTATACAGACAAGAAGGGGTGATCCATCTGAATAAGTTGCCAGGCGCCACTAAGTATATGGGCCCTGCTCGTCCTCATGCTCGTGATCATCACCATCGTCGTCTCCCCCTTGGTTATAATGTTTTTCAAGTATATGTGGTGGAATGTTCACAGGACCTTGGAAACACAAGAAGAAGGTTCAATTAGTAAGGCTGGTCATAGTGGGGGGTAACTTAGACTAGTAACATGCATATGTTACTAGTCTATGTCACTACCTCTATAGTGCATAGTATCATAAATTAATATCATAGGTGGTCTCATTTATTGCCATGCATGGCACATAGTAGCATCACATTGATTATGTTACGGTATCTACCTATGTTACTATAACCATCTCTCTCTTCTTTAATTGCCTACCACATAAGCATGTTGGTGAGTCCCAAGTGCATGATACTACTTACTATGTTACCCTCACTATGGCCAGCCTAAAGGGAAACTTGCTAACCCGCATGCATGTGGATGAAACAATTATAATTACGGTGAAAGACAAATGTACTGAAACTACGAGGATCCCATGCAAAAACAGTGCCATGACTGGTGGAAGCAAACACAAGACCCTCGTATTGAATTGCATCACAGTACACATCCGTGTATAGAAACTAATTTTTGAGCAATATCCATCGAGTCGAACCACGAAGGACGGCAACAAGCTTGTCGAAGATAGCAACAACTTCATAGTTCTTGTAATTCCAAGAGCGGTTGGGAACTCGATAAATTGCTATCTTCCATAGAAGATAGTCACCATGATCGTATTTGAACGTGCGTAGAATACTGGTGTGCTCAACCTCTGGGCAGTCTGCTGAGATTTTTGGAAGTGGAACCCGGTGATGAGTGTACACATTCACAAGTTCCCACTTGTAGTTGTACCCAATATAAACAACCCAATCTCCATTTGCGCATGTCCAAGCCTTGCCCTCAAGCGATGGCATCTTAACATCACGCGTATCATTATCAAGCGACATCAACTTGCACAAGGCGAGGCCTCCGTCGTCCCCCCGCCAGTCAGCAGGGTCACGGCGAAGAAGATAGGGGAGATCAAAACTCTCCTGGACCCTTGGATTCCTTGTAATGATGTTATTAGTTGAGCCGAGAATGGTCTTGACCGAACCTGCCATGCTAGCCAAGGTGATGATGTCACACCGATCAATGAGTTCCTCCACCACGTCATCTTTCAGATCGGGGCAAGAATAACGGGGTCGTTTCCGTCCTGTTCCCTCCATGGAGAAGACGATCGAACAATGGCAGAAGGAAGGGTGAAGGCAAATGGAGGAGGGAGGAAGAGCGTGTGACAACAGTTCCAAATCGAGAGGGAAAGGCGAAGAGTCGATGGACGGTTGCCAGTTTGCCATGGTACACGAAGAGGCGGCCCGGCCTACACGTTTGTTCGGAAATACTAGTAGAAAAGGACTCGCCTCGTCTCACTAACATGTTGGAACAGGACCACATGTCAATGAAATATGGTTTGTAATTTCTCATGCAAAATGCGATCTGGCCACGTTGGCCCGAGGTGCCACATTAGTTATTGACCTTTATTTTTTTAACATACAATCTGAATGGATAGCTCCTGTGGTCATCACACGTGAGCGGATATATAGGCGGGCTAGGTGGGCAGGCGGTTGAGCAGGCGACAACAATCTAAGTGCTAAAAGAATTGACCCAATGCTTGGTTTTGTTTGGATTTTCCAACTATGACCATTGGATAGAGTGAATCAATGGTTTACGTTCAAAGTTATTCTCATACTATAGAATTTTTGATTCAGTTGCAGTGCTGCTACCGTCCAATATTCGCATGTGAGTAAAAGAAAGGAGGTACTGGTACTTACTGTGGGAAAGGTGAAGTGATGGTTGATTCGCTCGAGCAACTTATTATACTGTGGGAATATGGGAGTACCGGCGGATTCAAAGAATAGAGAAATGATGGTTGCTTCGTCCGAGTAACTTACTGTGGTGAAGGTGGGGCTCTGTGATTTAACTACTCACTAGTCATTACTACTGCGGTGCAATGACGAGTGTGAATCTTTCCCTACAGTTGTGTTGTGCACTCAATATTGCTGCATGGCAGGTGGAGCCGGATGAAGGATGTCCAACATGTCAGCGACACGAAGTTGAATTGTTTCTGGCATTGCTATATGTACGCATAATTTTAATGAAATTGTACTGTCATGCTATGAAGGTTTCAACTTTTGTTCCCGCAGGAAAAAAAGGTTTCAACTTAGGATTCATGTGTCTTGCCTCAAGATTATCTCGTTACAACATTCCATCAAATACAAATGAAACAACCATGGCTGCTAATGCATCTCAATGGTTCACAGATCAGCGCCAATATTCACATCACAACTGAAGACAAAGTTATGAAAAGGTGTACAAATAAAGAAATATATATAACTGATCGATGTTGTTCGTAGGCATGGCTCCATTTTCTTGGCACAATGTTCATTACTTGGCAGCTAGTTTCACCCAGCTCTGTAGCCAAAAAAGAGGTGTATGGAGGACACCACAATCTGATCATTTTGTGCAGCCCCACTATAATCGAGCAGACCATCCCTGTTTGCAAAGATATCCAGTCAGTGTGATTACAATAATAGTGGAACTAGATGATGAAACATAACACACACAAATAGAAGCTGATCACCTCTACGATCTCTCTTTAGGACTAACTTCTTGTTGGAGAAGATTAGGCACATAGTTGGATGAGGAGGATAGCAAAACCAATCTCCCTTTCTGCATTCCCACAGAAATGTAAAAACGTTGCCCGTGTGACATTTTGGTGGAACTGCACAAAACACTCTTAAGAAAAAAGTGATTTGTGCAGTTCACCAAAAGGCCACAATAGCAACGAGGTGAAAATGGATAGCCCTGTTTGCAAAAGGAGGTAGAAAGGAAACAATTACTGCCCAATAACATGAGTTGAAGACACATACGCCGACAAAAAAGAAGCATATTCCATGTAATAAGGGAAAGATAGCACATGGTGGTTTATCAAAAATGGTTTGAGGACGAGATTGCAAGATGGAAAGTACGCCGATCGAGATACGATTTAAGCAAACAACTAAAGAAGATCCACATGCAGCAATGTGGGAAGATGGGCAGTGGGGCAAGGCCAAAGAAAGTTGTACCTGTGGATCGTCGAGATGTTACTAGGAGGGTGCCGGCGGCCGGGATCTACCCATGCTGCGGCAGCGAGCAAGTGGCGAAGGCCGTACCGCACCGGAGCTTGGTTAGAGAGAACGGCGGGTACGGCAGATTGGTAAGTGCTGCCTCAACACCGTCAAACAGAGAGACGATGCACATATTCCCTTTCCACCGGTGGACGGGATGCGGCCGGATCACTGACCAACACTGAGAGAGAGAGGCCACCGCCGCCTTGTGTGAGATGGTGTGACGAGAGACAAACCCATTTTTCCATTTTCCCCATGGCAATCGTTTTATATTTTGTACGTGACATTGAGGAATATATAACTTTATTTAATACTAACGCGTCAAGTCGAACTTTGTTTGGTCAAGGCATGGTACTCGACCCTCCTTCGAGTAAACAACCCTACACGCGTCAAATTATCACGTGGGTTGCCTTTTCGTACAGAAATGAACTCCACCGCGTACCCGCACGGGTGTGGCCGGGAATGAGACGTGAGTACGTGCGTCCTGCGTGCACCTCTTCTTTGGGTGCAGGTACGTACGTGGGTGGGTGTTAGAGAGATGGTTTGTGCAAAACAGAGGCAATGTGTTGATGATATCTCAAACATAAAAACGAAACATATACAATGTGTGTGAAACGGAGTCATGGACGTGAGATATCGATAGAATGGAAAACATGGATGAAGTGTGTGGTTGCACGATCGATAAAGAGTGCCATGAAATTTGTGTTTGCCCATGTCAAAGATACAGGGCAACTGGCCTACTGGAATTTGAGAGGGCAGAGGTGCAGTTTTTCTCCATGGCATGGATACCTACCTACAACGTTCGACTATCGGGGTCTGTGTGTGTGGGGGGGGGGGAGGGGGCAGAGACCGATCGACTAGTATATGTGTGGGGAAGGAGAGAGACCTAGCTATGTATTGAGGGAGATCGATCGGCATCCATGGATATGTGTAGCAGAGGAATAAGGTTGGGAGAAAGACAAAGGTAGAGCGTCAGAGGGTTAGTGGTGGAGTGGCGTCTCACAAATGGTGGGAGAGGCCTTCTAGACAAATGGAGGGTACGAGTGCAATATCAATAAGAGAGGGCGGGGGATGTCTGTCTGTCTATGCACGTGCGTGTGAGAGACGGGTCGGGAGGTATGCAAGGATGATGAGGGGAGACGATATGGTTGTGGTAAGCATACGTAACTACATAGGAAGATCAACCGTCGTGTGTCCGAGAAAGGGAGAGACATAACTAGCGAGGTAAGTGTATTGGTGCGTGGGGAAACGAATTATTGTCGACCTGGCTATATGTAGGGAGATCAGTATGTATACACGCCTGCATGTATTAGAAGCAAATAAGGTCCAGAGAGACAGACATGGGGAGAGGGGTGTGGCTAGGAGGTGGTGCGAGAGGCCTACCATGTCGAGGGGGGAAGAGTGTGCGAGTATGAGATCAATGAAAAGAGGGGTGGGAGTGTGCACCTACGTGGAACCGTATTGGACACAAGGGGCATGGACGGAGAGAAGAGAAGAGGGGAAGTATATATGTGTTTGTGGAAGCCACACTTGGCTAGAGAGGTATATCGCCCGGTGTGTGCCGGAAAGAAGGAGTCGGGGGCCTACACACACCGCGAGTGGACGACCTAAAGAGAAATAATGAATGTGCACGATGGAGGGGACTCTAAGGGTGGGCGAGAGGGGGGCGGGCGTGTGCATGCACGATAGAAAGTTAGCGCTAGCTAGCTACAAATAGAAGAGGATCGTGAAGGTTGAAAAGATGAACAAAGATCATAATTCATTATAAAAAAGTGGATACGGATACTTGAAGAAGATATCATAATGTAGAACATTGATTATAATTTGGGCTAACGTGTGGCTTTTGCAGCTCAGGTCTAAATACTTGTCATAATGTAGGGGGCGGGGCACTATACTTTGTGTGATAAACACGGTGTACGTATGGAACATGGTTTAGATTATGAATATATAGTTGGTACATCAAATGTACTATTATTTGGAATCAACATCAAGTGTATTCAAAAAATAGAATTCGAGTTCATGTAGTACACATAGTTCATATCTATCTCTATAGTAATCATGTGGTGTGTTATTAAGGTAATACACGAATGATGGTTGAAGTTGGCAACAATCATGATTGTAGATTCTTATTGAAATAGAGAAACAAATTCAAATTCAGTTCAAATTGCAACGGTAGTATAGACATTTGGAATGCACTAAAATGTTGGTATGAGTAGGTTACATGCATTATATAGCAAGCAAAAAAATTTAATTGGACATAACATGGATTCATACTCCCTCCTTCCATCTATATAGGGCGTAATGCATTTTTTAAGACCGCCTTTGACTATTGACAAGATTAATAGTACATGACATGCACAATGTGAAAATTATATCATTGAAAGCTCCACTCACACATGAATTTAGCGGTGTGCTTTGTGTAAGTTGCATGTCATATATTATTGCTCTAATATTTGGTCAAAGTTAGCATCGAAAAATGCATTAGGCCCTATTTAGATGGAAGGAGGGAGTAGCTTTGAATAGCATTTGTATAGTAAAACGGGGCAAGACTCTCTCTTTGTGTGGTGTGAATAGTTTTATTTTTTCATTTTCTTTCTGGTTAAGGGAAAAAGTGCGAATTGATTTGGTACGTACAAGTACAATATTACACGTTAGGCTTGTCCCTAAAACTCAACCCGCGCCTTGTTATATCCCGAAAATTCAGATATCGTGCTCCCAAAACTGGCGCCTTCACAACCCGCGCCTTGCTATCCCAAAATATCAATGCGCATGGAAACTCCCTCCAGCTACCAAATCCCGACACGTGAAATCCCCCTTCTAACCCTGAGCCGAAAGGGTCGCTAGTTCAAATCGGTGGGGGGTACTTTTGTAATACACCCTACATTTTGGACAAGCGCGCCCCTAGGTCATGGTTCACCCCCTCCCATCGGCTCCTTTTCGCCATTCAAAATCCCAGGCCACCGTAACCTGTCCGCTCCAGCCGCGAAACCCCACCCTCCTTTGTCCGCCACCTCACCGCTGCCCAGCCGGAGCCTCTTCCCCGACGATGTTGTCCACCTCAACAGCTCAATGTCCCTCGCCCACCTTCCCGGATGAGGATCCTTCATCCATCTCGTCGTCCCGCCGGTTCAGCTGCCCCGTCCTCCAACTCCAAGGAGTTGCTCCGACGATCGCCTCGTCTATCGCGGCTGCTCCATCCTCACAGCACCGCCTTAACCTGTTCCACCGGAACCACAACATCCTCATTGACTCCTTGGACGAAGTCGAGGCCTACTCGGCGCCACCAAAGAGGTTGTACACTCATCTCATCGCACCTTCTCCTTAACTCGACCTCCCAGCACCGACGGTGCTCCATCCCGCACCCCCATGGAGTGGCTACCTTGAAGCCGGCGCCGCGAGCGACATCTCCATGGCGGCTCTCCCCCAATGCGAGGCCCCTTCGGCGGCAGCGTCCATACCAGCCGGATCTACTGCTGCTGCTCCGGCTCTCGCTCGCTCTCGCACTGCTGCTGCTGCTTCGGCTCTCGCTCGATCGCTCGCTTGCCCAGCTGCTGCTGCTACGGCTCTAGCTCGCTCACTCGCTCGCCCATCTGCTACTTCTCCGGCTCTCGCTCGCTCGCTTGCGCTGCTACTGCTACTCTTCCCCTCGCTCGTGCTGCTGCTCTGCTCCAATTTAGCTACACTTCAGTCGACTAAGTTGACTTTTGGGTCAGTCGATTTTCAGGGGGTGGGGGGGAGCTTACCGGAGTTAAGGAAGAACCACCCGCAGCAAGGACGGGGGCTCTCCGAAGAGGTACCCCACTATCTCATCTTAGGGTTCAGGGTGGGGGCGGGGGGCCTAGAGGGCTGGCCGGGGCGGCGGCGGACCGGCGGTGGGGAGTTATTTTGGGGCGCCGAGGCGACATTGGGGTCGGCGGTTCGGCTGGCGGTGGCTGGCGGCTCAGGGGGGTGCAGGTTGAAGATGAACTGCAGGCCCTCCCTAAACTACATGTGAAGTGCCTCTCTGCTACCATTGCGTTCAGTTTCGACAGTAACATTCAGATTCCATAGTAAATTTCAGTTTTGACAGTTAAGTTCAGAGTCAACAGTGTTTACCTCATCTGTTGTAGTCAGGTGGTTTTTGGTGATGTAAATTTTACATCTATTTTACATCATCTATTGGAGATGCTATTAGAATCCCACTTGAGATTGATGATGTCTGTCTTGTGCTGCTTTAGCCTTGACGTCTTACGGCTCACCGGAGCTGCTCCAACGACAGAAGATCCATCACAATAGAGCAGTGCCCTGGACGCTGTCTACAGATTCCTCAGATCTTCCTCCACACCTCCGATAGCCACCTCTGCCTCAACTACTTCAATGACCAAGCCAATGATGCTGAGGTCGACACGGCTATGCCAAAGAGATTGTACACTTGTTGCATCACTTATTACTATACATTCATGTCGATCCATTAGGGCTATTTTGGTTCAACAGAAAAGCATAGCAACAGGAAAATTTCCAACGGCACTATACTATTCAATTATTCATGCATTTTGTTGAAAGGAATGAAGCAAAACATCCACCTGGACCTACTTTTCAAAATCCTGTGCATGAAACAAGACCAAGTGCATTAGTGGCAGAATAACATTCTAACTATACACGCTTTCATATAGTTTCAATTTATTTTGGCCATGTTTCTTTGCATTCCTTTGCTCTTCCAATTCATGTAAACCAAACACCCAAGTTGACAGAAATCCTGTGTTTACAAATGCTCTGTTTACCATGTGCATTCCTATCATATTTCGGTGTTTTTCCTATCCCTGCATTTTTAGAATCATGCAAGACAAATGAGCCCTTACAGAATTACTTCAATTACAGGTAGGTGTTGAAAGGAACTTTGTGTGGTTTGTCCTGCTCCTGCTGCCACGTCGTCCACCTCACTTGAGCTGCTCCATCAACATAAGCATCCACCAAACCAGACATCACGACTCCTGACCATCTTTCACCGCCTCAGATCTCCTTCCTTGCCGCCGGCACCCACCGCAACGGCATCACCATCATCGACTCAGCGATGAACCTGAGGAGTACACGGGTCCACAAGAGAGGTCACACTCTTTTGTTTCTGCTTATGTTATGCAATGCTTAAAATTACCTGCTACTTTATCATCCTATTCACCTCTTGGACTCAAAGTCAGGTCCAAATTAATGTTGAAACTTGAGTTCTAAATTAGTTGTCGGGCACATATCGAGGAAGCAATGAATAGAATATATGTCTCATATCTGGTTCACCTAGGGTGTGCCTATGTTGTTCATCTTGGGTGGGAAACAAATAGTAAAGCAATCGTCATTTGTCTTTTTATTAAATTAAAGCAATCATCAGCTTGCTATCATTATTTTTGGATCCATCCACTGGTTGTTACCATCACTCTAAATTTCTGCATGCTCTCCTTACATAATCTCACCATATTTTTTTCATATGCATGTCAGGTATTGTACACAATCATGCTAAACATGTAGAGAAAAAGAGAAGAGTTTTGCGCGGCAATACAATGTCATGCAGACATCGCTCCATGGTGGGTTCAATGGCAAACCCTCCCTACCCCTCTTCAGATTGTAATCCAGAGGAAGATATCTGTTCTAAGGAAGATTCAAACGCTGCTGACCACTCCTATTTACCTCCCAAGGTGTTTGCTCTACCTTGGCATGATGATGTTAGTCATATCATGCATATGTTGCCTTGCAATGCCTACTTTTGACATCATATATGTCATCTGCTTAGTTTAGACATGTTCTGTAATGCCACCTATTTAGTTTCTATATCATATATGGGAATTATGCAGTCTCATGTCTTTTAGCCAGCCATAATATATGTGAAATGTGCAATGCCATCCTGTTTAACCAGGCATCATATATTTGAATGATATCTTGCCCATCCTTTTCTTCATTACATTTCCATTTGTTGACAATGTTTGTACATTAAACTACTCTTCCTGTGAATCAGCCATTTGGGTGGGAGATGGAAAAATCTGGAGTGAAAACAAGGCCTTCAGAGCAGACAGTGCTACCTGTTGAAGCAGATCTCTTGTTGGGTCCCGATAGCTCCTCAGAGATGGATCCAGAGACAGATGACCAGTCCTATTCCCCCATCGAGGTGTATGCTCTAACTTGGCACGGTTATACTGCTCATATCATGCATATGGTGTCTTGCATTGCATAATTTAGACATCATATACACAATATTCAACACCATGTTCTTAGTTCAGACATCATATCAAATGCCCTCTGTTTAGCATATAAATCACATATGTGAATTAAATGATGTTATCCTGATTACTTAGATAACATGTAGGTGAATTATGTCATGCAATCCTATTTAGTTATTCATCATATCTTTGAATTATGTTATGCTATGCTATCCAGTTTAGATAGACATCATATATGTGAAATTATGTCATGCTATCCGTTTTAGTTAAACAATACACATTTCAACTATTTCATGTCCTATTTTTTCCACACTATCTACTGCATCTGTCTCTCATACACTGTCTGTACATTCAACTATGTTTCTTGTTTATCAGCCATTTGAATTGGAGCGGGTGATCTAGCGGACTAAAAACACGGTCTTCAAATAAAGTGCTACCTCTTGGTTGAGATAGCACCCCGGTTGTACATGCACGAGAACCAGCCCTACCACACATAACCCAAACTCTCACAGATTGTACCCCTACTGTGATGGACAGAGAACCAGCTTCACCCAATCTAACCCCAACCCCAGCAGATAGTAACCCAATTCCTGTTGACACAACACCATCTCCACCACAGAGCTTCCAAACAAGAGCAGTTAGTAAGGCAGCTCCAGTGCCCAAAGGGCCAGCACTACCACGACAAATCCCAACTCCACCAGTTAGTACGCCTATTCCTGCGGAGGAAGCACAACCAGCTAGTCGTAGTTTAGCATCTATCGCATTTGATGTTGTTAAATCGTATGTGCGTATCTTCCCATCTTGGAAATATTATACTGAAGATGAAGGAAAATGCCAGCTGCAGGTGTTTGTCCAGGAGTTATGTGTAAGTAATGTTATTCATGGCAATTACTTTTCTTTGTCCCATACATCCTACCTCCATGATGGTTATAATACAACAAATTTTCCCATTTTTCTCTATAGAGAAGGACCAATTTGGAAACTCAGGATGAGGTTGTGCTAATACCTCTGCTATCTTCAAGAATGCTTGGTGGCAGTATCGGAATTACCTTAATAAAACGTACTTCTCCGACAAAGAAACTCATCAAATTCCCTTACGTTCTCCTGAGACACATTTACTGGACGATGACTGGGAACGCCTTGTTCTGTACTGGTCCCGAACTAAGAATGTGGTAAGGTCTATGAGCTCATTTTCTATTTTGAAGTACTATATTCTTGCGTCTTACTATACTCTGTTCATGTAGAACAAGTTCCTAAACCTGAAGAACAAATGTTCTAATTTAAGATCCCATTGCTATCATAGTTCAAAAAAGGGCTAGGCGTTAATTGTGGGTTTGCCCACCACCCTGCGCTTTACTGAGGAAAGCGCATGCTTATGCACAGTTATGCACAGATTAAGCGTAGTTATGCGCAATGCGTTTTGCCAACGCCTAGAGCCTAGGCGCGCTTAAGCGCTCGCTTAGGTGCGCCTTTTTTAACTATGATTGCTATCGTGCATACTGCTTTGCTCTTGTATCACTGTATTTACTCATACAAACTTATTTTTAAATTAAAGGATCCAATCGAAACTCCAATGGCACAACGTGTATGTTCACGCATGTCTCTTTAACAGGTTTTCTCTTATCAATAGCTCTGTTGATTTCAATTTCAATTGTGTATACAGTTGACTTCTCATATCATCCACATTACTAGCATCACAACAGAGCCAATAGTGTTGTTGTACATGTAGACCCATGGTACCCATCTGAAATCTTGTTGTGCCGTGAAGTTTCCCACACTTTGTATTTCTTTCACTGCTCCTTTGTCTTGAACTTATATGATTTGAACCATGTCTCTATTTTGATTTGGCAAGACAATGCAGTGACCATAGGACATAGATATATGTTTGTTTGATGCTTTTATTATGTACTAGTACTTGGCAATAGAAGACTTGGTAGTTTAATCCTGTCCACCTTACTAATGAAATGGTTCACCGAAATGAGTTTCATATACTAGTACATGCTAAACCTGTTATGTGTCTGCTTGTTTCTTCTTTTAGAATGCTGACAGAATATTGGGGAAGAGTGCCTTATTAAGCAATGGTAAAGGAAGTAATGGAGATAAGGTTCAGGATAGTGAGACATCCTTGTTGGTCTCCAACAAAGATGATAAAACAACTAAGGAAGACTATCTTGAAGACAGTGAGACAACCCCAAAGTCCTGCCTTGGTTTAGTGTTCGAGTTACTAGCCACTACCGCTTGCACAAGCTATTCAAAATCACTGTCTGAATCATACAAGCTGGAAGACATCGATCAACTGTGTTCCGACAAGAAGCGGAAGGACTATGGAAGTCCGTGGAACATTCAGATGCATACTTTCTGGTGCAACAACAAGCGTTGGAGGATTTTAGCACCAAACAGGACAAAGCAAATAAGCTTGCTAAGCTTATTGCCAGCATGGTGGATACCCAGGATAATGTTTCTTGAGCTCTTCTGAAGTTGTTTCAGTTATGCTCTTGTTTTGCTGCCACGTTTATTTGCACTGGTGGCCAATTTTGACGGCCAGTGTATGTAATATGCTGCTTTGTTCCCTATATTTGCACTGGTGGCGAACTTTGATGCCCAGTGGATGTAATATGTGTAATAGAGGTAATAGGCAAGCGTTAATTGCTTGCTTATTTATTTCCTTATTGTCTTGTTTAGTTGTTTGCTTGTAGTCACTGCAGTTCTTTTTCTGTGTTTTTCTAGTGGCCACAATAACCTACTTTTGGAAACTAGGCCAAAATAATCATGGCAACACACGGACTGTTGTAGCCACGGGCCTCCTGCGGGCCGTATGATCCATGGGCCTTCTACGGGCCGTAGGATCCATTGTCCTTCTATACGGGCCGTAGGATCCATGGGCCTTCTACGGGTCGTATGATCCATCGGCCATCTACGGGCCGTACGATCCATGGGCCTTCTACAGGCCATACGATCCATGGACCTTTTACGGGCCGTAGGATCCATGGGCCTTCTACGGGCCATAGGACTCATGGGCCTTCTACGGGCCGTATAATCCATGGGCCTTTTACGGGCCTTCTATGGGGCGTATCATCATTTCGCCAGTCATGGGCCGTACTATTCGTGGACCATAACGGGCCGTTAATAGGCCGTATTTGATACCTCTACGAAAACAGCCCAACGTTTTTTTACATGAAAATGGCCCAACATATTAATGGGCCACAAATGGGCCGACTATAACGACTGGCTGAATTTGGCCCACAAGAAGAAAATGATTGTAACGGCCGTAAGTAACCGAATGCTGGAAATGAGCCCAAGAATAAATGGGCCCTAAGAAGGCCGAAAGATAACTTGGGCTGGAAATGGCCCAATGGAATAATGGGCTGTTAATGGGTATAAAGTGATACACTATTCATTACGGGCCAGTTTCACCACGGGCCGTTAATGGGCCAAGAGTTACAAAGGGCCTCATATGGGCCGAAAGTGTAAGTGCATCTAGTGCCACCCCTAGTTGGTTTTGGAGTATTGATGACAAACCTGGTTGAGGGACTAATGTGTTTGTGAGAATTGCAGGATAACACAGGTAGTAGTCCCTCATTGATTCGGTTTACCTACCGGAGATGACCCCTAAAAATGTGTGAAGACATTGAAGACAATGGTGGTCTGTGAAGCTAATCACGTTGAAGACTATGACATGAGAAGACAATGTCTGAAGACTATGGAGCGCGAAGACTTTGTTGTTTTGCTGTTTCTTTTCTTCTTTGTTGAGTCATAGGAACCACCGCACTGTTAAGTGGGGTCCAAGTGAACAAAGTTAGAGTGACTGAAGTGATGCTCAACCAAATCCTATATCTTCGAGCGAAGACAATGAGAGCAAATCTTATCCACAGTCGGATGAGTCAGCTTTACTTGTAGCCCAAGTCAAGCTGCCGCGTGTGTTTGAAATCTGACCGTTGTGACACGTGTCAGTTCCTTAGTGACCCAGGGTCATTTCAGATAAATCAGGTCGGGTTGCCCAGTGGCTATAAATAGCCCACCCCCTACACCATAAATTGGTGGCTGCTCAGAGTTAGTACACGGCTTTTGTCATTTTGAGAGCAACCCGCCTCCGAAGCCTTTGAGAGAGAATCCTTGCGAGGACAAAGCCCAAACCACCCAGAGCCCAAAGAGAGTTTAGCATCACTGAAGTCTTTCTATCTGCATGATCTGAAGACTTGTTACACTTGAGGACTGTGAATCCTCTAGCCGGTTAGGCGTCACGTTCTGAGCATCTAAGAGCCATTGTGGACTACCAGTGAACAAAGTCTGTGAAGGTTTGGAAGTCTACCTTGAAGACTTACCAGAGTGATTGGGCGGGGACTAGGTGTCCTTAGCTCAAGGGTAATAAGGTGAAGACGTACAGTTGTCACAGCAACTGGAACTGGTCGAACAAATCCCCGTCCTCCTAAAGCTACTGGTTCTATCTCTCACTTCTCTCTACTTATAGTTTGTCTTCATGGAGTCATTGCCTGCTTGCATTATCTGTTTGACTTCTGTGTGACTACCTGATCTGATTGGCTTCATACTATCTTCCATCCTGATCCCTACTACCTAGATGCTAATTGTCTTTGTGCTTTCACTTCATTGAATACTTGACTATGGCTTGTCTAGTGTAGTCTACCTTCCGCTGCATTCAAATAGTGTTGTTCTATTGTTTGTCTTCAAAACTTCTATGTTTTGAAGACTTTCATAAAAATCGCCTATTCACCCCCCCTCTAGTCGATAACTAGCCCTTTCAGAAAGTCGTCATGGGCCATACATGGGCCAGAAGTTAAAACGGGCTGGAATCATATTGGACGGCCCAGATGACACTACTGGGCCTAATTCGGAGAGGTCGTAACGGGCCCTGGGTTAGCAGGCTGTAAATGGGCTATATGCAAACAAGACGTTAACACGCTTTCCATGGGCCGGCCCGCCACCTTTTGACCAAGTCAAACGGGCCGACCTTTTCACAGGAGTGGGCCTCTGTTGGGCCATGACACATGTCGATGTATCATAGGCGCCTTGGGTCCAATGAGTGGACGACATCTGTCCCAACGGTGAGCTGACACGTGTTTCCTCCAGCCAATGATGATTTTACACGTGGAAAATCCCCATTGGCCGGGGCTGTTAACGGGTTATCGGATCCAAAACTGGACCCGATAGCTTAACGACGTTCCGTTACGGTGGATAACACGTGTCGGTCACCCTTGATGAAAGCACTTCTGTGATGCGCGATTTATCGTCATGGAAGTGGACACTTCTGTGATGATAATTTTGGTAATGTCATGGAACACTTCTACGACAGCACAGGTATGACTATATTGATTCTGTCATAAAATCATCATGGATGTACATGCATGACAGAAAATGTGACCTACTGTGACAAACACGTATCATCACGGAAGTGTATTTTTTTGTAGTGTATGCTAGGCAACTATGCTTGAGATATGATTATACTTGTTGCTCTAGGATGAAGGCTCCACACCTTCCCTTTTCATGCAAATTTAATGATAATGAAACCTTAGCTTCTTATGCTAATGGTATATATGATTACTATGATGTGGAACAAATAGAAGAATTCGTTGCTTTTATGGGTGCTTATGAGATTGAATCATTGCTTAAAGAGTGTGAAAATCTAGATGATGGTGTTTACAGACCTGAAAATTTTGCTATACTTAAATATTGTTATGAGAATTATGAATACAATTCCGATATTGATGCATTTATTGAAAAAGTCTCCACTGTCCAAGAAGAGACTAATATTTTGCAGGAGTCTATGGAAGAAGAAATTGATGAAACTGTGAGCTCATTGGATGGAAAAGATGATGAGGGGAGCGAAGAACAAAAGGAGGAAGAGCGAATTAGCTACCCGTTCCCACCTTCTAATGAGAGTAACTCTTCAACTCATACATTGTTTAATTTCCCTTCATGCTTATCGAAGGATGATTGCTATAATGATTGTTATGATCCCATTGATTCTCTTGAAATAACCCTTTTTGATGATGCTTGCTATGCTTGTGGCCATGATGCCAATATGAATTATGCTTATGGAGATGAACTTGCTATAGTTCCTTATGTTAAACATGACATTGTTGCTATTGCACCCACACATGCTAGTCCTATTATCTTTTTGAATTCTCCCAACTACACTATATCGAAGAAGTTTGTTCTTATCAAGGATTATATTGATGGGTTGCATTTTACCGTTGCACATGATGATTTTGATAGATATAATATGCATGTGCTTGCTGCTCCTACTTGCAATTATTATGAGAGAGGAACTATATCTCCACCTCTCTATGTTTCCAATATGATAGAATTGCAAGAAACTGCTTATACTATGCATTGGCCTTTACTTGGTGTGCATAAATTGTTCTTTTATGACATGCCGATGCATAGGAAGAGAGTTAGACTTCGTTGTTGCATGATATATGTTACTTTTTGCTCACTACTAAATCACAAATCATTGTTAATTAAATTTGGCTTTGATATACCTTGGGATCCGGGTGGATCCATTACTTGAGCACTATATGCCTAGCTTAATGGCTTTAAAGAAAGCGCTGCCAGGGAGACAACCCGGAAGTTTTAGAGAGTCATTTGTTTCTGTTGAGTGCTTTTATATAGTTTAAAAACAAATAAATAAATATGGGAACCCAAAACTTTTCAAAAAGGAAAGTGAAAGTGAGAAAGACAAGCATTGTTGAAGTGGGGGAGCTCCTTGAACTTTGTTCATGCTCACGGAAACTTTGTGAATCTTAATTACAGAAACTTTGCATCAAAAATCATTAACCCCTTGTACAATTACATTGTATTATAAAAATAATGTGCCAAGGTTTGCCTTTAGGATGTTTACAATGCTTGTTGGTTTGTGCGGTGCAGGACAGAAACTTTCGCTGTAGTGCGCGATTTTACATTTTTTACTGGGACGTCAAACGGTTCTGATTCTTTTTGAAATGTCTTGATATACAAATTGTTTAATTTTTTTAATTTTGGAAGAATTTTTGGGGTAACATAAGTATGGTGAATGTTCAGATTTATACAGACTGTTCTGTTTTTGACAGATTCTATTTTTGATGCATAGTTTGCTTGTTTTGATGAAACTATCAATTTCTATCAGTGGATCAATCCATGGAAAAGTTATATTACAGTATAATAAATTCAAAAACAAAATATTAATTGGTTTGCAATAGTACTTAGAGTAGTGATTTGCTTTATTATACTAACGGATCTTACCAAGTTTGTTGTTGAAGTTTTGTGTGCATGAAGTGTTTGATCGAGGAGGTCTCGATATGAGGAAAAGGAGGAGAGGCAAGAGATCCAGCAGTAAATATTCAAGGATACTCAAGCGTATAAGCTTGGGGATGCCTCAGAAGGCATCCCCTCTTTCTTCAACAAGTATCTGTATGTTTTTGGATTCGTTTTGTTTATGCGGTATGTGCAAATCTTGGAGCGTCTTTTGCATTTAGTTTTCACTTTTCTTTTATGCACCATGCTGGTATGAGATAGTCCATGGTTTATTTATAGAATGCTCATTGCACTTCACTTATATCTTTTGAGTATGGCTTTATAGAATGCTTCATGTGCTTCACTTATATCTTTTGAAGTTTGGATTACCAGTTTCTCTTCACATAGAAAACCGCCATTTGTAGAATGCTCTTTTGCTTCACTTATATTTGTTAGGGCATGGGCATATATTTTGTAGAAAGAATTAAACTCTCTTGCTTCACTTATATCTATTTAGAGAAATAACAGGAATTGGTCATTCACATGGTTAGTCATAAAATCCTACATAAAACTTGTAGATCACTGAATATGATATGTTTGATTCCTTGCAATAGTTTTGCAATATAAAGGTGGTAATATTAGAGTCGTGCTAGTTGATTAATTGTGAAATTGAGAAATACTCGTGTTGAGGTTTGCAAGTTCCGTAGCATGCACGTATGGTAACCGTTGTGTGACAAATTTGAAGCATGGGGTGTTTCTTTGATTGTCTTCCTTATGAGTGGCGGTCGGGGACGAGAAATGGTCTTTTCCTACCAATCTATCCCCCTAGAGGCATGCGTTGTAGTACTTTGCTTCGAGGGCTAGTAAATTTTTGCAATAAGTATATGAGTTCTTTATGACTAATGTGAGTCCGTGGATTATACACACTCTCACCCTTCCATCATTGATAGCCTCTTCGGTACCGTGCATTGCCCTTTCTCACCTCGAGAGTCGGTGCAAACTTCTCCGGTGCATCCAAACCCCATGATATGATACGCTCTGTCACACATAAGCCTCCTTATATCTTCCTCAAAACAGCCATCATACCTACCTATTATGGCATTTCCATAGCCATTCCGAAATATATTGTCATGCAACTTCCATCATCATCATATACATGACTTGAGCATTCATTGTCATATTGCTTTGCATGATCGTAAGATAGCTAGCATGATGTTTTCATGGCTTGTATGTTTTTTTATATCTTTGCTATGCTAGATCATTGCACATCCCGGTACACCGTCGGAGGCATTCATATAGAGTCATATCTTTGTTCTAGTATCGAGTTGTAAGTAAATAAAAGTGTGATGATCATCATTATTAGAGCATTGCCCCACTGAGGAAAGGATGATGGATACTATGATTCCCTCACAAGTCGGGATGAGTCTCCGGACTTTATGAAAAATAAAAGAGGCCAAAGAATCCCAAATAAAAAAAGAGGCCAAAGAAGCCCACCAAAAAAAAAAGAGAAAAAGAGAGAAGGGGCAATGTTACTATCCTTTTACTACACTTGCCCTTCAAATGGCACCATGTTCTTCATATAGAGAGTCTCTTGACTTATCACTTTCATATACTAGTGGGAATTTTCATTGTAGAACTTGGCTTGTATATTCCGATGATGGGCTTCCTCAAATGCCCGAGGTGTTCATGAGCAAGCAAGTTGGATGCACACCCACTTAGTTTCCAGTTTGACCTTTCATACACTTATAGCTCTAGTGCATCTGTTGCATGGCAATCCCTACTCCTCGCATTGACATCAATTGATGGGCATCTCCATAGCCCGTTGATTAGCCGCGTCGATGTGAGACTTTCTTCCTTTTTGTCTTCTCCATACAACCTCCACCATCAAATTCTATTCCACCTACAATGCGATATCCATGGCTTACGCTCATGTACTGCGTCAGGGTTGAAAAGGCTGAAGCACGTTAAAAAGTACGAACCAATTGCTCGGCTTGTCATCGGGGTTGTGCATGATGGGAGCATTTTGTGTGACGAAAATGAAGCATGGCAAACTATATGATTTTGTAGGGATAAGCTTTCTTTGGCTATGTTATTTGCTAAGACATAATTGCTTGGTTGGCATGCTTGAAGTATTATTGTTTTTATGTCAAATGATAGACTATTGCTTTGAATCACTCGTGTCTTAATATTCATGCCATGATTAGATTACATGATCAAGATTATGCTATGTGGAATTCAACATCAAAAATTATCCTTTTATATCATTTACCTACTCGAGGACGAGCAAGAATTAAGCTTGGGGATGATGATACGTCTCCATCGTATCTATAATTTTTGATTGTTCCATGCCAATATTATTCAACTTTCATATACTTTTGGCAACTTTCTATACTATTTTTGGGACTAACATATTGATCCAGTGCCCAGTGCCAGTTCCTGTTTGTTGCATGTTTTATGTTTCGGAGAAACCCCATATCAAATGGAGTCCAAATGGGATAAAAACAGACGGAGAATATTTTTGGAATATTTGGGATATTTGGGAAGAAGAATCAACATGAGACGGTGCCCGAGGGGGCCACGAGGCAGGGGGCGCGCCCCTGACCCTCATGGGCACCCCGTAAGGCGGTTGCTTCTCTTCTTTGGCCGCAAGAAAGCTAATTTTTGGAAAAAAATCTTGGCGAAGGTTTCAATCCAATCAGAGTTACGAATCTCCGGATATATAAGAAATGGTGAAAGGGCAGAATGCCAGAGCGCAGAAATAGAGAGAGACAGAGAGACAGATCCAATCTCAGAGGGGCTCTCGCCCCTCCCATGCCATGGGAGCCAAGGACCAGAGGGGAAACCCTTCTCCCATCTAGGGAGAAGGTCAAGGAAGAAGAAGAAGAAGGGGGGCTCTCTCTCCCTCGCTTCCGGTGGCACCGGAACACCGCTGGGGGCCATCATCATCACCGCGATCTACACCAACACCCCCATCATCTTCACCAACATCTCCATCACCTTCCCCCATCTATATTCAGTGTTCCACTCTCCCGCAACCCGATGTACCCTCTACTTGCACATGGTGCTTTATGCTTCATATTATTATCCAATGATGTGTTGCCATCCTATGATGTCTGAGTAGATTTTCATTGTCCTATCGGTGATTGATGAGTTGCTATGATTGGTTTAATTTGCTTGTGGTTATGTTATTGTCCTATTGTGCCCTCCGTGTCACGCAAGCGTGAGGGATTCCCGCTGTAGGATGTTGCAATACATTCATGATTCGCTTATAGTGGGTTGCTTGAGTGACAGAAGCATAAACCCGAATAAGGGGGTTGTGGCGTATGGGATAAAGGGGACTTGATGCTTTAATGCTATGGTTGGGTTTTCCCTTAATGATCTTTAGTAGTTGCGGATGCTTGCTAGAGTTTCAATCATAAGTGCATATGATCCAAGAGGAGAAAGTATGTTAGCTTATGCCTCTCCCACATAAAACTTGCTATCGGTCTAGTAAAGTAGTCAATTGCTTAGGGACAATTTCACAACTCCTACCACCACTTTTCCACACTCGCTATATTTACTTTATTGCTTCTTTATCTAAATAGCCCCTGTCGAGGCAATGAAGCACTTAAAGTTTTTGTGTAGTTCCACCAAAATCGAGCATCCCTGTTGGCACATATATTGAGAGAGTGAGATTATTGTAATAGTGGGACTAGTTGATGAAACATACACAAACAAATAGAAGCACCCTCATTATTTTATGGGTAAAGTTAGCAACATAGTAGTCTTTCTTAAAGAGAGGTAGTAGTTTACTTAATCAGTGCCAATTAGCTCAACACTCAAAGCATTGGCATGTATCATAGGTTGCAAAAATTTAACGTGCAAAGATAAAGGAGTTTCTCATGACAGTAGCAACACAGTAGCATGATACAAATAGAGATGACAACAAACTAATATGGATGAAGGCCTTAGGCCAGTACCAACTTGAGCGAGAAGCTTATTCAAGTAGTCCCAAAATAGATGATAAAGCACTCACTGGAATCATTCAATAGTACATATTTTTGTGTGCTTCAAATGTATGGTTGACATTACTCTTGTTTACTAGTGGTGAGATTATATCGAAAGATTATCAAGAACTTCCAGCAGAGTTAAAGCACTGGCTGGGATACAGTTCATTGTATTATCTTGTGCAGTTCCACTAAAATGTATGATTGGCACAACATGATCCCTGTTTGCACAAGTAGGAACAAGGTGAAACCTTCATTAGCTTAGTGCGAAAGGATAGAAAGACATTAGCATATTACTTTAACAGTAGCATAAAATTCATGATGGACAATACAGTAGCAAAACATTGCCTCATTAAACCAGTGGCAATAAATTGACATGCAAAACAATAGCATTATTATATCATGACACTACCGAGTTTCCCTCCCTGCTCCACCACATGGTTCACCTCCACAAACACACATACACACATACATGATTCAGCATAGGGTGCTACTAAAGATTGGTTTAACTCCTATATCAAAATTAGTCAACAATTAATTAGTGCTACTTAAGTACTCCTAATTCATTAAGTGACCTTATAGGAGAGACAACAGAAGTGGAAAGGCTCCTGGAGGATCGTCTCACATGTAAAGGAGACATTGCTGGAGCCCTTGAATGGCCTCGACTAAGGCCTCGGCAGATCACCTTGGCACTGTTGATCATGTAGAGCTGGGTCACACATGCATCCAGAATCCAGTTAATTAGTATGATGTGTCGTCAAGCTAAGTACTACTCTTCTACATACTACAAGTGCATTTCTTCAAGTAAATTAAGACTAGTAGCAACACAATGATACGTCTCGAATGTATCTATAATTTTTGATTGTTCCATGCTATTATATTATCATTCTTGGATGTTTTACAATCATTTTATAGTCATTTTATATCATTTTTGGTACTAACCTATTGACATAGTGGCCAGTGCCAGTTGTTGTTTTCTGCAAGTTTTTACATCACTGGAAATCAATACCAAACGGAGTCAAAACGCAGCGAAACTTCTTGAGGATTTTTTTGGGCCAGAAGACATCCAATGGGCCAAGGAAGCACCTGGGGGTGCCTCAAGGGGGGCAGCACCCACCAGGGCACGCCAGGAGGCCCAGGCGCGCCCTGGTGGGTTGTGCCCACCTCAGGTGCCCCCTGAACCGCCTCTTTGCTCTATAAATACCCCAATATTCTAGAAAACCTAGGGGAGTCGACGAAAATCAATTCCAGTCGCCGCAGAGTCCAGAACCACCAGATCCAATCTAGACACCATCATGGAGGGGTTCACCACTTCCATTGCTGCCTCTCCGATGATGCGTGAGTAGTTCTTTGTAGACCTACATGTCCGTAGTTACTAGCTAGATGGCTTCCTCTCTCTCTGTTGATTATCAATACAATGGTCTCTTGGAGATCCATGTGATGTAAGCCTTTTTGCGGTGTGTCTGTTGGGGTTCGATGAACTTTGAGTTTATGATCAGATCTATGTTTTTATCCACGAAAGTTATTTGAGTCTTATTTGATCTCTTATATGCATGATTGCTTATAGCCTCGTATTTCTTCTCCGATATTTGGGTTTTGTTTGGACAACTTGATCTATTTATATTGCAATGGGAAGAGGTGCTTTGTAGTGGGTTCGATCTTATGGTGCTTGATCCCAGTGACAGAAGGGGAAACAACACGTATGTATCGTTGCTACTAAGGATAAAATGATGGGGGTCTATCTCTACATAGATAGATCTTGTCTACATCATGTCATCGTTCTTATTGCATTACTCCGTTTCTCCATGAACTTAATACACTAGATGCATGCTGGATAGCGGTCGATTTGTGGAGTAATAGTAGTAGATGCAGGCAGGAGTCGGTCTACTAATCTTGGACGTGATGCCTATATAATGATCATTGCCCGGATATCGTCATGATTATTTGAAGTTTTATCAATTGCCCAACAATATTTCTTTTCCCATCGTTTGCTATTTTTCTCGAGAGAAGCCACTAGTGAAACCCACGGCCCTCGGGTCTCTTTCATCATATTTTCCTTTGCGATCTATTTTCCTTTGCATTTATTTTCAGATCTATTAAACCAAAAATACAAAAAAAAACCTTGCTGCAATTTATTTGTTCCGTGATCTATCTACCACTTTTACCTCACGTTATTTGCCTATATTGAGGCGTCGTACCCGAAAGGGATTGACAACCCCTTTAACACGCCGAGTTGCGAGTATTTGTAATTTGTGTGCAAGTGCTGTTTACGTGGTGTGAGGAGGTTCTCCTACTAGTTCGATAACCTTGGTCTCATCATTGAGGGAAATACCTACCGTCGTTATACTGCATCTTCCCTTCCTCTTTGGTAAATACCGATGCAGTTCTAGCGGACATTAAAATGAATTTCTGGCGCCGTTGCCGGGGAGGATCTTCAACATCAACCAGGTTCCTAATCACAAATCTCATCTCCTCTGTCACATCCCAAATTTTAAATTTGGAATGTTATACATTAGATCATCATTGCATATCATATTTTATTGCATTTTGGCTTGATCCTAGAAATTCCACGCAACTCAAGGACCCACGGAGAGAGTTGGGGAATTCGTTATTTTCATATTTGAGTTTTCTCAAATATTGAAAATAGGATCATTTGGTTTTATTTATTTTATCTTCAATTATTTCTAATATGAAAATATGAGAGAGGGAATAAATGACTTTCCCAAAATAAAGAAATATAGAGGATTTAATAAAAAATCAAATAAGAAAAAATGCGCGTTTGAATTTCCCAAAATTTTGCTCAAATATGAAAATATGAGAGAGGGAATAAATGACTTTCCCAAAATTTGAGTTTTTGGCAATTTTATTTGAATTTAGAAAAAATGCGCGTTTCTCAAAATTGCATTTAGGCCCCAAATAAATGTTCATATTGTCTGGCTCAATTTTAGAGGACGGGGAAAATTTATTTCGGAATTTTTGGAGTCCGTTTAGTATTTCTTTTATTTATTTCTCTGCACAAAATTATTTTTTTTAAAAAGTCAACCGACCTAGCCGGGCCGTACCCGACCCGGACTCCAGCCCGGCCGGCCTTTATAAGCTGGGGGAGCCCAGCCCGAGCCACCCAGCCCCGCCCTAACCCTAGCGCCGCCGCCCCGATCCGCCGCCGCCGGACGCCGCCGCCGTCGGTCGCCGCCGCCGCCCGAGCCGCCGACCCCGCCGCCCTACGCCGCTGCCGCCACCCGACGCCACCGCCGACCGCCGCCTCCCCTTGCCGGAGTTCGTCGCCGCCGGAGGTAGCCGTCGCCGCCTCGGTTCTCGCGAGAAAAACCGATTCGTTTTTTTACGAAATCCCTAGATCCGTTTTTTATATATTTATCGGTTTTAGTTTTTTTTCTGGTTTAGTTATTTAGTGAACGCCCGTTCGTTTGTTCGTTTTAACGAATGATTTTCGCCATTTAGCCGCAGACAGCGAACGTTCGTTCGTTAGCCTGTTCGTCTATTTTTCTTTTATCGGATTTTTCCGCGATTATTTCTGATCACGATTTCTGATCCGATTTTCGTTTTAGTATACCTTTCGCTCGTTTATCGGAATCAGGCGATTCAAGCGCCTAGAGTTTCGTCTCGAAACCCTCTTTCTGTTTAACCAACTCAAACAAGTTTTTGCTCCCGTAAAATTTGACTTCGGTCCAGATTAGTAAACGAAGCTTGTTTCTTTCGCCGTTTGATTTTCGTTGCTTCATTTGATTTGATTCTTTTTGCAAACCGGAGTTCTTAAGTTGAACTTTTTGTTTAGATCTCTTATTTGAGTTTTACCTGTGCATTAGATGAGTGCTTATTGTATGCTTGTTTGTTTGCGATAGAGTACCCAGAGTGCACCGCTTGCTACTATGAGTCTCTAGGTTTCACGGATCATCAGCATGGCAAGTAACACTTTGATCATACCTCTTTACTACCCAGTTTTATTGCATTAGATCAATCCTCAAACAATTGCATGATTTGGATCTGATTAATGTGTGGGTTTTGGGAAGTAGATGAGGTAGTACCTATTACCTGTTTTATCATCAAACCTTTGGGAGTTACTTCTACATTTTTCTTATATTGCCATGCTATGCTAGTAGACGTGGATTGGGTGAGTGTATTCATGACAGATGTGAGAGTGATATTTTAATGGTTTACTTAAGGTGGCAACTTAAACTCACATCTGGGGGGATTGAGGCACCTGGGGAACCCAGTGTCGCCTGTATTTTTGGAAATCCCGGGGTACCGTGTGATTCTCCTATGGACCGCCACCCAGGCTCAAAGGGATCATGAGATTATTCATGCTAGAAACTTCCGTGTGCAGCCACAAGCTACTATGGGCTCTAGCATAGTTGATTAAGTTGTGTGAACTCTTGAAGAGGTAGACTAGCAGATGTAGGGGAAAGTAGGTGTAACTGTCTACCCGGAGTAGGGAGTTTATACTTCTGAAAGACTGTGTCTCGGTCATCCGTTTCTCAAACACCATGCAGTGCGAGAAATCCAGCGGAGGAGATCGAGTCTTGTGGGGAAAAGTGCGCAAACCTCTACAGAGTGTATTCATGGTTAGCCGTGTCCCCGGTTATGGACATTTTGAGTATCTAGTACCTGGATTATCATGTGAATCTCATCATGTTACTTTAAATTATTTTGTTGGGTTTAATGATGTTGCTTAATTGGGATTGAGTTGGAAGAACCTTCTCAATGTTTAACAACCACCATGATAGTTAAATAAAATTTATTCCTTTGTAGTAGGGAAAAACTGGCTTTTGTGCAAAACTGTAACCATAGAGCTTTCCACCAGCCATATATGCATGTAGTATAGCATTATTATGTTCATTACTCTCTATGTGTTACATTGCCAGCATATTCCATGTGCTGACCCATTTTCGGGCTGCAACGTTCATGTTGCAGACTTTTCAGACGATGAGTAAGGTGCCTTAGGTCATGTTCTTATACTCAGTGATGCCGTTGGAGTTGATGAACTCGCTTATCTTCCAAGCCTTCCGCTGTTATCGTTATTAGATGGCCTTAAGCCATATTTATTGTAATAAGTTCTCTTTTGAGTGATTCGATGTAATAAGTGTGTGATTGCTACTCTGTTATAAATCCTTCAAGTACTGTGCGTGTCAGCATTACCGATCCAGGGATGACACTGATGCACAGAGATTAGACTATTTGAGGTCTGGTCGCTACAAGATGGTATCAGAGCACACACTGACTGTAGGACATGACCACTAAGCTAAAGCCCTAGATCACTACTCTCTCTCTTCTCATTTCTGACTCCTCATCTTTTCTACTCTTTTAGGAATGGCGGATGCAAGAAACAAGTTCACGCAACAGGATATAGATACACCCTTTGGACGTCACTTGAAGGAAGTCACTAAGTACCTGAACATTGGAGTACCAAGCTTCACTGGGACCTACATTGCCACTTTACCAGAAGAGGAGCATTGGATGATTCAAGTTAAAGTTCCAGGAAGGACTTTCTTGCCCGTCACTGAGCCCATAGAGTTTTCCTTTGATGCACCAACCTGGAGTCTAGGAAAGAGCATGGCAGCCCACATCACAATGGGACGCATTGGAGAAGTTTACCACAAGGATCTTAAGGATACTATCTACTAGATTTGTGGGTGCCGAGATGAGCAATGGGAGATGATCAGCACTAGGAAGGATAGATCAATTGCAGCTTTCATCCAGGAGTTAAACCAGCACATTCGTCGTTAGGAGAATCAGATGTGCGCAGGCATGATATATCTGAAGAAGGCATTGACCAAGATAACGGAGCTAGAGGAAGAACTCAAGTCTACACACGATGGTTATGAGGAGGAAATGACAACACTTGTGGAGAAGAATGAAGATCTGAAGAAGAAGCTAAAGGTGTTTATAGGATTTCCCGCGACTGGAGGAGAAGATGACGATTGCACTTGCCCGGAGAACTACATCATCATTGATGACACCGACTCGGACCCAGATGATAGCGATGATGACTTTGTTGACGAAGCTAGAGCAGATATTATGGAGTCTTCGGCCGAACAATTTTTCTAGTCGACCACCATAAACAGTTGTAGTATTCCCCCATGTATATAGCATAGTCCGAGCACTTTTGTAACGATAGCTAGACCGTTGTATGCCCTTGTTTGTTTTGATTGAAGTGAAATTGTTTGCTTTTGTATCATGTGCATATGGGTAGTGTTTTTCTCTCTAGACCCCATTCTATTCTATATTCTCATCTTTTCTAAACCCTCGGATGCCTCCGAGACGTGACAATGGATTTTCTTTCCCACCGTAGCTCACTCAGTTGATCCAGCAGTAGAATGCATTGATGCAGCTTCTAGTCCAGAATTAGAATCAGGGGAACAACAACAACAACAACCCACCACCACCACCACATGTTGATCACTTAGCCCGTTTCTTGAGTCTTAATCCGCCGGTGTTCTCCAGTAACACCGAGCCGATAGTTGCAGATGATTGGCTCCGCAAGATGGGAAGGGAGTTAACCACTGCTGGACGCACAGATGTGGAGAAGGTGCGTTTTGCCGCACATCAGCTTGATGGACCCGCAGCATCATGGTGGGACAATTTCACAGCCACTTATCTCATCGACACTGTCACATGGGATCAATTTCAGCAGGCTTTTCGTACTGCTCATGTTTCAGCAGGAGCTATGGCCATCAAGAAGCGTGAGTTTCGTAACTTGCGCCAAGGAGGACGTACTGTTGGCCAGTATGTGGATGACTTTAGTAAGCTAGCACATTATGCCCCAGATGACGTTGCTATGGATGCAACTAAACAAGATAAGTTTTTGGAAGGACTGAATGATGAGCTGAGCATGCAGTTGATGGTACCAACCTTCAACAACTACGAGCAGTTGGTAGATCATGCTCTCATGATTGAAGGGAAGCAGTAGCAGATTGACAACCGTAAGAGGAAGTATGGACAAGGGAAGTACAATTCTGGAGCTCAGAAGAAGCCTCGTTTTACCCCGAACTCGGGAGGACCTTTTCATCATACCCATCGAGGAGGTAGTTCGCACAACCATAGTGGCCCCAAGAATTGTAATGGGAATGGAGGAAGCAATGGACAAAATCGTACCAACCCATCAACCCCAGCCAAGAGGGATCTAGGCCACATTACCTGTTTCAAATGCCAGAAGACTGGACATTATGCCACTGAATGTCCTGAAGCAAAGAATGGAAATGGGAATGGAAGCTCTGGGAAGAAGCTGAACCCTTCCAACAAGGGGCAGGTGAACCACATTAGCGTGGAGGAGGTTGAAGCCCAGCCAGATGCAGTAATAGGTAAGTTTTTGGTTAAGTCATTTACTGCAATCATTCTTTTTGATACTGGTGCATCGCATTCATACATATCAAGGGGATTTGTGGATAAGTATAAACTGCCTACCAAAGTTCTTAGAACACCTATGTTAGTAAGCTCACCAGGAGCGGAATATATGGCCAGTCAAGGATGTTTTCAAGTGCCATTTGCCATAGGCAGACATGTTTTTCCTTCGGATTTGATAGTTTTGGAGTCGCAAGGTTTGGATGTGATTGTGGGTATGGATTGGCTATCGATGTAAGGAGGAAACATCGATTGCGCCAGTAAGTCGATTTTGCTTACCACCCCAGAAGCAAGAAGGATCAAGTATGTATCCCGGCACGAGCCGAAGAGGACTCAAGTGAATTCCTTATCAGGAGTTGTACAGGAGGAAGTACCAGTGGTGAAGGATTTTCCTGATGTATTTCCAGAAGAGTTGCCAGGCATGCCACCAGATAGAGACATTGAGTTTTTGATTGAGCTTTTGCCAGGCACAGGGCCAATATCTAAGAGACCGTACAGGATGCCCGCACAAGATTTGGAGGAAATTAAGAAGCAGATTAAGGAGTTACTGGATACATGTTATATTCGCCCAAGTTCTTCACCTTGGGGATCACCAGTGCTTCTAGTGGAGAAGAAGGATGGATCATCAAGGATGGTTGTTTATTATCGAGGATTGAATGAAGTGACAATCAAGAACAAGTACCCACTGCCGATGATCAATGATCTGTTTGACCAATTGCAAGGAGCTAACGTATTTTCCAAGATCGATCTGCGATCAGGATACCACCAGTTGAAGATCCGAGAGCAGGATATACCTAAGAGGGCTTTTACCACCAGGTACAAGCTGTATGAGTATACCCTTATGTCATTTGGTCTGATAACGCACCTGCATATTTCATGAACATGATGAACAAGGTGTTTATGGAGTTTCTGGATAAGTTCGTCGTGGTGTTCATTGATGATATTCTGGTCTACTCAAAGAATGAAGAGGAGCATAAGGAGCATTTGCGTTTGGTACTTGGGAAGCTCAGAGAACATCAGTTATATGCCAAGTTCAGCAAGTGCAAATTTTGGTTGAAGGAAGTTGGATTCCTCGGACATGTTATATCCGGAGAAAGAATAGCAGTAGACCCCACCAAAGTTGTCACCATGTCAAATTTGGAAGCACCAACAATAGTTGGAGAGATCCGGAGTTTTGTTGGACTTGCAGGATGCTACCGGAGGTTCATTGAGAATTTCTCGAAGATTGTGAAACCCATGACTGAGTTGTTGAAGAAGGACACCAAGTTCAAATGGACTGAGGAATGGGAGGCCAGTTTTCAGGAGTTGAAGAAACGTTTGTTAACATCACCAGTGTTGATTCTGCCAGATCAGCGCAAGGATTATGAGGTGTATTGCGACGCTTCACGTCGAGGACTTGGAGCAGTGCTTATGCAGGAGGGGAGAGTTGTTTCGTATGCCTCACGACAGCTTAAGCCCCATGAGTTGAATTATGCTACACATGATTTGGAGTTAGCAGCCATATTGCATGCATTGAAGACTTGGAGATATTTTCTCATCGGAAACCATTGTGAGGTGTACACGGATCATAAGAGTTCGAAGTACATTTTCACACAGAAGGAGTTGAATCTCAGGCAAAGGAGATGGTTGGAGCTCATCAAGGATTATGATATGAGATTGCATTATCACCCCGGAAAGGCTAACCTAGTAGCCGATGCATTGAGCCGCAAGAGCCATGTCAACACACTCTTGACTGGAGAATTATCGAAGGAGTTAGCCGAGGACCTTCGCGAGCTATGTTTGGAGATAGTTCCGAGAGGCTATGTTGCTGCATTGGAGATTCAGTCGACTTTGATGGATAAGATCAGAGAAGCTCAGAAGACTAACAAGGAGATTGCCGAGATAAAGGAGAGGTTGAGCAAAGGAAAAGCTAAAGGATTTCGTGAGGATGAAAATGATACCTTATGGTTTGAAGACCGCGTTTATGTGCCCAATGACCTGGTGATCAGGAAGTTGATTCTACAAGAGGCCCATGATTCGCCGTACTCGATTCACCCAGGAAATACCAAGATGTATCTAGATTTGAAGGACACTTTCTGGTGGACCGGAATGAAGAATGATATTGCGGAGTATGTAGCAGTATGTGATGTATGTCAGAGAGTGAAGGCAGAACATCAGAAGCCAGTAGGATTGCTACATCCATTGCCGATACCCGAATGGAAGTGGGATAAACTAGGCATGGATTTTATCATAGCATTGCCCAGGACTCGTTCCGGCTATGACTCGATTTGGGTTGTAGTCGATCGATTGACGAAGGTAGCTGATTTCATTCCAGTGAAGACCACTTACACCAGTGCTAAGTTAGCGAAGATATACATGACCAGGATCGTATGTCTGCATGGAGTTCCGAGGAGCATTGTATCAGATAGAGGAACCCAGTTTACCTCAAAGTTCTGGAATCAGTTGCATGAAACTTTGGGTACCAGGCTAGAGTTTAGTACAGCCTTTCATCCGCAGATAGATGGACAGACCGAGAGAGTCAATCAAATTCTGGAGGACATGCTGAGAGCTTGTGCACTAGATTATGGATCTAGTTGGGATGAGAATTTGACGTATGCGGAGTTCTCTTACAACAACAATTATCAATCCTGTTTGAAGATGACCCCTTTCAAAGCCTTGTACGGAAGGAGGTGCAGGACACCGTTATTGTGGGATGAAGTTGGAGACCGTTAGTTGTTTGGGCCAGATTTGATTAAAGAGTCTGAACAGAAGGTGAAGTTGATTTGCGATAGACTCAAGGTAGCCCAATCCAGGCAGAAGAGCTATGCAAATTCAAAATGCAATGAGACAGTTTACGAAGTCGGATACAGAGTTTATCTTCGTGTATCTCCACTTCGAGGAGTTAAGCGCTTTGGAGTTAAGGGAAAGTTAGCGCCACGTTTTGTGGGACCATACAAAGTTTTGGAGCGTATGGGAGAAGTTGCTTACAAGTTTGAATTGCCTGAAGGATTGTTAGGGGTTCATGATGTGTTCCATGTTTCACAGTTGAAGAAGTGCCACACAGAGATGGCTGATATACGCTGAGAGATACAGTGCCGCTGGAAGCAATCCAGTTGGATAGTGATTTGACCTATGAGGAGAAACCAGTCAAAATTCTCAAGTTTGCCAGCTGAGTCACATGCAGTAAGGTTATCAAGTTTTGAAAAGTTCAGTGGAGCCACCACACCAAAGATGAATCCACCTGGGAGCAAGATGAAGATCTGCTGAAGGACCACCCTCACCTATTTTCTAGCCAACCCGAATCTCGAGGGCGAGATTCATCTTAAGGGGGGTAGGTTTGTAACATCCCAAATTTTCAATTTGGAATGTTATACATTAGATCATCATTGCATATCATATTTCATTGCATTTTGGCTTGATCCTAGAAATTCCACGCAACTCAAGGACCCACGGAGAGAGTTGGGGATTTCGTTATTTTCATATTTGAGTTTGCTCAAATTTTGAAAATGGGATCATTTGATTTTATTTATTTTATCGTCAATTATTTCTAATATGAAAATATGACAGAGGGAATAAAATGACTTTCCCAAAATAAAGAAGTATTTAGGATTTAATAAAAAAATAAAATAAGATTTTATTTCGGAGTTTTTGGCTATTTTATTTGAATTTAGGAAAAATGCGCGTTTTTCAAACTTGCATTTAGGCCCCAAATAAATGTTCATCTTGTCCGACTCGATTTTAAAGGACGGGGAAAATTTATTTCGGGATTTTTGGAGTCCATTTAGTATTTCTTTTATTTGTTTTTCTGTGCAAAATTATTTTTTTTTCAAAAAAGTCAACCGACCTAGCGAGGCCGTACCCAACCCGGACTCCAGCCCGGCCGGCCTTTATAAGCCGGGGGAGCCCAGCCCGAGCCGCCCAGCCCCGCCCTAACCCTAGCGCCACCGCCCCGATCCGCCGCTGCCGCCGCCGCCGGACGCCGCCGTCGCCTCCCGAGCCGCCGACCCCGCCGCCCGCCGCCGTCGTCGCCACCTGACGCCGCCGCCCCTAGCCGGAGTTCACCGCCGCCGCCTCAGTTCTCATGAGAAAAACCGACTGGTTTTTCTACGAAAACCCTAGATCCGTTTTTTTATATATAGATTGGTTTTAGTTTTTTTCTAGTTTAGTTATTTTGCGAACACCCGTTCGTTCGTTCGTTTTAACAAACGATTTTCTCGTTTAGCCGCAAACAGCGAACGTTCGTTTGTTAGCCTGTTAGTACGTTTTCTTTTATCAGATTTTTCCACGATTATTTCTGATCGTGATTTTTGATTCGATTTTCGTTTTAGTATAACTTTTCACTCGTTTATCGGAATCAGGCAATTCAAGCGCATAGAGTTTCGTCTCGAAACCCTCTTTCTGTTTAACCAACTCAAACAAGTTTTTGCTATTGTAAATTTTGACTTAGGTCCAGATTAGTAAATGAAGCTTGTTTCTTTCACCATTTGATTTTTGTTGCTTTGTTTGATTTGATTCTTTTTGCAAATTGGAGTTCTTAAGTTGAACTTTCTGGTTAGATCTCTTATTTGAGTTTTACCTGCGCATTAGATGGGTGCTTACTGTATGCTTGTTTGTTTGCGATAGAGTACCCGGAGTGCGCCGCTTGCTACTACGAGTCTCTAGGTTTCACGGATCATCAGCAAGGCAAGTAACACTTTGATCATACCTCTTTCCTACCCAGTTTTATTGCATTAGATCAATCCTCAAACAATTGCATGATTAGGATCTGATTAATATGTGGGTTTTGGGAAGTATATGAGGTAGTACCTATTACCTGTTTTATCATCAAACCTTTGGGAGTTACTTCTACGTTTGCTTATATTGCCATGCTATGCTAGTAGACGTGGATTGGGTGAGTGTATTCATGACAGATGTGAGAGTGATATTTTAATGGTTTACTTAAGGTGGCAACTTAAAATCACATCTGGGTGGATTGAGGCACCTGGGGAACCCAGTGTTGCCTGTATTTTTGGAAATCCCGGGGTACCATGTGATTCTCCTATGGACCGCCACCCAGGCTCAAAGGGATCATGATATTATTCATGCTAGAAACTTCCGTGTGCAGCCACAAGCTACTAGGGCTCTAGCATAGTTGATTAAGTTGTGTGAACTCTTGAAGAGGTATACTAGGAGATGTAGGGGAAAGTAGGTGTAACTGTCTACCCGGAGTAGGGAGTTTATACTTCTTAAAGACAGTGTCTCGGTCATCCCTTTCTCAAATACCATGTAGTGTGAGAAATCCAATAGAGGAGATCGAGTCTTGTGGGGAAAAGTGCGCAAACCTCTGCAGAGTGTATAAACTAATCATGGTTAGCCGTGTCCCCAGTTATGGACGTTTTGAGTATCTAGTACCTGGATTATCATGTGAACCTCATCATGTTACTTTAAATTATTTTGTTGGGTTTAATGATGTTGCTTAATTGGGATTGAGTTGGAGGAACCTTCTCAATGTTTAACAACCACCATGATAGTTAAATAAAATTTATTCCTTTGTAGTAGGGAAAATCTGGCTTTATGCAAAACTGTAACCATAGAGCTTTCCAGCAGCCATATATGCGGAAGCCATTTCGGCACCTGTTCTGAAACTTGTTTTGAATCTTATGCGAAAGCCATTTCGGCACTTGTTCTGAAACTTGAAACTAGATTTATTTGTACTCATCCTACCTTGCAAAGATTGTTCTATGAATTGCCCATTATAAAGGATCCTAAAGCAAAAAAGTTAGCCACTCTTGTTTTGATGAATGAATTTGACTACATAATACGGGAAGCTAGGGAATCTTTGATTTTTATGGCATGAATCGTGAAAAACCCGTGGTTCATGAAATATAGTGATTATGATTTAAGAAATTTTCTTGGAGATAACCAAATCTTTGATGAGAATCTTAAAAAGCAAGTCCCTGTTTAGATATGATCCGGCAAGTTTTTAATGATGTTAATCAACACTATTCTTGGATCACTACCAAAAATCACAGGGGTTATGATAAAAAGCAACTTGATAGTGCTAAAGTTTCCATGGATAATGTGTTTTATGTTTTATTTACAAAACCTCCCGACACAAATATCTCCAAGGAAAACAAGGACAAGGATGACAAAACTTAGATCCTTCGCGTTATGCCTAACTAGGGGCGTAAAACGAATCGCTTATTGGGAGGCAACTCAATGAATAAAATTTATTTTTGCCTTTTGTTTTCTGTTCTTGTGTGTTAGCGCAATTATGCTACTGTTATGATTGTATTTTTTTGTTTTAATAAGTTTTTGTGCCAAGCAAGGCCTTTGGGAAGATTTGGGTGAAAGTTGATTTGACCTTGCTGAAAAATATAAACTTTTATGCTCACGAGATTATTTGTAATTTTTAATGGAAGAGTGATTTTGAGTTGATTCTTTTTGTATAAGATTAATAAACAAATTGCTCATGTACACCAATTTATCTCAGAATTTTTAGAGTCACATAAGTATTCGAAATATCCAGATTGCTACAGACTGTTTTGTTTTCGATAGATTCTGTTTTTTTGCATTGTGTGTTTGTTTTGATGCTTCTATGGTTTTCTTTGATGTGTTTTTGCCATAGAAAAGTTAGAATACAGCAGATATAATGCAAAAACAAAATAATAATAGGTTTGCAACAGTACTTATAGTAGTGATTTGCTTTCTTATACTAACGGATCTCACGAAGGTTTTGTTGAGTTTTGTGTGATTGATGTTTTCAAGTTTTGGGTGATCTTACGATGGATGAAGGAATAAGGATTAGCAAGAGGCTAAGCTTGGGGATGCCCTAGGCACCCTAATATAATATTCAAAGAAGTAGCAAGCAACTAAGCTTGGGGCTGCCCCCGAGTGGCATCCCCGCTTTCTTCTAACAACCATCGGTATTTTACTTGAAGCTATATGTTTATTCTTCACATACTATGAGTTTTGCTTGGAGCGTCTTATATGATATGAGTATTTTCTTGTTTTGCTTTGTGTTTTAAGTCTTGAATCCTTGCTGAACATACCTTTTTTGAGAAACCCAAAAATTATGCCATGCTTGCTCCTATGCTTCACTTCAAATTTTTAGAGCCATCGATTTGCTCTAGTGCTTCACTTATATCTTTTTGAGCACGGTGTGCTTTGTTATTTTTGAAGAAATTCTCTCATGCTTCACTTAGATTTATTTGGGAGTTAGTAAAGTTTTAAGAAATTCTCTCTTGCTTCACTTATATTATTTTGAGAGAAAGAAAAATTATGCTCATGATCTTCACTTATATTTGTTTGAGCTTATCAAAAGCAACATATGAAAATAGTCCCAAGGTGATAGATATCCAAGGAGGATATAATATAAACTTTCATGAAGATCATTGGACAAAATAAACTTGATTCTTAGTAATGGTTTTGAGATATGACGATATGATATGTGAGTCATGTTGATGAGTAATTGTGCTTTAGTAAGAATATTGATGTTAAGGTTTGTGATTCCCTATGCAAGCACGAAAGTCAATAGTTATGCAATGAAATTTATATCCTACTTATGGTGCATTATTCGGTGTTACTTATGCTTAATGCTTGGGTACTAGATTTTTTGCTTTTTGGTTCGTCGCTTCTCAATCTTTTTGCTAGCCTTCATTTTGCACTAAGTATGATCACTACTTGTGCATCCAAAACCCTTTAAACCAGTTTTGCCATATGAGTCCACTATACCTACCTATATGCGGTATTTTCATGCTGTTCTAAGCAAATTTTCATGTGCCATCTCTAATTTTCAAAACAAATTTCTCTTTTGTGTGCTCTACCGCTCTCGAGGCGGGGAAGGGTGACCAATTTTTTCCATGCTAGATGTGTTATTCACACGATGAGTGTTTATTCACTTGTCATTGCATGAGAGTACGACAAAGGTATTAGGGATGCCCAGTCCCAAAATGAATAATGAATTTAATTTATGTTGTCAAATAATAAATTCCTTGGAAAGTGTTGGTATGGAGGGCAACCGTGGATTCGGCTAGCTATGGAAAGTGAAAGTAATGGTGGAAAACGGAATAAACTTTATTTTCTATTTGGGAACCGCCTATGATGTATCTAGCATGGAAAGTGTTGAGATCTCTAAGTCCTTTTTGTTGGTGGGAAAAGTATGCCTCTCAAAAATATTTTTTATCTCTCAATTTAAGCTTTGAGCTCTGGCACCTCTACAAATTCCTACTTCCCTCCGCGAAGGGTCTTTCTTTTACTTATGCAATTTTTGTTTTGAATTTGAGTCTCCATATTCTCTTATAAAGCACCAACTAAGGGGCACTATGATCATATTTGAGCATTGGGTGTAGCTAATATTCGAGTGTGTTTCATGAATGGATCAATGATTGAGCATAATGGGCTAGGGATAACTTGCTTTAGTGTTGATATTTTGGAAGACATGGTTGCTTGTTGGTATGCTTGAGTATTAAAGTCTTCATCTCAAAACTAGACTATTGCTTTGAAACATATAAAAGTCCATATGTCCATGCTATAAAGAAAAGAAATGTGATAAACATGTTAGGCAACATTCCACATCAAAAATTCTGTTTTTATCATTTTCCTACTCGAGGACGAGCAGAAATTAAGCTTGGGGATGCTGATATGTCTCCAACGTATCCATAATTTTTTATTGTTCCATGCTGTTATATTATCATTCTTGGATGTTTTACAATCATTTTATATCATTTTTTGGTACTAACCGGTTGACATAGTGCCTAGTGCCAGTTGCACTTTTCTGCATGTTTTTTAAATCGCACGAAATCAATATCAAATGGAGTCCAAACGCAGTGAAACTTCTTGAGGATTTTTTTGAGCCAGAAGACATCCAGTGGGCCAAGGAAGCACCTGGGGGGTGCCTCGAGGGGGGCATCACCCACCAGGGTACGCCAGGAGGCCCAGGCGTGCCCTGGTGGGTTGTGCCCACCTCGAGTGTCCCCCTGAACCGCCTCTTTGCTCTATAAATACCCCAATATTCCAGAAATCCTAGGGGAGTCGACGAAAATCAATTCTAGCCACCGTAAAGTCCAGAACCACCAGATCCAATCTAGACACCATCATGGAGGGGTTCACCACTTCCATTGGTGCCTCACCGATGATGCGTGAGTAGTTATTTGTAGACCTACGGGTACGTAGTTACTAGCTAGATGGCTTTTTCTCTCTCTCTTTTGATTATCAATACAATGGTCTCTTGGAGATCCATATGATGTAAGCCTTTTTGCGGTGTGTTTGTTGGGATCCGATGAACTTTGAGTTTATGATCAGATCTATGTATTTATCCATGAAAGTTATTTGAGTCTTCTTTTATCTCTTATATGCATGATTGCTTATAGCCTCGTATTTCTTCTCCAATATTTGGGTTTTGTTTGGCCAACTTGATCTATTTATCTTGCAATGGGAAGAGGTGCTTTGTAGTGGGTTTGATCTTACGGTGTTTGATCCCAGTGACAGAAGGGGAAACAACACGTATGTATCGTTGCTACTAAGAATAAAACGATGGGTTCTATCTCTACATAGATAGATCTTGTCTACATCAAGCCATCATTCTTATTGCATTACTCTGTTTCTCCATGAACTTAATACACTAGATGCATGCTGGATAGCGGTCGTTGTGTGAGTAATAGTAGTAGATGCAGGCAGGAGTCGGTCTACTAATCTTGGACATGATGCCTATATAATGATCATTGCCTGGATATCGTCATGATTATTTGAAGTTCTATCAATTGCCCAACAGTAATTGTTTTCCCACTATTTGCTATTTTTCTCAAGAGAAGCCACTAGTGAAACCTACGGCCCTCGTGTCTCTTTTCATCATATTTGCCTTTGCTATCTATTTTCCTTTGCATTTATTTTCAGATCTATTAAACCAAAAATACAAAAATACTTTGCTGCAATTTATTTGTTCCGTGATTTATTTATCCTATCTACCACTTTTATCTCATGTTATTTGCCTATCTTGAGGCGTTGTACCATTGACAACCCCTTTAACACGTCGGGTTGCGAGTATTTGTTATTTGTGTGCAGGTGCTGTTTACGTGGTGTGAGGAGGTTCTCCTATTGGTTTGATAACCTTGGTATCATTGCTAAAGGAAATACCTACCGTTGTTGTGCTGCATCATCCCTTCCTCTTTGGGGAAATACCGACGTAGTTCTAGCAGACATCACACAACAATACAATACCACTAGCAAGATGTCAGGATAACATAGGACGGTACCATCGTGTGATCTTCTTCATTCCTTCTTCTTATTCTTTTTCTTCATCTTCTTGCTCTATTTCTATTTCTCCTCACCAATTGGTGAAACCAAGTACATGTTTGGCCTTCTATTTCAGATTTGGTTTTGTCAGTGAGGGAATACAAGTGTACTAGTAAACAATAGCATTATTTTCTCATGGCAGTCGCAAAATAGAGGTGTACACATGCATTAAATATCATTCTTACCTAAAGGAAGGTTATGGTGCCAATATGGAGGATGAAGATTGGAACACAGATCTCCCTTTTTGTAGTTCCACCGAAATGAACCAATGGTTCCGGTGTGACATTCCAGTTAAACAACACAAAAGTCACGTCTTTTAAGAAGTGTTTTGTGTAGTGCACCAAAAGGTCGCAATAGCAATGAGGTGAAATGGATATCCCTGTTTGCACAAAAAGCTACAGAGGAAACAATTAGAGTCTCAAACAATTACTAGCAAAAACAATTGGTTAAACTTGTCATGGCTTATAACAGTGGCATGACTTCATTTTACCAGGGGCATTAGATTAAGAACAGCTAAATATTTGCTATGAGGGCATGGGACAGTGGGTGCACCAACAGTCTAGCACGATATACCTAAATCGAGGCATAAAGTGGTGATTCAGACCCCAAGAAACAAACATTCCAAGCAACATATCCGGGTTGGTCCCATTTTTGTTCACTCTAGCCACCTATTAGTATGTGTGGATAGCAAATCTAGTCCTGATCATACCACCATGTACAACGATTACCCTATATTTCCCTTTTCGACCAAGAGACCGGTTGGATGACCAGTCTGTACTACTTTCACCAACTTTCTTTCCTGTTTGTACCAAGTCCGATGTACATACTAACTTTTCCCCCTTTATGTCTTGTTTGAACCAGGTACAAGATTCGACTTCATGAAGTAGCTTTACCTCTAACAATAGAAAAAAAATAGGTGATGTTGGACCATCCAATCGAGCCTAGCTACGAGGGGTGCTAAGAGGTAGAAAATGATGAACATGTAGCGACGTAGCGAGCTAAGGAAGTAGATCTAGGCCGGTTTTGAAGGAAGATATACCTGAAGGTCGTCGGGGTGTGGATAGGTGGGCGGCGGGAGGCCGGATTCGCCCGCACTAGGACAGCGCTGAAGGGATCGAAGGACCTCCTGCACCGACACTCGGCCAGAGATAACGGTGCGACCGGCAATGGGTCTCCTCCCTTGCTGTCAACGACGGCCTAAATGCTACCCTCCTCCCCTTCACCGACGGAGGGGATACGCCCGGAGCTATAACCAGCGGCGAGGATAGAAAGACAGTGTTACCACCGCTATCTTGTTTAGATCTGGAGAGGATGAGAGTGTGTGAATAGAGCAACTCTAGCAAGCAAGCGCGAAGGCTCCTGCCTACGTATAGTGGGGTAGTTTTATTTTTTCACTCCATCAAAATAATCATTTAAAATTGTGTACATGCTAGGTCGCCTTTTTTGAGTTGTTGATTGTTTTTTGAGATAGCTACCCACTTATACCAAGTGGTGTGCAGTGGTGGATTAATGAGCTGCTCAGCTCATTAAGTTCGTGCTCATTTAGCTTGTGGTTGTTAAGGCTCGGCTCGTCAAGCTATGAAAGATTAACAAGCAAAAACCCTGCTAGGCTTGGTTCGTTCAAAGCTCGTTAAAATAAAATTCATGTAAGACGAAACATGTGTTGTGTTGTTACTAATGAACTTAGCATGAAACTTGTTAGTTGGTTCGTTAAGCTCCTTCAGAAATTGATGATTGGCCTTTTTCATTAAGAAGCGACCCACGAGGATAACAAGCCGAACTACCGAGGGATCGTTGCTCGTGAGCTACGAGCTTTTGTTCCTGCCCTAATGGTGTGTCAGCCTACCAGGTCGCACTTTGTATCGTAAAAGTCTGGTACTAGACCCTCCATTAAGTGAACAAACACTGCCTCATAAAAATTATGAACAAGCCCACGACTCAAATTATCAGAAACGTGGGCTGCACCCACATGCATTATTATTTATATTTTCTATGTGGGAGTATCCTCAAAACAAAGTGTGAGAGTACAATCCCCTTTTGTAATTTGTGCTAAATTTTGACCAAAGATTTAACTGACAAAATGTTAGTGCGTGTTAACAAAAATTATATCCTTGGATTCGTATTTGAACATAGTTTTCAATCATGAATATTTTTGTGCCATGCATGAACATTTGGTTAGTTAAATTTATAGTCAAAATTTCACACAGATTATCACAGGGACCAATAAACCAGGACAGAGCTCCTCGTATATCGTCCAAACTCTATGACTAGCCACTCTATTACATGCGTGACATCAAGCATCCGGGCCCGCGTGCCATCCACCAAATCACAGCGAGGTGCTACAGTGGAGACTCACCAGTCACCCCGGTGTGGCCGTCATGACCCGTCATATCACAAAACCCACACCTTTACCAGTAGTGGTAAAGTGGCCTCAAAGTTGGACGGGATGAAGCAACCACCATTTCACAGCTGGAACGCTCGTTGAAGCCCTTTCTCCCCTATCTTGAAGAAAACCTCACTCCAGGCTACTCAATTCTGCCATTTTTCTTCTGTACCGCGAAGGGAAGGTGGGCAAATTAGTGATGCTACTATATTTTCATTCCAAGAATCTTATTTTTGCGAAGCACCGACCGATTCTCACTGCCTATTATTTTCCCGTTTTCATTGCGATTGTGGTTTCCTTCCACTTACTTTTTGTTTGTTAGTTTATTGATGGATCCTGGAGCACTAAGCAAAGAGTTGCCGGCAGACAACCCACTCGAGACAGAGATCTCCAGGAAGCGAGCACCAGCCAACGAGTTGGCCATCTTGGCGGGCCAACCCATGGAGGCAAAAACTCCATGAAACAAGCACTGCCCAAAGAGTTGACAATGTTGGCACACGAACTTCTCAACCAAGAAAGCCGGAAGAACAATAAGGGCCCCACCGTGCCTACCCAGAAACTTTAATGGCCACCTATGAGAGGCTCAAAGCCGAGTTTGAGGAGATAGTCACCGTTGAGAAGTAGTGTTTCCCTGGCAAGGCGATGGCCCACATCAAGGAGATGGCCCCCTGAGGGATGGGTTCCCCGGCGAGCTGCACAAGGTAAAAAATGGCTTACCATAATTGTGGTTTTTGATTATTTGCAATGTGCTTGCTAATATGTTAGGGTTGTGCAGGTGCCGGTGGACATCCTTGACGATTCCGATGTCGCGGTTTGTCCTATGGACATTGCCCCAGAGATCGATTCCGATGTCCTGGTCTGTCTTGTGGACATTGCCCCAGAGATCGATTCTGATGTCGTGGTCCGTCCTATGGACATCGCCTGAGAGATCAATTCCCAAGCCACTGTCCGTCCTGTGGACATCGCCCCAGAGTCGATTCTGATGTTGTGGTCCGCCTGTGGACATCACTCCAAAGATCGATTCCCATGCCACTGTCCGTGTTGTGTACATTGCCCGAGAGATCGATGACAAGAATAGTTGGTCGCGCTAATCATTCAACGTAGTTTGCGTTGTGTTTAATTACGAGAATGATGCATGTTATCAAACCATCTTAGGCCTAGTGCATTGTCTTGTGTGGGCGGTACTTGCTAGTTTTGTTTGGTAGTGAATCATGCGAACCCTCACTGAGTTATGGAAATAGATGTATCATCACCAGCTTTTGATGTAATATATGGCGTGCTTAGATGTAAGTTTGAACCATTTATCATATCAGTAGGGCTTGCTTAATGATTTTGGTGTTAATAGGCTAGCTACTGTGCGAGCTATAGTACTTGCAAACACTCACCAAAGAGAAACATCGATCGGCCAATAGCCCAAGCTCCTAAAATTGAAGGCATAGCCATCGATCAGACAATAGTCCACAATTATACATTAATTCACATCAAACTCAAAGAGTTGGTTAAAGGATACATTCACATTAATAGCCCAAAAATTGGCATGTACTTGTAACATGCGTGAATGTGTAACTTTTTTGCTGGAAGCGTGAATGTGTAGTGACGTCGTACTTTCAGAGTGGCTACAGAGTGTGTGCACGTGTGCTAGAGGGTGATACATCTCCAACGTATCTATAATTTTTGATTGTTCCATGCTATTATATTATCTATTTTGGATGTTTTATATGCTATTTTATATTATTTTTGGGACTAACCTATTAACCTAGAGCCCAGTGCCAGTTCCTGTTTTTCCTTGTTTTTGAGTTTCGCTAACAAGGAATACCGAACGGAGTCCAAATAGAATGAAAGCTTCACGATGATTTTTCTTGGACCAGAAGATAACCCGGAGACATGGAGATGAAGTCGGAGGAGCCACGAGGCGGCCACAAGGACGGAGGGCGCGCCCAGGGGGGTAGGGCGCGCCCTACCCTTGTGGGCCCCCCGTGGCCCTCCTGACCTAATTCTTTTGCCCATATATTCCCATATATCCCCAAACCAATAGGGGCATCCACAAAAACACTTTTCCGCCGTCGCAACCTTCTGTACCCGTGAGATCTCATCTAGGGGCCTTTTCCGGCGTCCTGCCAAAGGGGGATTTGATCACGGAGGGCTTCTACATCAACTCTATTGCCCTTCCGATGAAGCGTGAGTAGTTTACCACAGACCTACGGGTCCATAGCTAGTAGCTAGATGACTTCTTCTCTCTCTTTGATTCTCAATACCATGTTCTCCTCGATGTTCTTGGAGATCTATTCGATGTAATACTTGTTTCTCGTGTGTTTGCCGAGATCCGATGAATTGTGGATTTATGATCAACTTATCTATGAATATTTTTTTTAATCTTCTCTGAATTCTTATATGCATGATTTGATATCTTTGTAATTCTCTTCGAACTATCAGTTTGGTTTGGCCAACTAGATTGGTTTTTCTTGCAATGGGAGAAGTGCTTAGCTTTGGGTTCAATCTTGCGGTGTCCTTTCCCAATGACAGTAGGGGCAGCAAGGCACGTATTGTATTGTTGCCATCAAGGATAAAAAGATGGGGTTTTCATCATATTGTTTGAGTTAATTTCTCTACATCATGTCATCTTACTTAATGCATTACTCCGTTCTTTATGAACTTAATACTCTAGATGCATGCTGGATAGCGGTCGATGTGTGGAGTAATAGTAGTAGATGCAGAATCATTTCGGTCTACTTGACACGGACGTGATTCCAATATTCATGATCATTTCCTTAGATATCATCATAACTTTGCGCTTTTATATCAATTGCTCGACAGTAATTTGTTCATCCATCGTATCATTTGCTATCTTGAGAGAAGCCTCTAGTGAAACCTATGGCCCCCGTGTCTATTTTCCATCATATAAGTTTTCGATCTACAATATTAGTTTCCAATCTACTATTCTTGCAATCTTTTACTTTCCGATCTATAAACCAAAAATACCAAAAATATTTACTTTATCGTTTATCTATCTCTATCAGATCTCACTTTTGCAAGTAACTGTGAAGGGATTGACAACCCCTTCATCACATTGGGTGCAAATTTGTTTGATTGTTTATGCAGGTATTTGGTGATTTGTGCGTTGTCTCCAACTGGATTGATACCTTGTTCTCAAACTGAGGAAAATACTTATCTCTACTTTTCTACATCACCCTTTCCTCTTCAAGGGAAAAACCAACACAAGCTGAAGAAGTAGCAGGAAGAATTTCCAGCGCCGTTGCCGAGGAGATCTACGCCAAGTCAATACATACCAAGTACCAATCATAAACTCTCATCTCTTGTATTACATTATTCGCCATTCACCTCTCGTTTTCCTCTCGCCCACTTTTAAAATGATTTTTGAAAAGATTTGCCTTTTCTTCGCTCCTCTTCCCTTTGTTTTCTTTGCTTGCTTTTTGTGTGCTCGTGTGTTGGATTTCTTGCTTTGTCATGATGGCTCAAGAGAATACCAAATTTTCCCACTTTTCCAACGCCAATAACAATGATTTTATTAGTACTCCGATTGCTCCCACCACTAGTGCGGAATCTAGTGAAATTAATGCCGCATTGCTGAATCTTGTTATGAAAGATAAATTTTCTAGCCTTCCTAGTGAAGATGCCACATCCCATCTAAACAATTTTGTTGATTTGTGTGATATGCAAAGCAAGAAAGATGTGGATAATGATATTTTTAAATTGAAGCTATTTCCGTTTTCACTTAGAGATCATGCTAGAACTTGGTTTTCATCTTTGCCTAAAAATAGTATTGATTCATGGAACAAGTGTAAAGATGCTTTTATCTCTAAGTATTTTCCTCCCGCTAAGATCATCTCCCATAGGAACGATATTATGAATTTTAAACAACTTGATCATGAACATGTTGCACAATCTTGGGAGGGAATGAAATTGATGATACGAAATTACCCTACTCATGGTTTGAATTTGTGGATGATTATAAATTATTTTTATGCCGGATTGAATTTTGTTTCTAGAAATCTTTTAAATTCGACCATGAGAGGTACTTTTATTGAAATTACTTTAGGAGAATCTACTAAGATCCAAGATAATATTATGGTTAATTATTCTTAATGGCACACCGAAAGATCTTCCACTAGTAAAAAAGTGCATGCGATTGAAGAGATTAATGTTGAGTGGAAAGATGGATGAACTTATGAAATTATTTGCTAGAAATAGTGATTCTATTGATCCTAATGAAATCCCTTTGTCTACTTTGATTGAGAATAATAATGAATCTATGGATGTGAATTTTGTTGGTAGGAACACTTTTGGTAATAACACGTATAGAGGTAATTTTAATCCTAGGCCATTTCCTAGTAATTCCTTTAATAATTATGGTAATTCTTACAACAACCCTTATGGAAATTATAATAAGATGCCCTCTGATTTTGAGAATAGTGTTAAAGAATTTATGAGTTTGCGAAAGAATTTCAATGCTTTGATTGAAGAAAAATTTCTCAAGGTTGATGATTTGGCTAGGAACGTGGATATAATTTCTCTTGATGTTGATTCTTTGAAACTTAGATCTATTCCTCTCAAGCATGATATTAACGAGTCTCTCAAAGCCATGAGAATTTCCATTGATGAGTGCAAAGAAAGAACCGCTAAGATGCGTGCTAAACGAGATTTGTTTGAAAAATCATGTTCTTCTAGTTTTCGTGAAAATAATGATGAAGATCTTAAAGTGATTGATGTGACTCCTATTGAATCTTTGTTTTCTAATATAAATCTTGATAAATATGGGACTAGAGATGAGTCAACTTTAGTTAAAAGGCATCCCAATGATTCGGAGTTCTTAGATCTTGATGCAAAAAATGATAAAAGTGGGATTGGAGAGGTCAAGACTTTAAGTAGCAATGAACCCACTCTTTTGGATTTCAAGGAATTTAATTATTATAATTTTTCTTTAATAGATTGTATTTCCTTGTTGCAATCCATGTTGAATTCTCCTTATGCTTATAATCAAAACAAAGCTTTTACTAAAAATATCGTTGATGCTATGATGCAATCTTTTGAAGAAAAGCTTGAATTAGAAGTTTCTATCCCTAGAAAACTTTATGATGAGTGGGAACCTACTATTTAGATTAATATTAAAGATTATGAGTGCCATGCTTTGTGTGATTTGGGTGCTAGCGTTTCCACAATTCCAAAAACTTAATGTGATGTGTTAGGTTTCCGTGAAGTTGATGATTGTTCTTTAAATTTGCATCTTGCAGATTCCACTATTAAGAAACCTATGAGAAGGATTAATGATGTTATTATTGTTGCAAATAGGAATTATGTGCTAGATTCCATTTTTCTTGATATATATTGCAATCCTACATGTCCTATTATTCTTGGTAGACCTTTCCTTAGAACGATTGGTGCAATTTTTGATATGAAAGAAGGAAACATTAGATTTAAATTTCTATTAAGGAAGGGCATGGAACACTTTCCTAGAAATAAAATTAAATTTCCATATGAATCTATTATGAGAGCTACTTATGGTTTGCATACCAAAGATGACAATACATAGATCTATTCGTGTTTTTATACCTAGCTAAGGGCGTTAAACAATAGCGCTTGTTGGGAGGCAACCCAATTTTATTTTTGTTCTTTGCTTTTTGTTCCTGTTTTGCAATAAATAATTCATCTAGCCTATGGTTAGATGTGTTTTTGTGTTTTAATTAGTGTTTGTGCCAAGTAAGACCTTTTGGATGGCTTACGGTGGTTAGTTGTTTTGATCTTGCTACGAAACACAAACTTCTGCGCCCAGGAAAATAATTTTCATAATTCACAGAAGAGTGATTTTGATCTGATTGTTTTTGCACTGGATTGGTACACAAATTACACATGTTTTTCCTATTTTTCAGAATTTTTGAAGTTACAGAAGTATTCAAGAGTTTAGTCCTAATATGATTGTCTTCTTTATGAGTGGTGGACGGGGACGAGCGATGCTCTTTTCCTACCAATCTATACCCCTAGGTGCATGCACGTAGTACTTCGTTTCGATAACTAATAGATTTTTGCAATAAGTATGTGAGTTCTTTATGACTAATGTTGAGTCCATGGATTATACGCACTCTCACCCTTCCACCATTGCTATCCTCTCTTGTGACGCACAAATTTCGCCGGTACCATACACCCACCATATACCTTCCTCAAAACAGCCACCATACCTACCTATTATGGCATTTCCATAGCCATTCCGAGATATATTGCCATGCAAATTTCCACCGTTCCGTTTATTATGACATGCTTCATCATTGTCATATTGCTTTGCATGATCATGTAGTTGACATCGTATTTGTGGCAAAGCCACCTTACATAATTCTTCCATACATGTCACTCTTGATTCATTGCACATCCGGGTACACCACCGGAGGCATTCATATAGAGTCATATTTTGTTCTAATTATCGAGTTGTAATTCTTGAGTTGTAAGTAAATAAAAGTGTGATGATCTTCATTATTAGAGCATTGTCCCAGTGAGGAAAGGATCATGGAGACTATGATTCCCCCACAAGTCGGGATGAGACTGCGGACGAAAATTAATAATAATAGCAATAAAAAGAGGCCAAAAAATGAGAAAGACCCCAAAAAATGAGAGAAAAAGAGAGAAGGGGCAATGTTACTATCCCTTTTCCACACTTGTGCTTCAAAGTAGCACCATGATCTTCAAGATAGAGAGTCTCCTATTTTGTCACTTTCATATACTAGTGGGAATTTTTCATTATAGAACTTGGCTTGTATATTCCAATGATGGGCGTCCTCAAATTACCCTAGGTCTTCGTGAGCAAGCGAGTTGGATGCACACCCACTTAGTTTTCTTTTGAGCTATCATAAACTTATAGGTCTAGTGCATCCGTTGCATGGCAATCCCTACTCACTCACAGTGATATCTATTGATGGGCATCTCCATAGCCTGTTGATATGCTTAGTTGATGTGAGACTATCTCCCTCCTTTTGTCTTCTCCACAACCATCATATTCTATTCCACCTATAGTGCTATGTCCATGGCTCATGCTCATGTATTGCGTGAAAGTTAAAAAAGTTTGAGAACATCAAAAGTATGAAACAATTGATTGGCTCGTCGTCGGGGTTGTCCATGATTTAAATATTTGTGTGATGAAGATCGAGCATAGCCAAACTATATGATTTTGAAGGGATAAGCTTTCTTTGGCCATGCTATTTTGAGAAGACATAATTGCCTTGTTAGTATGCTTGAAGTATTACTGTTTTTATGTCAATACTAAACTTTCATTTTGAATCTTATGGATCTGAACATTCATGCCACAATAAAGGAAATTACATGGATAAATATGTTAGGTAGCATTCCACACCAAAAACTCTATTTTTATCATTTACCTACTCCGAGACAAGCAGGAATTATGCTTGGGGATGCTTGATACGTCTCCAGCGTATCTATAATTTTTTATTGTTCCATGCTATTATATTATTTGATGTGGATGTTTATATGAATTAATATGCTATTTTATATTATTTTCGGGACTAACCTATTAACCTAGAGTCGAGTGCCAGTTCCTGTTTTTTCCTTGTTTTTGAGTTTCGCAGAAAAGGAATACCAAACGGAATGAAACCTTCACAATATTTTTTCTTGGACCAGAAGATAATCAAGAGACTCGGGGATGAAGTCGGAGGAGCATGAGGCGGCCACAAGGGCAGAGGGCGTGCCCAGGGGGGTAGGGCTCGCCCCTACCCTTGTGCCCCCCTGTGACCCTCCTGGCCTAATTGTTTCGCCCATATATTCCCATATATCCCCAAACCAACAAGGGCATCCACAAAAACACTTTTCGGCCGCCACAACCTTCTATACCCGTGAGATCCCATCTAGGGGCCTTTTCTGGCGTCCTGTCAGAGGGGGATTCGATCATGGAGGGCTTGTACATCAACTCTATTGCCCTTTCGATGAAGCGTGAGTAGTTTACCACAGACCTACGGGTCCATAGCTAGTAGCCATCAAGGTGTCCTTTCTTTGGGTTCAATCTTGCGTGTCCTTTCCCAGTGATAGTAGGGGCAGCAAGGCACGTATTGTATTGTTGCCATCGAGGATAAAAAGATGGGGTTTTCATCATATTGCTTGAGTGAATTCCTCTACATCATGTCATCTTATTTAATGCATTACTCCGTTCTTTATGAACTTAATACTCTAGATGCATGCTGGATAGCAGTCGATGTGTGGAGTAACAGTAGTAGATGCAGAATCATTTCGGTCTACTTGACATGGACGTGATGCCTATATTCATGATCATTGCCTTAGATATCGTTATAACTTTGCACTTTTCTATCAATTGCTCAGCAGTAATTTGTTCACCCACCGTATTATTTGCTATCTTGAGAGAAGCCTCTAGTGAAACCTATGGCACCCAGGTCTATTTTCCATCATATAAGTTTCCGATCTACAATATTAGTTTCCGATCTACTATTCTTGCAATCTTTTACTTACCGATCTATAAACCAAAAATACCCAAAATATTTACTTTATCGTTTATCTATCTCTACCAGATCTCACTTTTGCAAGTAATCGTGAAGGGATTGACAACCCCTTTATCGCGTTGGGTGCAAGTTTGTTTGATTGTTTGTGCAGGTATTCGGTGATTTATGCATTGTCTCCTACTGGATTGATACCTTGGTTATCAAACTGAGGGAAATACTTATCTCTACTTTGCCGCATCACCCTTTCCTCTTCATGGGAAAAACCAACGCAAGCTCAAGAAGTAGCAGAGGGGTTGTGGGATGGAAAGAGAATATATAGAGAGAGAAATACCCTCCATTTCTTTCTAGTCGTTAGATTGACAAAGGATACATGTTTTTACAAAAATCATAGTAGTACAGAGACGTACAAATCCAAGGCGGGCTAGTTTGGCCTAGTGGGTTTAAGTGATATGACGTGCTACAGTGGTGTGCAGTCTTCACGTGTGGTAGAAGTATTGCAGATATAGTAAGTTTTCTAGAAGAAGCGGATTTAACGAAGTCATGATGGTCCCTCATCCGAGCTACTACAACCGGGGTTGGGCCTGCGATTTGACGGCTCATTAGTCATTTATTACTGAGACGCTATGAACGGGGTGACTCTCTCCTGCAGTATTGATTAGTGCACTATAATTTTGTGCATGGCAAGTGGACCAGGATGGTTGACATCCCACATGTTGGCGAATGAAAGTATTCTTTCCTATATCGAGGATAATCAAGGAGTACTCATTTGTTTATTTTTGATGAAATCTATTGTCTCCACTATTACCACAGAGGACTGTGAAACACGACAACCCAGTGAACTTGGCATCTGCACAACTCCCTCCTTCCTCATGTACCATAGTTTTGACTATAAGGTTGGCTATAAGGTTACAACCTTTTCTCACTTTCTCTCTATCTATTTCCTCTCAAATGCTTTTTACCTTCTTTTTTTAGACCCAAATGTTTTTTTATACTTAGGAGCACATGTACAGACGGACTCTTACATTAGAGCCCACTCCTTCACTTTTTCAATGCCTCTCTCCTTCACATAAGCGGGCTTATAGCCCAGTATTGTACTTGCTCTGAATGTCGCTGGTGCCTGGGGGGAGGGAGCGCGCGCGGGAGGGGGAGGGGTTTTCTGGTGGGCCAGGGTGGTCAGAAGCGGGCTTGGGAGTGGTCGAGACTCCCGCATGGCCCAGCTCACATTATCACCATATTTATTGAAGTCTATGCACGGCGGGCGGGCGATCTCTTCTCCCTCCCCCGTCTCTCTCTCTTCTCAGCCGATGCCCGCCGGGCGATTACATTTCGGCTATCGACGGTTTATTCAACTACAGTCCCACATATTAGTGAAAATACAAGATAATGCGTGTCCCCTCTGGTGAGCGGCGTGCGATACCGAATGTCAGGGGTGTGATGCGAACACGACAGGCGTGCTTTAAGTGTGCCACCTTTTCCTTTTGAACTTGCAAAGTGTAACATTTTCATGCGATTGATTGATAGAAATCTAGAACAAAATGACGAGGGCGGGGCTTTCCCGCGTGTTAGGCGGGCTAGTTCGGCCTAGTGGGTTTGAGTGATATGACGTGCTATAGTGTGATGACCCACAAGTATATGGGATCAATTGTAGCCTTTTCGATAAGTAAGAGTGTCGAACCCAACGAGGAGCAGAAGGAAATGACAAGTAGCAAGGTAATGTCTGCAAGTGCTGAAATTGTAAGTAACAGAGTAGTTTGGTAGCAAGATAATTTGTAATGAGCAAATAACGGTAGTAGTAACAAAAGTGCAGCAAGGTAGCCCAATCATTTTGAGGCAAAGGACAGGCCAAAATGGTCTCTTATGATAAGCAAAGTGTTCTTGAGGGTACATGGGAATTTCATCTAGTCACTTTCATCATGTTAGTTCGATTTGTGTTCGCTACTTTGATAATTTGGTATGTGGGTGGACCGGTGCTTAGGTGTTGTTATTACTTGAACAAACCTCCTACATATGATTAACCCCCTCGCAAGCATCCGCAACTATGACAAAAGTACTAAAATAAATTCTAACCATAGCATTAAACTTTTGGATCCAATCGGTACCTTATGGAATTGCACATAAACTAGGGTTTAAGCTTCTGTCACTCTCGCAACCCATCATCTAATAACTAATCCACAATGCATTCCCTTAGGCCCAAATATGGTGAAGTGTCATGTAGTCGACGTTCACATGACACCACTAAGGGAATCACAACATACATATCATCAGCAAATCGAACACATATCAAGTTCACATGATTACTTGCAACATGATTTCTCCTGTGAACTCCAGAACAAAAGTAACTAATCACAAATGATAATCATGCTCAAGATCAGAGGGGTATTAAATAGCATAATGGATCTGAAAATATAATCTTCCACCAAATAAACCATATAGTAATCAACTACAAGATGTAATCAACACTAATGGTCACCCACAAGCACCAATCTATAGTTCCGGCACAAAGATTCAACACAAGAGATGAACTAGGATTTGAGAGGAGATGGTGTTGTTGAAGATATTGATGGAGATAGCCATCCCCAAGATGGGAGAGTTGTTGGTGATGATGATGACGATGATTTCCCCCTCCGGGAGGGAAGTTCCCCCAGAGGAATCGCTCTGCCGAAGGGCAAAAGTGCTGCTGCCCAGGTTCCGCCTCGAGAGGGCAGCGCTTACTCCCGAAAGTCCTCTACTTATTGTTTTCTAGGTCAAAATGACTTATGTACCAGAACAGGGGCACCGGAGGTGGGCCGAGGTGAGCATAACCCACCAGGGTGCGCCTGGGCTCCCTGGTGCACCCAGGTGGGTTGTGCCCACCTGGTGGGCCCCCTCTGGTACTTATTTGCTCCATAAATCCTCATTTATTCCATAAAAAATCCTCATGGAGTTTCAGCTCATTTGGAGTTGTGCAGAATAGGTAGCCTGGCGTAGCTTTTTCAGGTCCAGATTTCCAGCTGCCGGAATTCTTCCCATTTGTGAGTACCTTGCATATTATGAGAGAAGGCATTCGAATTACTCCAAAAAGCATTATTATGCAATAAAAAAATAAATAACAGTAGGTAAACATGATGCAAAATGGACGTGTCAACTCCCCCAAGATTAGACCTTGCTTGTCCTCAAGCGAAAACCGAAATCGAAAACATGTCCACATGCTTAGAGAGAGAGGTGTCGATAAAAACAAAAATACAGACATAGAAGCATCATGTAACTTATTATGGCAGCAACAAACTTCAACATAAAGATTTTATCATAAACTTCTCATGAATAAGTAACGATTCATCACAACATTGAAGTATAAAATATAAACTCTACTGGAAACCAACAAACTATGTTCTCAGTCAACTTTGAAACTACAATGCATCATCTTTTCAGGAAGGGTCATGTATCGGAGCCTTTAGGCAAGTCCACATACTCAACCATCATATAGTCTTCTATGATTGCTAAAACTCACCGTGTACACATGAGCAAAATGTTTCAACCGGACACATAGAAAGATAGGGGCTTATAGTTCTGCCTCCCAATGTATTCACCTCAAGGGTGATGTTAACAATAATAACTCCTGCTACCCATATTCAACTGGATATATGTGCCTAGATCTTTCCTCACCACATGATGCTTGCCAAAAGAGGAAATAAAAAGTAATAGAGAGAAGAACTTTGACCCTTGCATGAAAGTAAATACATAAAATTAAAAGATAGGCCCATCGTAGAGGGAAGGAGAGGTTTCCATGCACTTTTTGTTTGTATGCTCCACCCCTTAGTGCAAGATAATGTCACGTTATATTGCCTCTGATGATGGCAACCTTTATTATGCAGTCTGTCGCTTTTATTCTTCACCATCATAAGTTCGTACAACACCCAATTTTCTCTTACACTAAATGATCTAACACTTTTAGAAGAATTCTTATTGCCTTATTGCACCGATGACAACTTACTTGAAGGATCTTACTCAATCCATAGGTAGGTATGGTGGACACTCCAAACAAGATTTGGGTTTAAGGGTTTTTGGAGGCACAAGTAGTATCTCTACTTGGTGCGGAATTTTTGGCTAGCAAAGATAGGGGACAAATACCACATGTAGAAGGATCTATGACAATATATCTTCTATGTGAATATGAACAAACATAAATCATTATGATGTCTTCCTTGTCCAACGTCAATAATTTTGGCATATAATATTTTGATAGGTGCTCACAATCACAAAAGATTTCCAGGATAGTGTATTTGCATGTGAATCTTCTCTTCCCTTTTTAATTCTTTCATGAATTGCATCATTGACCAATGCTATGTTTGTTAATCTACAATTTAATTTTCTACCTATACTTTTCCTTGTGTGATATCATTACTTACAATAAGATTAGTGAAGGAAATATGCCCTAGAGGAAATAATAAAGTTATTATTTATTTCCTTATATCATGATAAATGTTTATTATTCATGCTAGAATTATATTAACCGGAAACTTGGTACATGTGTGAATACATAGACAAAAAATAGTGTCCCTAGTATACCTCTACTAGACTAGCTCGTTAATCAAAGATGGTTATGTTTCCTAACCATATACATGTGTTGTCATTTGATGAACGGGATAACATCATTAGGAGAATGATGTGATGGACATGACCCATCCGTTAGCTTAGCATTATGATCGTTATAGTTTCATTGATATTGCTTTCTTCATGACTTATACATGTTCCTCAGACTATGAGATTATGCAACTCCCGAATACCGGAAGAACACCTTGTGTGCTATCAAACGTCACAACGTAAATGGGTGATTATAAAGATGCTCTACAAGTGTCTCCGAAGGTGTTTGTTGGGTTGGCATAGATAGAGATTAGGATTTGTCACTCCGTGTATCGGAGAGGTATCTCTGCACCCTCTCGGTAATGCCGATCACTATAAGCCTTGCAAGGAATGTGACTAATGAGTTAGTTGCGGGATGAAGCATTACAGAGTGAATAAAGAGACTTACCGGTAACAAGATTGAACTAGGTACGATGATACCGATGATCGAATGTCGGGCAAGTAACATACCGATGACAAAGGGAACATCGTATGTTCTTATGCGGTTTGAACGATAAAGATCTTTGTAGAATATGTAGGATCCAATATGAGCATCCATGTTCCGCTATTGGTTATTGATCGGAGATGTGTCTCGGTCATGTCTACATAGTTCTCGAACCATAGGGTCCACACACTTAACTTCGATGACGATTTGTATTATGAGATATGTGTTTTGATGACCGAAGTTTGTTCGAAGTCCTGGATGAGATCATGGACATGACGAGGAGTCTCGAAATGGTCAAGACATAAAGATTGATATATTGGACTATGTTATTCGGACACCTGAAGAGTTTCGAGTGGTTTCGGGTAAAAATGGAGTGCCGGAGGGGTTACCGGAACCCCCCGGGGGAACTAATGGGCCCTCATGGGCCTTAGTGGAGAGAGAGGAGGGCCGCTAGGGCTGGCCGCCCCCCCCCCCACCTAAGCATTCTGAATTGGACTAGGTGAAGGGGGCGGCGCCCCCTTTCCTACTCCCTCTCCCTCTCCTTCCTTCCCCCTCTCTTCCTTGTAGAGGAATCCTACTTGGACTAGGAAGTCCTAGTAGGACTCCCTCTCCTTGGTGCGCCCCCTAGGGCCGGCCGGCCTCCCCTCCCTCCTTTATATAAGAGGCCAGGGGGCACCCTATAACACACCAAGTCTTCTCTTAGCCGTGCGCGATGTGTTGGAAATATGCCCTAGAGGCAATAATAAAATGGTTATTATTATATTTCCTTGTTCATGATAATTGTCTATTGTTCATGCTATAATTGTGTTATCCGGAAATCGTAATACATGTGTGAATACATAGACCACAACATGTCCCTAGTGAGTCTCTAGTTGACTAGCTCGTTGATCAATGGATGGTTACGGTTTCCTGACCATGGACATTGGATGTCATTGATAACGGGATCACATCATTGGGAGAATGATGTGCTGGACAAGACCCAATCCTAAGCATAGCACAAGATCATGTAGTTCGTTTGCTAGAGCTTTTCTAATGTCAAGTATCATTTCCTTAGACCATGAGATTGTGTAACTCCCGGATACCATAAGAGTGCTTTGGGTGTACCAAACATCACAACATAACTGGGTGGCTATAAAGGTATACTACAGGTATCTCCGAAAGTGTCTGTTGGGTTGACACGGATCGAGACTGGGATTTGTCGCTCCATATGACGGAGAGGTATCTCTGGGCCCACTCGGTAATGCATCATCATAATGAGCTCAATGTGACCAAGTGGTTGGTCACGGGATCATGCATTACGGTATGAGTAAAGTGACTTGCCGGTAACCAGATTGAACGAGCTATTGGGATACCGATGATCAAATCTCAGGCAAGTAACGTACTGATTGACAAAGGGAATTCTATATGGGATTGCTTGAATCCTTGACATCGTGGTTCATCCGATGAGATCATCGTGGAACATGTGGGAGCCAACATGGGTATCCAGATCCCACTGTTGGTTATTGGTCGGAGAGCTGTCTCGGTCATGTCTGCATGATTCGCGAACCCGTAGGGTCTATACACTTAAGGTTCGGTGACGCTAGGGTTATTAGGAAAACTTGTAAGTGATTACCGAATGTTGATCGGAGTCCCGAATGAGATCCCGGACGTCACGAGGACTTCTGGAATGGTCCGGAGGTGAAGATTTATATATGGGAAGTTGTCATACGGTCACCGGAAAAGTTTGGGGGCATATCGGTATTGTACCGGGGCCACCGAAGGGGTTCCGGGGGTCCACCGGGAGGGGCCACCTCTCTCGGAGGGCCTCATGGGTCGTAGTGGGCAGGGAACCAGCCCCTGGAGGGCTGGGCGCATCCCCCCTTGGGCCCATGCGCCTAGGGTTGGGGGGGAAACCCTAGAGGGGGCGCCCCCTTGCTTGGGGGGCAAGCCCCCCCCCCCCTTGGCCCCCCCCTCTAGATCTCATCTAGAGGGGGGCGGGCCCCTTCCCCTTTCCCCTATAAATAGAGGGGCGAGGGGAGGGCTGCACACCACATTAAAGGCGCAGCCCCTCCCCTCCCCAACACCTCTCCTCCTCCGTTAAGAGCTTGGCGAAGCCCTGCCGGAGTACTGACTCTCCACCACCACCACACTGTCGTGCTGCTATTGGAGCTCTCTTCCTCAACCTCTCCCTCCTCCTTGCTGGATCAAGGCGCGGGAGACGTCTCCGCTCCGTACGTGTGTTGAACGCGGAGGTGTCGTCCGTTTGGTGCTAGGATCATCGGTGATTTTGATCACGACGAGTACGACTCCATCAACCCCGTTCTCTTGAACGCTTCTGCGCGCGATCTACAAGGGTATGTAGATGCACTGCTCTCTCTCTCTCTCGTTGCTAGATAACTCCATAGATTGATCCTGGTGATGCATAGAAAAATTTTAAATTTCTGCTAGGATCCCCAACATGGTGCATATCGTCGTAGTGCTTACGCAAAGCCTTGCGCCGATAACTTCATCATCACCATTGCCACGCTGTCATGCTGACGGAACTCACCCTCATCCTCAACTGTATCAAGAGCACGAGGGACGTCATCGAGCTGAATGTGTGCTGAATGTGGAGGTGCCATATGTTCGGTAGTTGGATCGGTTGGATCGCGAAGACGTTCGACTAAATCAACCGCGTTACTAAACGCTTCCGCTTTTGGTCTACCAGGGAACATAGGCACACTCTCCCCTTTCGTTGCTATACGATCCCCAACAATGGCATCATGAGCTAGGTCTATGCGTAGTTTCTATGCACGAGTAGAACACAATTTTGTTGTGGGCGTAGATATTGTCAATTTACTTGCCACTACTAGTCTTATCTTATTTTGGCGGCATCGTGGGATGAAGCGGCCCGGACGGACCTTACACGTACGCTTACATGAGACAGGTTCAACCGACTAACATGCACTAGTTGCATAAGGTGGCTAGCGGGTGTCTGTCTCTCCCACTTTAGTCGGATCGGATTCGATGAAAAGGGTCCTTATGAAGGGTAAATAGAAATTGGCATATCACGTTGTGGTTTTGGCGTAGGTAAGAAACGTTCTTGCTAGAACCCTATTTGTAGCCATGTAAAAACATGCAACAACAATTAGAGGACGTCTAACTTGTTCTTGCAGCATATGCCTTGTGATGTGATATAGCCAAAAGGATGTGATCAATGATATATATGTGATGTATGAGATTGATCATGTTCTTGTAATAGGAATCACGACTTGCATGTCGATGAGTATGACAACCCGCAGGAGCCATAGGAGTTGTCTTATTTATTGTATGACCTGCGTGTCATTGAATAACATCGTGTAATTACTTTACTTTATTGCTAAACCATTAGCCATAGTAGTAGAAGTAATCGTTGGCGTGACAACTTTATGAAGACACAATGATGGAGATCATGATGATGGAGATCATGGTGTCATGCCGGTGACGATGATGATCATGGCGCCCTGAAGATGGAGATCAAAAGGAGCAAAATGATATTGGCCATATCATGTCACTATTTGATTGGATGTGATGTTTATCATGTTTTTGCGTCTTATTTGCTTAGAACGACGGTAGTAAATAAGATTATCCCTCATAATAATTTCAAGAAAGTGTTGTCCCTAACTGTGCACCGTTGCGAAAGTTCGTTGTTTCGAAGCACCACGTGATGACCGGGTGTGATAGATTCTAACGTTCACATACAACGGGTGTAAGACAGATTTACACATGCAAAACACTTAGGTTGACTTGATGAGCCTAGCATGTACAGGAATGGCCTCGGAACACAAGAGACCGAAAGGTCGAACATGAGTCGTATAGAAGATACGATCAACATGAAGATGTTCACCGATGATGACTAGTCCGTCTCACGTGATGATCGGACACGACCTAGTTGACTCGGATCATGGATTACTTAGATGACTAGAGGGATGTATATCTGAGTGGGATTTCATTAAATAATTTGATTAGATGAACTTAATTATCATGAACTTAGTCTAAAACCCTTTTGCAAAATGTCTTGTAGATCAAATGGCCAACGCTCATGTCAACCTCAACTTCAACGCGTTCCTAGATAAAACCAAGCTGAAAGACGATGGTAGCAGCTATACGGACTGGGTCCGTAACTTGAGGATCATCCTCATAGCTACAAAGAAAGCATATGTCCTACAAGCACCGCTAGGTGATGCACCTGCCCCAGCGAACCAAGACGTTATGAACGCTTGGCTGTCGCGTGTTGATGATTACTCCCTCATTCAGTGCGGCATGCTTTACAGCTTAGAATCGGGGCTCCAAAAGCATTTTGAGCAACACGGAGCATATGAGATGTTCCGGGAGCTGAAAATGGTTTTCCAAGCTCATGCCCGGGTCGAGAGATATGAAATCTCCGACAAGTTCTACAGTTGTAAGATGGAGGAAAATAGTTCTGTCAGCGAGCACATACTCAAAATGTCTGGGTTGCACAACCGCTTGTCCCAGCTGGACATTAACCTCCCGGATGAGGCGGTCATTGACAGAATCCTTCAGTCGCTCCCACCTAGCTACAAGAGCTTTGTGATGAACTACAATATGCAGGGGATGGTGAAAACTATTCCTGAGGTATTTTCAATGCTGAAATTAGCAGAGGTAGAAATCAAAAAGGAACATCAAGTGTTGATGGTCAATAAAACCACTAGTTTCAAGAAAGGCAAGGGTAAGAAGAACTTCAAGAAGGACGGCAAGGGAGTTGTCGCACCGGGTAAGCCAGTTGCCGGGAAGAAGCCAAAGCACAGACCCAAACCTGAGACTGAGTGCTTTTATTACAAGGGGAACGGTCACTGGAAGCGGAACTGCCCCAAGTACTTAGCGGACAAGAAGGCCGGCAACACCAAAGGTATATTTGATATACATGTTATTGATGTGTACCTTACCAGTACTCGTAGTAGCTCCTGGGTATCTGATACCGGTGCGGTTGCTCATATTTGTAACTCAAAACAGGAGCTGCGGAATAAGCAGAGACTGGCAAAGGACGAGGTGACGATGCACGTCGGGAATGGTTCCAAGGTCGATGTGATCGCCGTCGTCATGCTACCTCTACATTTACCTACGGGATTAGTTTTAAACCTCAATAATTGTTATTTAGTGCCAGCTTTGAGCATGAACATTGTATCTGGATCTTGTTTAATACGAGATGGCTACTCATTTAAATCCGAGAATAATGGTTGTTCTATTTATATGAGAGATATGTTTTATGGTCATGCCCCGCTAGTCAATGGTTTATTCTTAATGAATCTCGAACGTGATGTTACACATATTCATAGTGTGAATACCAAAAGATGTAAGATTGATAATGATAGTCCCACATATCTGTGGTATTGCCGCCTTGGTCACATTGGTGTCAAACGCATGAAGATGCTCCATACGGATGGACTTTTGGAGTCTCTTTATTTTGAATCATTTGACATGTGCGAACCATGCCTCATGGGCAAAATGACCAAGACTCCGTTCTCCGGAACAATGGAGTGAGCAACCAACTTATTGGAAATTATACATACTGATGTGTGCGGTCCAATGAGCGTTGAGGATCCTAGTGACTATCGTTATGTTCTCATCCTCACTGATGACTTAAGTAGATATGGGTATGTCTACTTAATGAAGCACAAGTCTGAGACCTTTGAAAAAGTTCAAAGAATTTCAGAATGAGGTAGAAAATCAATGTGACAGAAAAATAAAGTTCTTATGATCAGATCGTGGGGGAGAATATTTAAGTAACGAGTTTGGTATGCACTTAAGGAAATGTGGAATTGTTTCACAACTTACGCCGCCTGGAACACCTCAGCGTAACGGTGTGTCCGAACATCGTAATCGCACTCTATTGGATATGGTGCGGTCTATGATGTCTCTTACCGATTTACCGCTATCATTTTGGGGATACGCTTTAGAGACAGCTACATTCACTTTAAATAGGGCACCGTCTAAATCCGTTGAGACGACACCGTATGAATTATGGTTTGGAAAGAAACCTAAGCTGTCGTTTCTAAAAGTTTGGGGATGCAATGCTTATGTCAAGAAACTTCAACCTGAAAAGCTCGAACCCAAGTCGGAAAATGCGTCTTCATAGGATACCCTAAGGAAACCATTGGGTATACCTTCTACCTCAGATCCGAAGGCAAGATTTTCGTTGCTAAGAACGGGTCCTTTCTGGAGAAAGAGTTTCTCTCGAAAGAAGTAAGTGGGAGGAAAGTGGAACTTGATGAAGTACTACCTCTTGAACCGGTGAGTAGCAAAACTCAGGAAGATGTTCCTGTGGTGCCTGCACCGACTGGAGAGGAAGTTAATGATGATGATCAAGGTACTTCGGATCAAGTTACTACTGAACTTCGTAGGTCCACAAGGACACGTTCCACACCGGAATGGTATGGCAACCCTTTCCTGGAAATCATGTTGTTAGACAACGGTGAACCTTCGAACTATGAAGAAGCGATGGTGGGCCCAGATTCCAAACAATGGCTTGAAGCCATGCAATCCGAGATAGGATCCATGTATGAAAAAAAAGTATGGAGTTTGACAGACTTGCCCGATGATCGACGAGCAATAGAAAACAAATGGATTTTTAAGAAGAAGACGGACGCAGATGGTAATGTTACCATCTATAAGGCTCGACTTGTCGCTACGGGTTATCGACAAGTTCAAGGGGTTGACTACGATGAGACTTTCTCTCCCGTAGTGAAGCTGAAGTCCGTCCGAATCATGTTAGCAATTGCCGCATACTATGATTATGAGATATGGCAAATGGACGTCAAAACGGCATTCCTTAATGGCTTCCTTAAGGAAGAATTGTATATGATGCAGCCGGAAGGTTTTGTCGATCCTAAGAATGCTAACAAGGTATGCAAGCTCCAGCGCTCCATCTATGGGCTGGTGCAAGCTTCTTGGAGTTGGAACATTCGCTTTGATGAAATGGTCAAAGCGTTTGGGTTTATGCAGACTTATGGAGAAGCCTGCGTTTACAAGAAAGTGAGTGGGAGCTCTGTAGCATTTCTCATATTATATGTAGATGACATACTTTTGATGGGAAATGATATAGAACTTTTGGACAGCATTAAGGCCTACTTGAATAAGTGTTTTTCAATGAAGGACCTTAGAGAAGTTGCTTACATATTAGGCATCAAGATCTATAGAGATAGATCGAGACGCCTCATAGGTCTTTCACAAAGCACATACCTTGATAAGATATTGAAGAAGTTCAATATGGATCAGTCCAAGAAGGGGTTCTTGCCTGTGTTGCAAGGTGTGAAATTGAGCTCGGCTCAATGTCCGACCACGGCAAAAGATAGAGAAAAGATGAGTGTCATCCCCTATGCCTCGGCCATAGGGTCTATTATGTATGCCATGTTGTGTACCAGGCCTGATGTAAACCTTGCCGTAAGTTTGGTAGGAAGGTACCAAAGTAATCCCGGCATGGAACACTGGACATCGGTCAAGAATATCCTGAAGTACCTGAAAAGTACTAAGGATATGTTTCTCGTTTATGGAGGTGATGAAGAGCTCATCGTAAAGGGTTACGTCGACGCTAGCTTCGACACAAATCTGGATGACTCGACGTGTATATTTTGAATGGTGGGGCAGTAAGCTGGTGCAGTTGCAAGCAAAGCGTCGTGGCGGGATCTACATGTGAAGCAGAGTACATGGCAGCCTCGGAGGCAGCACATGAAGCAGTCTGGATGAAGGAGTTCATTACCGACCTAGGAGTTATTCCCAATGCGTCGGGGCCGATGACTCTCTTTTATGACAACACTGGAGCCATTGCCCTTGCCAAGGAGCCCAGGTTTCACAAGAGGACCAGGCACATCAAACGTCTCTTCAACTCCATTCATGCAAATGTTCAAGATGGAGACATAGATATTTGCAAAGTGCATACGGATCTGAATGTCGCAGAACCGTTGACTAAACCTCTTCCGCGAGCAAAACATGATCAACACCAGAACTCTATGGGTGTTTGATTCATCACAATGTAACTAGATTATTGACTCTAGTGCAAGTGGGAGACTGCTGGAAATATGCCCTAGAGGCAATAATAAAATGGTTATTATTATATTTCCTTGTTCATGATAATTGTCTATTGTTCATGCTATAATTGTGTTATCCAAAAATCGTAATACATGTGTGAATACGTAGACCACAACATGTCCCTAGTGAGCCTCTAGTTGACTAGCTCGTTGATCAATGGATGGTTATGGTTTCCTGACCACGGACATTGGATGTCATTGATAACGGGATCACATCATTGGGAGAATGATGTGATGGACAAGACCCAATCCTAAGCATAGCACAAGATCGTGTAGTTCGTTTGCTAGAGATTTTCTAATGTCAAGTATCATTTCCTTAGACCATGAGATCGTGTAACTCCCGGATACCATAAGAGTGCTTTGGGTGTACCAAACATCACAACATAACTGGGTGGCTATAAAGGTATACTACAGGTATCTCCGAAAGTGTCTGTTGGGTTGACACGGATCGAGACTGGGATTTGTTGCTCCGTATGACAGAGAGGTATCTCTGGGCCCACTCGGTAATGCATCATCATAATGAGCTCAATGTGACCAAGTGGTTGATCACGGGATCATGCATTACGGTACGAGTAAAGTGACTTGCTGGTAACGAGATTGAACGAGGTATTGGGATACCGACGATCGAATCTCAGGCAAGTAACGTACCGATTGACAAAGGGAATTGTATACGGGATTGCTTGAATCCTTGACATCGTGGTTCATCCAATGAGATCATCGTGGAACATGTGGGAGCCAACATGGGTATCCAGATCCCGCTATTGGTTATTGGCCGGAGAGCTGTCTCGGTCATGTCTGCATCATTCCCGAACCCGTAGGGTCTACACACTTAAGGTTCGGTGATGCTAGGGTTATTAGGAAGACTTGTAAGTGATTACCGAATGTTGTTCGGAGTCCCGGATGAGATCCTGGACGTCACGAGGAGTTCTGGAATGGTCTGGAGGTGAAGATTTATATATGGGAAGTTGTCACACGGTCACCGGAAATGTTTGGGGGCATATCGGTATTGTACCGGGGCCACCGGAGTGGTTCCGGGGGTCCACCGGGAGGGGCCACCTCTCTCGGAGGGCCTCATGGGCCATAGTGGGCAGACAACCAGCCTCTGGAGGGCTGGGCGCATCCCCCTTG